>NW_028273706.1:0-300000 GCF_024610735.1 Ursus americanus | reverse complement strand
GACCACCTTCACCCGTTTCTAGCACCCCATCTCCGAATCTGGCACCTACCAATCTGCTCTCAGTATCTATGCGTTCAGTATTTGTTTATTCCTCGTGGAATGTACATGAGAGCATCTGGTATTGGTCTTTCTGTGTCTGAGTTACTTGGCATAAGGCCCCCAAGGTCTGTGTTTCCATGTCTGGTTCTTGTGAATAATGCTGCAGTGAACGTGGGAGTGCATCTGTCTTTTTGAGGCAGTATTTTTGTGTTCTCCAAATCAATACTCAGTAGAGCCATTACTTGTCCATGTGGTAGTTGCATTTATTTTTTCAGGAACCTCCATACCGTTTGTCACAGTGGCTGCACCAATTTCCATTCCCACCAACAGTGCACAGTGTCTCCTCATCTGCACACCCTTGACCCCACCTGGTGTCTGTCTCTGGGACAATTGCTGTTCCAACAGTTGTGAGGGGATAGCCAATTGTGGGTTTGATGATGTTTCCCTGACCATATTAAGTGATGTCGAACAACTTTCTCTGTCTGTTGGCACATGTGTGCCATCTTTGGAAAGTATCTATTCACATATTCCCCCCATTTTTTATACATTTTTTTTGTTTTGATTTGTATGAGTGTTGTGTGTATTTTGGATATTAGCCTCTTCTCACACGTATGATTCGCAGATATTTTTTTTCTTATTGGGTCAGTGGCCGTTTTAGTTTTTGCTGGTTTCTTTTGCCGTGTCGAAGATTTCAGTTTGAAGTTGTTCCACTTCTTTATTTTTGCTTTTGTTGCCTTTGCATTTGGTGTCCGATCTGAAGACTCTTTGCCAAAACTAATGTCGAGAGACTTAGTACCTGTGTCTTCTTGGAGGTTTATGGATTCAGGTCTTATGTTCAAATCGTTCATCCATTAAAAATTTTGTGTGTGGTGTAAGAAAGTGACCCAGTTATATTCTTCTGCATTTAGTGTCCAGTTTGCCTGTTACCGCTCACTGAAGAGACAGTCCTTCCCTCATGGTGTATCTTTTGCTGCTGTGTCGTAAGTTAGGATCATCTACGTGTGGGTAAGTTTGTGAGCTTTCTGTTCTGTTCCACTGACCTGGTGTCTGTGTTTATGCCAGTTCCATCCTGTTTTGAAGACAACAGCTTTGTAATCTAGCTTGAAATCCAGGAGTGTGTTGACTGCACCTTTCTTTCTCCATGTTACTTTGGGTATTTGGGGTCTTTTGTGATTCCATACAAGTTTGAGGACTGTTATCTATTTCCTCGAATAGTGCCGCTAGAATTCAGATAGGGATTTCATCACATCTGTCGATTGCTTTGGGTACGATGTACATGTTCACATAATTAACTCTTCCAGTTAAGGAACATGGCGTAAGTTTCCATTTGTTTGTGTTGCCTTCCAAATCTTTGACCCATACATCCTGCGCCCCTTGACACACGTGTTTTTCATTTCCTTTCTGCCATGTGTTGAGTGTACTGTCTTTCTCATTTTTGGTTACTTTTATTCCTAGATTTTTTTTGATGCAATTGTAAATGGCATTGCTTTTTTAATTTCTCTTTGCGAAAGTGTGTCATCAGTACAGAAATGCAAGAAGTTGGGTCATCTGTGTGGCCCCATAGGTGAAGCGTCTGCCTTCAGCTCAGGTCATGAACCCAGAGATCTGGGATCGAGCCCCCTGTTGGGCTCCCCGCTTATCGAGGGTCTGCTTCTCCCTCTTTCTGTCACTCCCCCTGCTCGTACTTTTTCTCTTCCTATCAAATAAATAAATAAAATCTGAAAAAAAAGACAACAGGTCTCTGTATATTGACTTTATATCCTGCAGCTTTCTTGAATTTGTTTATTCTAACAGATTTTTTGTGTGTGTGTGGAATCTTTCGGGATTTCATGTCCTTTGCAAATATTGATAGTATTCCTGTAAGGATTTCATATCTTTCTCTTTTTTTAAAATGATGTTAGTCACCCTACAGTACTTCATTTGTTTTTGATGTAGTGTTCCATGATTCATTGTTTGCATATAACACCTAGTGCTCATTATGACACGTGCCCTCCTTTTTTTTTTTAAAGAATTTACTTATTATTCGACAGATATAGAGACAGCCAGCGAGAGAGGGAACACAAGCAGGGGGAGTGGGAGAAGAAGAAGCAGGCTCATGACGGAGGAGCCTGTTGTGGGGCTCGATCCCATAACGCCGGGATCACACCCTGAGCCGAAGGCAGACGCTTAACCGCTGTGCCACCCAGGCGCCCCAACACGTGCCCTCCTTAATACCCATCACCAGGATTACCGATTCCCCTTCCTCTCCCTTTCTGCAACCTTCAGTTTGTTTCCCAGTGTTAGTAGTCTCTCATGGTTCATCTACCCCTCTCATTCCCCCCTTCACTTTTCCCTTCCTTCTCCTAATGTCCTCCATGCTATTCCTTCCATTCCACATAGGAGTCAAACCATATGATAATTGTCTTTCTCTGCTGGACTTTATTTCACTTAGCATAATCCCCTCCTGATCCATCCACGTTGGTGCAAATGGTGGGTATTCATCCTTTCTGATGACTGAGTAATAGTCCATTGTATAGATGAACCACATCTTCTTTGTCCATTCATCTGCTGAAGGACATCTTGGCTCCTTCCACAGTTTGGATATTATGGACACTGCTGCTATGAACATTGGGATACAGGTGCCCCTTCTTTTCATTACTCTGTGTCTATGGGGTAAATACCCAGTAGTGCAATTGGTGGGTCGTAGGATAGCTCTGTGTTTAACGTATTGAGGAACCTCCATATTGGTTTCAAAAGTGGCTGTACCAGCTTGAATTCTCACGAGTAGTGTAAGAGGGCTCCCCTTTCTTCACATCCTCTCTGACTTTTTTTTTATTTCTGTCTTATTAATTTTTTTTCAAGATTTTATTGATTTATTCTACAGAGATAGAGACATCCAGCGAGAGAGGGAACACAAGCAGGGGGAGTGGGAGAGGAAGAAGCAGGCTCATGACGGAGGAGCCTGATGTGGGGCTCGATCCCATAAGGCCAGGATCACGCCCTGAGCCGAAGGCAGACGCTTAACCAATGTGACACCCAGGTGCCCCCTGCCTTGTTAATTTTAACCATTCTAACTGGTGTAAGGTGGTATCTCATTGTAGTTTTGATTTGTATTTGCCTGATGGCAATTGATGTGGAGCATTTTTTCATGTGTCGGCCATTTGTATGTCTTCTCTGGAGAAGTATCTCTTTGTGTCTTCTGCCCATTTTTTGGGTGTCGAGTTTGAGGAGTTCTTTATAGATCTTGGATACCAGCCCTTTATCTGTAAAATCATTTGCAGATATCTTCTTCAATTCCATAGGTTGCCTTTTTGTTTTTTGATCATTTGCTTTGCCAAGCAGAAGCTTTTTATCCTGATGAAGTGCCCATAGTTCATTTTTGCTTTTATTTCTTTGCCTTTAGAGACGTGGCTTGCAAGAATTTGTTGTGTTCAAAGTTGAAGAGTTCTTTTGATTTTGATATGAGACAGGAATCCATTATCTTATTTTCCTGATTGTATTCGAGTCCTCTGTCTTTCTTGGTGAGTCTAGCTAAGTTTGTCAGTTTTGTTTATCGTTCCAAAAAAGGCCGCTCTCATTTTCATTGTTTTTTTTTTTTTGTCTTTTTAGTCTCCGTTGGATTTATTTATGCATTCCTTTTTGTTATTTCCTTATTTCTACTAATTTGGGGCTTTGTTTGTTGTTTTATTTTCTACTTCTTTACCACATAAATCAGGTTGTTTATTGGAGAGCATTCTCATGGATTGATGAAGACTTGAATTTCTATGAATGTCCCCCATAAAGTTACTTTTGCTGCATCCCATAAGTTTTTGTAGGTTGTCTTTTTATCAGTGTCAAGGTACTTCTAAAAAATTTTTGATTTCTTCTTTGACTGTTGGTTGTTCAGTAGCTTGTTGTTAAATCTCCACATATTTTTTTAAGATTATTTAGGTATCTGACAGAGAGTGAGACAGCAAGAGAGGGAACACAAGCTGGGTGGTGGGAGAGGGAGAAGCAGGCTTCCGAATGAGCAACGAGCCTGATTTGGAACTAGATCCCAGAATCCTGGGATCAAGACCCGAGCTGAAAGGAGATCCTTAATGACTGAGCCACCCAGGCCCCAAAAATCTTCACCTATTTTTGACTGTCCCATTTTTTTCTTGAGACTGATTTCTAGTTTCATATCATTGTGGATGGACAAGATTTGAAGCAGAAGGTGAAGAGAGCATTCAGATGAAAGGTTTGTTTCCTGGAGGGTTTTCTGAGGGCAGACCATGAGTTCAGTGGGGACGGAGGAAGGTTTTGTGAGACGGGGGTGGGGTTAACCCTTGTTAGAATTACTGACTACTACCATGCAGGCTGTGTGCTACCGTTCACACCGTAGTCCTGATGGACGTGTACTTCATTAGAAATATTTTCTAGGAGGTGTAGGCATAGCCTTCACTTAAAGAAAGATGGCATGTGTGTTCATGGCATGACCCCAGGTCACCAACCAGGATGTATGGTATTGTGGGTGATCAGAAACAGGCTTTCTGTGGGAAGTGACAGAAATAAGGTATGGTGAGCTCCATGACCATAGGTGAGGTCCCGAGTGACGCACTGGGTGTTGGGTTCTGTGGATCTGTCTCATCAGGTGCTGTGGAATTCAGGGACACCCTCCTGTCTGTGGATTTGTGTGGAGACAGGTAGACATCAGTGTTTGGCCAGGCACGAGGGTCGCACTGGCCCACCCCCAGAGGTGCAGCATGCGGGGGAGCCACTGCTTGGTTTCCACGAAAGCTGACCAGGGTCTGTGACCATGATTCCTAGCAGCCGCAAGGGGAGAGGAGGCCGGGGGTGGTGCACACTTCCTAGACTTGTGGTCAGGACTAGTCTGGATCCCACTGAAGTCAGCCACACCGGGCACAGAAGGTACCCAGTCAGTGTAGCTGTGGGCACTGCTCCCATGGTTCTTTTGGGCCAGCTCCATGCTGCCACCTCCTGCTTTTCATCATCATCTTCAAAGTCATGTGCCTCTGCTCTTGCCCCATGGCCTCCGGGGTATTGTCCGTCCTCCATCTGGCCCTCGTCCCTGGTGCCCTGTGCAGTCCGATGCCAGTGTAGCCTTCTCGAGACAAACATCTGGCCCTGATGGAACACTTCCATGGATCTCGGGTGATGCGAGGATGATGCCCTGCCCTGGAAGGGGGCTGCAGGTCCCCAATCAGGACAGCCATGTCTCCCTTTTCAGCATGGCCTGCCCTCCCCTCAGTCTTCTTCAGGGAAGCTCTCCCCACTTCCTGAGATGACAGCTCTGAACTTAAAAATGAATGTTATTTTACATATCTCTATGCCTTAGTTCATCCATGGCATGTCTTTCAACCCCGTTAGTGGGGTTTTTTAGCAGTTCTGAAGGGCTGTCTGCTCAAGGAGGGGACGACCTGGGTGGGGCAGCTTTCCCTCTCATCTCCCTCAGCATGTCTCTGAGCCCTGAGGCCAGCTGTCCCACTGAAGATTGAGGGACTAGAGCCAGCCCATCCTGAGCACAGGCTGCGTCAGCTCATAGACTGATGCGTGTTGGAGCGGTGGGCAGCTGGCATGGGTCAGGGGCAGGCAGTGTCTCCTTCTCATTCCTTCCCTCCCTTCCTCCCAGAGGTAGCTCAGAGCAGCCTTCAACCCCTGCATCTCCAGATCCCTTGACCTGTGCCTCCTGTGTTCAGCTGGTGACCTTGGAGTTTCGCATGGATTCTACCTCCCGTACCCTCTCCTGTAGCAGTTCCTGGATCAGGGGAGGGTCGGACCCTTGTCTGTTTTTGGTCTTCTTCCTTTCCCACACCAAGCCCACCCACCTTTGCATCTTCCATGTATGTGCTTGGAAGCAAGCCCATCCACAGGGAACCTATTAGCCAAATGGATCCAGGCAATGAACATTGAAGTAGAGATCCAGGATCCATAATAAACCTGCTCTGAAACCTGTCCCAAAGTCTGTGACTCTCTCACACTGAAACAGAAACAATAATAGCTTTCTGGACTGTGAAGTGATATGTCTTTCTACTTCCAATCTTGAATGCAAAGGTGCTGAGCCTGGACTGAAAAGGACCATGGCTCGCGTGGGCTGGGATCCACGGGAAGAACCCAGTGAAATCTGAATTTGAGGCATGGAGTGAATAATTATTGTAGAGTGAATCCTCCCAAGTAGGGCTTATGCACATTGCACAGCAAAAGCTTTTTCAAAGAGCTTCCTGAAAGAAAAATCTTTTTTTAAAATTTATATTAATTCCACTAGAGCTAACATACAATGTTACATTAGTTTCAGGTATACAATAGAGTGATTCAGTAATTCTACATATTACTCAGTGGTCATCAAGAAAAGTGTCCTCTTAATCCCCTTCATCTATTTCACTCATCCCTCTATCCACCTCCTCTCTGGTAACCTTCCGTTTGTTCTCTATTGTTAAGAGTTTGTATTTTGGTGTGTCTCCTTTTTCTCTTTTAGTTATTTATTTTTGTTTGTTTCTTAAATTCCCCATTAGAGTGACATCGTATGGGATTTGTCTTTCTCTGACTGACTGATTTTAGTTAGGATAATACTCTCTAGCTCCATCCATATGGCTGCAAATGGGAAGGTTTCATTCTTTTTCAAGCCGAGTAATACTGCATTGTGTGTGTGTGTGTGTGTGTGTGTGTGTGTGTGTGTGTGTGTGTGAATACACACATCTATCATCTCATTTGTCAATTTTTCTACAGACACTTGGGTTGCTTCCATATTGTGATATTGTAAATAATGGTGCAAGAAACATAGGGGTGCACGTATCCTTTTACGTTACTGTTTTCCTATTCTTTGGGTAAATATGAGTAGTGTGAATGTTGGATCGTAGGGTAGTTCTATATTTAATTTTTTGAGGAACCTTCATACTGTTTTCCACGGTGGCCACCACAGTTTGCATTCCCACCCACAGTTCACGAGGATTCCCCTTTATCCACATCCTCCCAACAGCTGCTCTTTGTTGTGCTTTTGATGTTAGCCATTCTGACAGGTTTGAGGTATTACCTCATTGTCCTTTGGATTTACATTTTCCTGATGATGGGTGATGTTGAACATCTTTTCACGGGACTGTTGGCCATTTGTATTTCTTCTTTGGAGAAATGTCTGTCCATGTCTTCTGCCTATTTTTTAACTGGATTATTTGTTTTTTGGGGGTTGAGTAGTATCAGTTGTATATGTTTTGGACACTATCCCTTTATTGCATATGATCTTTGCAAATATCTTCTCCCTTTGAGTAGGTTGTCTTATTATTTTTACGTTTTCATTGTTCTTCTGCCGTGTGGAAACTTTTTATTTTGCTGTATTCCCAATAGTTTATTTTTGCTTTCATTTCCTTTGCCTCAGGAGACAGTCTAGAAAAACGTTGGTATGGTCCATGTCAAGAAGTTACTGTCTTCCCTCCTGTAGGATTTTTATGGATTCAGGTCTCATATTGAGGTCTTGAAACTGTTTTGTGTTTGTCTTTATTGTGTAAGAAAGCAGTCTAATTTCATTCTTTTGTGCGTAGCTGTCTAGTTTTCCCAACACCATTTGTTGTAGAGACTGTCCTTTTCCCTTTTGATATCGTTGCTTGCTTTGTGGAAGATTCATGGACCACATAATTGTGGGTTTCTGTCTGAACTTGTATCCTGTTCCTTTGGTCGCTGTGTCTATTTTTGTGCCATACTGTCTTGTTAGGATGACTGCAGCTTTGTAGTATAACCTGAAATCTGAAATTGTGAGTCCTCCACCTTTGTTTTTCTTTTCCACATTGCACTGGCTGTTCGGAATCTTTAGTGGTTCCATACAAATGTTTAGGATTGTTTATTCGAGGTCTTTTGTTCTTTAATTTAAATTCAATTAGCCAACTTACAGTACATCATTCGTTTCAGATGTAGTCTTCAATAAATTTTCAGTCTTGTGTATCACCCAGTGCTCATTGTATCGTGTGACCTCCTTAATGCTACTCACCCAGTTACCCCCCCCAACTTCTCCTCCAACAATCATCAGTTTCTTGCGATAGTTAAGAGTCCATCATGGGTTTTCTCCCTCTCTGATGACTTCCCATTCTATTTTCCCTTCCTTCCCCTATGGTCTTCTTCCTTGTTTCTGATATTCCACATAGGAGTGAAAGCATATGATCATTGTCTTTCTTTCATTGACTTATTCCACTCAGCATAATACCCTCTAGCTCCACCCAGGTCGGTGTGATGGTAAGTATTCATCCTATCTGATGGCTGAGTAATATCCCATTATATATATGATCCACATCTTCTTTATCCATTCATCTATCCATGGTCATCTGCACTCCTTCCGCAGCTTGTCTATTATGGATATTGTTGCTATGAACACTGGTGTGCATGTGTCCTGTCTTCACTACCTCTGTCTCTGGGGGTAAATACCCAGTAGTGCAATTGCTGGGACATAGGGTAGCTTTATTTATAACTTCTTGAGGAAATTCTGTACCATTTTCAAGAGTGGCTGTACCGGACTGCATTCGTACAGGGGTGTAAGAGGGTTCCCGTTTCTCCATATCCTCTCCAACATATATAGTTTCATGTCTTCTTATTTTTAGATATTCGGCCTCGTGTGATATGGCATCTATAGGGGTTTACATTTGTATTTCCCTGAAGCCAAGTGATATGAAGCATTTATGCATGTATCTTTTGATCACCAGTACGTCTTTATCAGTGAAATGACTTCCCATTTTAATCTATCTCAAGACCTAAAGCTGGGGAAGGCACTGAAGCTGGATGATGCCATTGGTTGGAAGTGTGGAGAATTTCAAAAGATCTCCGTGGAGAGCAAGTTTAAAGGTCAGTGTGAAGCTACTAATTGGATCCGGGGAGATCTCTGAAAGTGGGGATTGCCTGGGATGGGCTGAGGGGGGCCCTCCGATTTTCCTATGAATCCTTGCTGCAGCCCCAAATGGACAGTTTCCTGCTGTGGGGCAGGCTGAGTCCTCTAGTCGTGCAGAGGTGAGCCCAATGCCTGGTGCCTTGGAGGCAGGCAAACGGGGAGGGACCCTCAGCAGAAGACCCAGGGTTAGGTTAGGCCTTAAGAGACAGCAGGTCCGAACTGCCCAGTGCTCAGAGAACTCTCATGCCGAGTGAGATGAGGGCACAAGGGCGGGTGAGTGTGAGCCTTGGGGTTTCATCTGGAAGGGCCCACAAAAGTCGGGGTTCACCAGAAGGGGCTCTCAGGGGGTGCCCCAATTCTCTTGCCCTGAATGCTCTGTTGTGCCGCCAAACGGTACAGTTTCCTGTGGGCTGCAGGCTGAGTCCTACAGTGGGGCTTCGGTGTCCCCAATCCCCCGGAGTGGGGTGCCAGGGCCCTGGGGAGGGGCCCCTCAGTGGCCAACCTAGGGTAAGGGTTAGGGTCCAGGAGCCCGGCAGGGACTATCTGCAAGCTGTGCGGCGAGCTCTGTGGAGGGCTGAGAGGAGGCCATGGGGGAGGGTGAGAATGGGCCTCAGGGTTGGGGCATGGGAGGCTGCCAAAGGATGGGGATGGGCTCCGGGGGCCTCCCCAAGTTCTCGTGCCCTGTAGGCTCCGTAGAGCCCCAAGGGGCACGGTTTCCTGTCAGGTGGCAAGCTGAGTCCTGCAGTGGGGCACAGGTATCCCAATTCCCCCGGGCTGCGGTGTAAGGCTCCTGGGGAGGCCCCCACACCCACAGCCGACCTAGGGCTAGGTTTAGGCCCAGGAGCCCCGCAGGCCCGATCTGCTGGCTGTATGGCTAGTTACACGGGCTGAGGTGAGGGTGTGGGGGAGGGTGAGCGTGGGCCTCAGGGTTGGGGTGCGGGAGGCCACCGAAGTTCGCTGGTGTCTCAGGAAGGCCCTACTGGTTCTCCTGCCCTGAATGCTCTATGGCCTCCCAGGGTGCACGGTTTCCTGCGGGGTGGCAGACTGAGTCCTGCTGTGGGGCTCAGGTGTCCCGAATCCCCGTGGCTGCAGCTCCAGGCTCCTGGGGAGGGGCCCCTCCACAGATGAACTAGGGTTAGGGTTGGGGCCCAGGAACCCCGCAGGCCAGATCTGCCCAGTATATGGCGAGCTCCGCCGCGGCCTGAGGTGAGGGTGCAGGATGGGGTGAGCATGGGCCTCAATGGTGGGTTTAGGGATCGCCGAAGTTCGCCGGGGGCTCTGGGGGCCCTCCTGGTTCTCCCGCCCTGAATGCTCTACAGCCTCCCAAGGGGCACGGTTTCCTGCGGGCTGGCAGGCTTTGTCCTGCAGTGGGGCTCAGGTGTCCCCAGTCCCTGGTGCTGCGGCACTGGGCCCCAGGGGAGGGGCCCTACCCAGCGGACCTAGGGTCAGGTCTAGGCCTCAGGAACCTGGCAGGCCTGATCTGCCGGCTCTGCGTCGAGGTCGGTGGCAAGCTGAAGGGAAGGCGTGGGGCGGGATGAGCATGGGCCTCAGGGTTGGGGTGTAGGGGGCTGCCGAGGATCGCTGGTGGCTCAGGGGGGCCCTACCAGTTCTTCTGCACAGGATGCTCTGCGGCGCCCCAAGGGGCATGGTTTCCTGAGGGGTGGCAGGCTTAGTCCCGTGGTGGGGCTCAGGTGTACCCAATCCCCAGGGTTAGGGTGCGGATTAGGGTATGGGTTAAGGTTAGGGTATGGGTTACGGTTAGGGTATGGGTGAGGGTAGGGGTTAGGGTTAGGGTAAGGAGAGGGTACGGGTTAGGGTTGGGTTTAGGGGTTACAGGTTAGAGGTTATGGGTTAGGGTACAGATTAGGGTTTAGGGTACGGGTTAGGGTTTAGGGTTTGGGTTTAGGGTTAGGGTTTGGGTTGGAGTACGGGTTAGGTTTAGGGTACGGGTCAGGGTTAGGGTATGGGTTAGTGTACGCATTAGGGTACGGTTTAGGGTATGGGTTAGGGTACGGTTTAGGGTAAGTGTTTGCGTACGGATTTGGGTACGGCTTAGGGTACGGGTTATGGTTAGGGTACGGGTTAGGGAACGGGTTAGGGATAGGGATTGGGTACGGTTTAGGGTTAGGGTATGGGTTAGGGTACGGGTTAGGGTACAGGTTAGGGTTAGGTATGGGTTAGGCTATGGGTTAGGGTCCGGGTTAGAGATAGGGTATGGGTTAGAGTATGGGTTAGGGTACGGGTTAGGGTATGGGTTAACGTTAAGGTAAGGGTATGGGTTAAGGTTAAGGTAAGGGTACTGGTTAGGGTTAGGGTACAGGTAGGGTTAGGGTACGGGTCATGGTACGAGTTAGGATATGGGTTAGGGTCAGGGTTTAGTGTTTAGTGTTAAAGTAAGGGTATGGGTTAGGGTACTTGTTAGGGTTACGGTTAGGTTTAGGGTACGGTTTAAATTACGGGTTAGGGTATAGTTTAGGGTTAGGGTTAGGGTACGGGTTAGAGTACGTGTTAGGGTTTCGGTTAGGGTTAGGGTACAGGTTAGGGTTAGGGTTAGGGTACGGGTTAGGGTTAGGTTTAGGTTTAGGTTACGGTTTAGGGGTAGGGTTAGCTGAAGGGGTAGGGTTAGGGGTAGGGTTAGGGGTATGGTAGGGGTCGGGGTTGGGTTAGGGTTTAGGGTTAGGTTTTGGGGTTAGTGGTTAAGGTTAGGGTTTAGTGTTTAGGGTTTCGGGATTAGGGTTAGGGGTTAGGGTTTAGGGTTTAGTGTTAATGTTAGGGTTTAGGGTTTAAGGATTAGGGTTTAGGGTTAGGTTTAGGGTAGGGTTAGGGTTAGGGTAAGTGTTAGGGGTTAGGGTTAGGATTAGGGGTTAAGGTTTAGGGTTTAAGGTTAGGGCTTAGGGTTTAGGGTTAGGGTTAGACCCCAGTAGGCCAGCAGGCCCGATACACCGCCTGTGCGTCGAGCGGAGAGTTGGGCCGAGGTGAGGGTGCTGGTGAACATGAGCCTGGGCCCAAGCGTTTTGGTTCGGTGCACCTTCGAAGGTCGGCAGGGGTTCGGAGGGCCCTGCCAGTTCTCCCACCCTGAATGAATGGCGGCGCCCCTAGCGGCCTGTGTGGGTTGGGGTGGCAGCGTGCATCCGGCGCTGGGGCTTGGGGGCCCCCAATCCCTGGCGTTGCGGCGCCAGGCCCCTTAGGAAGGGACCTTCAGGGGCTGTCCTAGGGTTAGGGTGAGCTCCCAGGAGGCCGGCAGGCCCGAGTCGCTGGCTCTGCGAAGAGCGGAGGTGCGGGCCGAGTTGAGGGTGATGCAGAGCGGGAGCGTGGTCCCCAGCGTTTTGGCGCCCTGGGCCTTCAACTGTTGCCATGGCTCAAAGGGCCCTGCCCGTTCTCCTACCCTGAAGAACCAGCGGCGCCCTTAGCAGCTCCCTTGGCGGTGGAGCGGCAGGGTGAGTCCATGCTGCGGCTCGTGGATCCCCAATGCCCAGCGCTGTGGGGCCAGGCCTCTTGGGAGGGGCTCCTCGTGGGCGGACCTAGGTTTAGAGTTAGCACCCAGGAAGCCAGCAGGCCCAATCCTCTGGCTGGGCGGCGAGAGGTGGGCAGCCCGAGTTAAAGGCGTTTGCGATCGGGAGCGTGGGCCCCTGCATTTTGACACAGGAGGCTTCAAATATCGCCGGTTTCTCCAGGGCCCTGTCCCTTCTCCCGCCCTGAATGACGGGCGGCGCCACCAGCGTCCCGGGTGGCGACGTGGCGGCAGGGTGAGTCTGGCTCTGGGTCTTGGGGTCCCTGATCCCCAGTGTAGCAGCACCAGGACCCTTGGGAGGGGCCCCTGGGTGGCTGACCTAGGGTTAGGGTTAGCCCCCAGGAGGCCGGCAGGTGGGATCCGGCCACTGTCCGGGGAGCGGAGGGCGGGGCCGAGGTGAGGGCGTTGGGGAGCGGGAGCGTGGGCACCAGCGTTTTGGCACGGGGAGCCTTTGAAGGCCACCGGGGGCTCGGAAGGCCCTGCCCCTTCTCTCGCCCTGAATGACCCGCAGTGCTCCTAGCGGCCTGGGTGGCGGCGTTGCGGTAGGGTGAGTGTGGCTCTGGGGCTTGAGGTTCCCGATCCCCGGCAAAGCGGCACCAGGACCCTTGGGAGGGGCCCCTGGGTGGCCGACCTAGGGTTAGGGTTAGCACCCGGGAGGCCGGCAGGCGGGATCCGCCCGCTGTGTGTGGAGCGGAGGGGCGGGCCGAGGTGAGGGCGCTGGTGAGCAAGGCCTGGGCCCAAGCGTTTTGTCACCGGGGGCCTTCGAATGTCTCCGGGGACTCGGCGGGCCCTGCCCATTCTCCTCCCTGAATGACCGGCGGCGCCCCTAGCAGCCCAGGTGGCGGCGGGGCGGCATGTAAGTCCGGGCATAGGGCTCGGGGGTCCCCAGTCCACCGGGTTGTGGCGCCAGGCCCCTTGGGAGGGGCCCCTCGGAGGCTGACCTAGGGTGAGGTTTAGCCCCTAGGATGCCGGCAGGCCCTATTCGCCAGCCGTGTGGAGACTGGAGTGGCGGACCGAGGTGAGGGCACTGGTGAGCGGGAGCGTGGGCCCGGGTGTTTTGGCGCGGGGGGCCTTTGAAGGTCGCCGTGTCTTGGAGGGCCCTGCCCGTGCTCCCGCCCTGAATGAACGGCACCACCCCAAGCCCCCGGGTGGCGGCTGGGTGGCAGGGTGAGTCCAGTGCTGAGGCTCGGGGGTCCCCAATCCCCAGCGTTGTGGCGCCAGATCCCTTGGGAGGGGCCCCTCGGGGGTCGATCTAGGGTTGCGGTTAGCCCCCAGGAGGCCGGTGGACCGGATCAGCGGCTGTGCGGCACGCGGAGGGTTGGGCCGAGGTGAGGGCGCTGGCGAGACTGAGCATGAGCCCAAGCGTTTTAGTGCGGGGGGCCTCGAAGGTCAGTGGGGGCTCGGAGGGACCTGCCCGTTCTCCCGCTCTGAATGACCGGCGGGGCCCCTAGAGGCTCCGGTGCCTGAAGGGCAGCAGGGTGAGACCGGCACTTGGGTTGGGGTCCCCATTCCCGGCGTTGTGGCGCCAGGCCACTTGGGAAGGGCCCCTCCGTGGCCGACCTACAGTTAGGGTTAGCCCCCAGGAGGCCAGCAGGCCCGATACACCGCCTGTGCGTCGAGCGGAGAGTTGGGCCGAGGTGAGGGTGCTGGTGAACATGAGCCCGGGCCCAAGCGTTTTGGTTCGGGGCGCCTTCGAAGGTCGGCGGGGGTTCGAAGGGCCCTGCCCGTTCTCCCACCCTGAATGAATGGCGGCGCCCCTAGCGGCACGTGTGGGGCAGGGCGGCAGGGTGCATCCAGCGCTGGGGCTTGGGGGTTCCCAATCCCCGGCGTTGCGGCGCCAGGCCCCTTAGGAAGCGACCCTCGGGGCTGTCCTAGGGTTAGGGTTAGCTCCCAGGAGGCCGGCAGGCCCGATCCGCCCGCTGTGCGAGGAGTGGAGATGCAGGCCGAGTTGAGGGCGATGGCGAGAGGGAGCTGGGCCGCAGCGTTTTGGCGTCCTGGGCCTTTGAATGTTGCCATGGCTCGGAGGGCCCTGCCCTTTCTCTTGCCCTGAAGAACCAGCAAGGCCCCTAGCGGCTCCGTTGGCAGTGGGGCGGCAGGGTGAATCCCAGGCTGCGGCTCGGGGATCCCCAATCCCCGGCGTTGTGGTGCCAGGCCCCTTGGGAGGGGCTCCTCGTGGGCCGACCCAGGGTTAGAGTTAGCCCCCATAAGGCCGGCAGGCCAGATCCTCTGGCTGGGCGGTGAGAGGTGGGCGGGCCGAGGTAAAGGCGCTGGGGTGCGGGATTGTGGACCCCTGCATTTTGGGGTGGGAGGCTTCAAATGTCGCCGGTTTCTCCAGGGCCCTGTCAGTTCTCCCGCCCTGAATGACCGGCGGCGCCCCTCGCGGCCCGGGTGGCAGCGTTGTGGGAGGGTGAGTCTGGCTTTGGGGCTTCGGGTTCCAGATCCCTGGCGTAGTGGCACCAAAACCCTTGGGAGGGGCCCCTGGGGGGCCGACCTATGGTTAGGGTTAGCCCCCAGGAGACCGTCAGGCCCAACCGCACACTGTGCGGCGAGCTGAGGTGCGGCCCGAGGTGAAGGCGCTGGGGAGCGGGAGCGTGGGCACCAGAGTTTTGGCACGGGGAGCCTTTGAAGGTCACCGGGGACTCAGAAGGCCCTGCCCTTCTCTCGCCCTCTATGACCCGCGGCGCCCCTAGCGGCCCAGGTGGGGACAGTGCGGCAGGGTGAGTCCGGCTCTGGGGCTCTGAGTCACCAATCCCCAGCATTGTAGAGCCAGGCCGCTTGGGATGTCCCCTCAGGGCCGACCTAGGGTTTTGGTTAGCTGCCAGGAGCCCGGCAGGCCCTATCCACCGGCTCTGAAGCAAGCGGTGGGGTGGGCCTAGGTGAGGGCGCTGGCGAGCAGGATCCTGGGAGCCAACGTTTTTGCGCGGGGAGCCTTCAAAGGTCAGCGTGGGCTCGGAGGGCCCTGCCCGATCTCTTGCCCTGATTGACCGGCGGGGCCTCTAGCGGCTCGGGTGGCTGAAGGGCAGCAGGGTGAGTGCGGCACATGAGCTCGGGGTCCCCATCCCCAGCGTTGCGACGCCAGGCCCCTTGGGAAGTGCCCCTCGGTGGCCGACCTATGGTTAGGGTTAGCCTCCAGGATCCCCGCAGGCCCGATACACCACCTGTGCGTCGAGCGGAGAGTTGGGCCGAGGTGAGGGTGCTGGTGAACATGAGCCTGGGCCCAAGCGTTTTGGTTCGGTGCGCCTTCGAAGGTCGGCAGGGGTTCGGAGGGCCCTGCCAGTTCTCCCACCCTGAATGAATGGCGGCGCCCCTAGCGGCCTGTGTGGGTTGGGGTGGCAGCGTGCATCCGGCGCTGGGGCTTGGGGGCCCCCAATCCCTGGCGTTGCGGCGCCAGGCCCCTTAGGAAGGGACCTTCAGGGGCTGTCCTAGGGTTAGGGTGAGCTCCCAGGAGGCCGGCAGGCCCGAGTCGCTGGCTCTGCGAAGAGCGGAGGTGCGGGCCGAGTTGAGGGTGATGCAGAGCAGGAGCGTGGTCCCCAGCGTTTTGGCGCCCTGGGCCTTCAACTGTTGCCATGGCTCAAAGGGCCCTGCCCGTTCTCCTACCCTGAAGAACCAGCGGCGCCCTTAGCAGCTCCCTTGGCGGTGGAGGGGCAGGGTGAGTCCATGCTGCAGCTCGTGGATCCCCAATCCCCAGCGTTGTGGGGCCAGGCCTCTTGGGAGGGGCTCCTCGTGGGCGGACCTAGGTTTAGAGTTAGCACCCAGGAAGCCAGCAGGCCCAATCCTCTGGCTGGGCGGCGAGAGGTGGGCGGCCCGAGTTAAAGGCGTTTGCGATCGGGAGCGTGGGCCCCTGCATTTTGGCACAGGAGGCTTCAAATATCGCCGGTTTCTCCAGGGCCCTGTCCCTTCTCCCGCCCTGAATGACGGGCGGCGCCACCAGCGTCCCGGGTGGCGACGTGGCGGCAGGGTGAGTCTGGCTCTGGGTCTTGGGGTCCCTGATCCCCAGTGTAGCGGCACCAGGACCCTTGGGAGGGGCCCCTGGGTGGCTGACCTAGGGTTAGGGTTAGCCCCCAGGAGGCCGGCAGGTGGGATCCGGCCACTGTCCGGGGAGCGGAGGGCGGGGCCGAGGTGAGGGCGTTGGGGAGCGGGAGCGTGGGCACCAGCGTTTTGGCACGGGGAGCCTTTGAAGGCCACCGGGGGCTCGGAAGGCCCTGCCCCTTCTCTCGCCCTGAATGACCCGCAGTGCTCCTAGCGGCCTGGGTGGCGGCGTTGCGGTAGGGTGAGTGTGGCTCTGGGGCTTGAGGTTCCCGATCCCCGGCAAAGCGGCACCAGGACCCTTGGGAGGGGCCCCTGGGTGGCCGACCTAGGGTTAGGGTTAGCACCCGGGAGGCCGGCAGGCGGGATCCGCCCGCTGTGTGTGGAGCGGAGGGGCGGGCCGAGGTGAGGGCGCTGGTGAGCAAGAGCCTGGGCCCAAGCGTTTTGTCACCGGGGGCCTTCGAATGTCTCCGGGGACTCGGCGGGCCCTGCCCATTCTCCTCCCTGAATGACCGGCGGCGCCCCTAGCAGCCCAGGTGGCGGCGGGGCGGCATGTAAGTCCGGGCATAGGGCTCGGGGGTCCCCAGTCCACCGGGTTGTGGCGCCAGGCCCCTTGGGAGGGGCCCCTCGGAGGCTGACCTAGGGTGAGGTTTAGCCCCTAGGATGCCGGCAGGCCCTATTCGCCAGCCGTGTGGAGACTGGAGTGGCGGACCGAGGTGAGGGCACTGGTGAGCGGGAGCGTGGGCCCGGGTGTTTTGGCGCGGGGGGCCTTTGAAGGTCGCCGTGTCTTGGAGGGCCCTGCCCGTGCTCCCGCCCTGAATGAACGGCACCACCCCAAGCCCCCGGGTGGCGGCTGGGTGGCAGGGTGAGTCCAGTGCTGAGGCTCGGGGGTCCCCAATCCCCAGCGTTGTGGCGCCAGATCCCTTGGGAGGGGCCCCTCGGGGGTCGATCTAGGGTTGCGGTTAGCCCCCAGGAGGCCGGTGGACCGGATCAGCGGCTGTGCGGCACGCGGAGGGTTGGGCCGAGGTGAGGGCGCTGGCGAGACTGAGCATGAGCCCAAGCGTTTTAGTGCGGGGGGCCTCGAAGGTCAGTGGGGGCTCGGAGGGACCTGCCCGTTCTCCCGCTCTGAATGACCGGCGGGGCCCCTAGAGGCTCCGGTGCCTGAAGGGCAGCAGGGTGAGACCGGCACTTGGGTTGGGGTCCCCATTCCCGGCGTTGTGGCGCCAGGCCACTTGGGAAGGGCCCCTCCGTGGCCGACCTACAGTTAGGGTTAGCCCCCAGGAGGCCAGCAGGCCCGATACACCGCCTGTGCGTCGAGCGGAGAGTTGGGCCGAGGTGAGGGTGCTGGTGAACATGAGCCCGGGCCCAAGCGTTTTGGTTCGGGGCGCCTTCGAAGGTCGGCGGGGGTTCGAAGGGCCCTGCCCGTTCTCCCACCCTGAATGAATGGCGGCGCCCCTAGCGGCACGTGTGGGGCAGGGCGGCAGGGTGCATCCAGCGCTGGGGCTTGGGGGTTCCCAATCCCCGGCGTTGCGGCGCCAGGCCCCTTAGGAAGCGACCCTCGGGGCTGTCCTAGGGTTAGGGTTAGCTCCCAGGAGGCCGGCACGCCCGATCCGCCGGCTGTGCGAGGAGTGGAGATGCAGGCCGAGTTGAGGGCGATGGCGAGAGGGAGCTGGGCCCCAGCGTTTTGGCGTCCTGGGCCTTTGAATGTTGCCATGGCTCGGAGGGCCCTGCCCTTTCTCTTGCCCTGAAGAACCAGCAAGGCCCCTAGCGGCTCCGTTGGCAGTGGGGCGGCAGGGTGAATCCCAGGCTGCGGCTCGGGGATCCCCAATCCCCGGCGTTGTGGTGCCAGGCCCCTTGGGAGGGGCTCCTCGTGGGCCGACCCAGGGTTAGAGTTAGCCCCCTAAGGCCGGCAGGCCAGATCCTCTGGCTGGGCGGTGAGAGGTGGGCGGGCCGAGGTAAAGGCGCTGGGGTGCGGGATTGTGGGCCCCTGCATTTTGGGGTGGGAGGCTTCAAATGTCGCCGGTTTCTCCAGGGCCCTGTCAGTTCTCCCGCCCTGAATGACCGGCGGCGCCCCTCGCGGCCCGGGTGGCAGCGTTGTGGGAGGGTGAGTCTGGCTTTGGGGCTTGGGGTTCCAGATCCCTGGCGTAGTGGCACCAAAACCCTTGGGAGGGGCCCCTGGGGGGCCGACCTAGGGTTAGGGTTAGCCCCCAGGAGACCGTCAGGCCCAACCGCACACTGTGCGGCGAGCTGAGGTGCGGCCCGAGGTGAAGGCGCTGGGGAGCGGGAGCGTGGGCACCAGCGTTTTGGCACGGGGAGCCTTTGAAGGTCACCGGGGACTCAGAAGGCCCTGCCCTTCTCTCGCCCTCTATGACCCGCGGCGCCCCTAGCGGCCCAGGTGGGGACAGTGCGGCAGGGTGAGTCCGGCTCTGGGGCTCTGAGTCACCAATCCCCAGCATTGCAGAGCCAGGCCGCTTGGGATGTCCCCTCAGGGCCGACCTAGGGTTTTGGTTAGCTGCCAGGAGCCCGGCAGGCCCTATCCACCGGCTCTGAAGCAAGCGGTGGGGTGGGCCTAGGTGAGGGCGCTGGCGAGCAGGATCCTGGGAGCCAACGTTTTTGCGCGGGGAGCCTTCAAAGGTCAGCGTGGGCTCGGAGGGCCCTGCCCGATCTCTTGCCCTGATTGACCGGCGGGGCCTCTAGCGGCTCGGGTGGCTGAAGGGCAGCAGGGTGAGTGCGGCACATGAGCTCGGGGTCCCCATCCCCAGCGTTGCGACGCCAGGCCCCTTGGGAAGTGCCCCTCGGTGGCCGACCTATGGTTAGGGTTAGCCTCCAGGAGCCCCGCAGGCCCGATACACCACCTGTGCGTCGAGCGGAGAGTTGGGCCGAGGTGAGGGTGCTGGTGAACATGAGCCTGGGCCCAAGCGTTTTGGTTCGGTGCGCCTTCGAAGGTCGGCAGGGGTTCGGAGGGCCCTGCCAGTTCTCCCACCCTGAATGAATGGCGGCGCCCCTAGCGGCCTGTGTGGGTTGGGGTGGCAGCGTGCATCCGGCGCTGGGGCTTGGGGGCCCCCAATCCCTGGCGTTGCGGCGCCAGGCCCCTTAGGAAGGGACCTTCAGGGGCTGTCCTAGGGTTAGGGTGAGCTCCCAGGAGGCCGGCAGGCCCGAGTCGCTGGCTCTGCGAAGAGCGGAGGTGCGGGCCGAGTTGAGGGTGATGCAGAGCGGGAGCGTGGTCCCCAGCGTTTTGGCGCCCTGGGCCTTCAACTGTTGCCATGGCTCAAAGGGCCCTGCCCGTTCTCCTACCCTGAAGAACCAGCGGCGCCCTTAGCAGCTCCCTTGGCGGTGGAGGGGCAGGGTGAGTCCATGCTGCGGCTCGTGGATCCCCAATCCCCAGCGTTGTGGGGCCAGGCCTCTTGGGAGGGGCTCCTCGTGGGCGGACCTAGGTTTAGAGTTAGCACCCAGGAAGCCAGCAGGCCCAATCCTCTGGCTGGGCGGCGAGAGGTGGGCGGCCCGAGTTAAAGGCGTTTGCGATCGGGAGCGTGGGCCCCTGCATTTTGGCACAGGAGGCTTCAAATATCGCCGGTTTCTCCAGGGCCCTGTCCCTTCTCCCGCCCTGAATGACGGGCGGCGCCACCAGCGTCCCGGGTGGCGACGTGGCGGCAGGGTGAGTCTGGCTCTGGGTCTTGGGGTCCCTGATCCCCAGTGTAGCGGCACCAGGACCCTTGGGAGGGGCCCCTGGGTGGCTGACCTAGGGTTAGGGTTAGCCCCCAGGAGGCCGGCAGGTGGGATCCGGCCACTGTCCGGGGAGCGGAGGGCGGGGCCGAGGTGAGGGCGTTGGGGAGCGGGAGCGTGGGCACCAGCGTTTTGGCACGGGGAGCCTTTGAAGGCCACCGGGGGCTCGGAAGGCCCTGCCCCTTCTCTCGCCCTGAATGACCCGCAGTGCTCCTAGCGGCCTGGGTGGCGGCGTTGCGGTAGGGTGAGTGTGGCTCTGGGGCTTGAGGTTCCCGATCCCCGGCAAAGCGGCACCAGGACCCTTGGGAGGGGCCCCTGGGTGGCCGACCTAGGGTTAGGGTTAGCACCCGGGAGGCCGGCAGGCGGGATCCGCCCGCTGTGTGTGGAGCGGAGGGGCGGGCCGAGGTGAGGGCGCTGGTGAGCAAGGCCTGGGCCCAAGCGTTTTGTCACCGGGGGCCTTCGAATGTCTCCGGGGACTCGGCGGGCCCTGCCCATTCTCCTCCCTGAATGACCGGCGGCGCCCCTAGCAGCCCAGGTGGCGGCGGGGCGGCATGTAAGTCCGGGCATAGGGCTCGGGGGTCCCCAGTCCACCGGGTTGTGGCGCCAGGCCCCTTGGGAGGGGCCCCTCGGAGGCTGACCTAGGGTGAGGTTTAGCCCCTAGGATGCCGGCAGGCCCTATTCGCCAGCCGTGTGGAGACTGGAGTGGCGGACCGAGGTGAGGGCACTGGTGAGCGGGAGCGTGGGCCCGGGTGTTTTGGCGCGGGGGGCCTTTGAAGGTCGCCGTGTCTTGGAGGGCCCTGCCCGTGCTCCCGCCCTGAATGAACGGCACCACCCCAAGCCCCCGGGTGGCGGCTGGGTGGCAGGGTGAGTCCAGTGCTGAGGCTCGGGGGTCCCCAATCCCCAGCGTTGTGGTGCCAGATCCCTTGGGAGGGGCCCCTCGGGGGTCGATCTAGGGTTGCGGTTAGCCCCCAGGAGGCCGGTGGACCGGATCAGCGGCTGTGCGGCACGCGGAGGGTTGGGCCGAGGTGAGGGCGCTGGCGAGACTGAGCATGAGCCCAAGCGTTTTAGTGCGGGGGGCCTCGAAGGTCAGTGGGGGCTCGGAGGGACCTGCCCGTTCTCCCGCTCTGAATGACCGGCGGGGCCCCTAGAGGCTCCGGTGCCTGAAGGGCAGCAGGGTGAGACCGGCACTTGGGTTGGGGTCCCCATTCCCGGCGTTGTGGCGCCAGGCCACTTGGGAAGGGCCCCTCCGTGGCCGACCTACAGTTAGGGTTAGCCCCCAGGAGGCCAGCAGGCCCGATACACCGCCTGTGCGTCGAGCGGAGAGTTGGGCCGAGGTGAGGGTGCTGGTGAACATGAGCCCGGGCCCAAGCGTTTTGGTTCGGGGCGCCTTCGAAGGTCGGCGGGGGTTCGAAGGGCCCTGCCCGTTCTCCCACCCTGAATGAATGGCGGCGCCCCTAGCGGCACGTGTGGGGCAGGGCGGCAGGGTGCATCCAGCGCTGGGGCTTGGGGGTTCCCAATCCCCGGCGTTGCGGCGCCAGGCCCCTTAGGAAGCGACCCTCGGGGCTGTCCTAGGGTTAGGGTTAGCTCCCAGGAGGCCGGCAGGCCCGATCCGCCGGCTGTGCGAGGAGTGGAGATGCAGGCCGAGTTGAGGGCGATGGCGAGAGGGAGCTGGGCCCCAGCGTTTTGGCGTCCTGGGCCTTTGAATGTTGCCATGGCTCGGAGGGCCCTGCCCTTTCTCTTGCCCTGAAGAACCAGCAAGGCCCCTAGCGGCTCCGTTGGCAGTGGGGCGGCAGGGTGAATCCCAGGCTGCGGCTCGGGGATCCCCAATCCCCGGCGTTGTGGTGCCAGGCCCCTTGGGAGGGGCTCCTCGTGGGCCGACCCAGGGTTAGAGTTAGCCCCCATAAGGCCGGCAGGCCAGATCCTCTGGCTGGGCGGTGAGAGGTGGGCGGGCCGAGGTAAAGGCGCTGGGGTGCGGGATTGTGGGCCCCTGCATTTTGGGGTGGGAGGCTTCAAATGTCGCCGGTTTCTCCAGGGCCCTGTCAGTTCTCCCGCCCTGAATGACCGGCGGCGCCCCTCGCGGCCCGGGTGGCAGCGTTGTGGGAGGGTGAGTCTGGCTTTGGGGCTTCGGGTTCCAGATCCCTGGCGTAGTGGCACCAAAACCCTTGGGAGGGGCCCCTGGGGGGCCGACCTAGGGTTAGGGTTAGCCCCCAGGAGACCGTCAGGCCCAACCGCACACTGTGCGGCGAGCTGAGGTGCGGCCCGAGGTGAAGGCGCTGGGGAGCGGGAGCGTGGGCACCAGCGTTTTGGCACGGGGAGCCTTTGAAGGTCACCGGGGACTCAGAAGGCCCTGCCCTTCTCTCGCCCTCTATGACCCGCGGCGCCCCTAGCGGCCCAGGTGGGGACAGTGCGGCAGGGTGAGTCCGGCTCTGGGGCTCTGAGTCACCAATCCCCAGCATTGCAGAGCCAGGCCGCTTGGGATGTCCCCTCAGGGCCGACCTAGGGTTTTGGTTAGCTGCCAGGAGCCCGGCAGGCCCTATCCACCGGCTCTGAAGCAAGCGGTGGGGTGGGCCTAGGTGAGGGCGCTGGCGAGCAGGATCCTGGGAGCCAACGTTTTTGCGCGGGGAGCCTTCAAAGGTCAGCGTGGGCTCGGAGGGCCCTGCCCGATCTCTTGCCCTGATTGACCGGCGGGGCCTCTAGCGGCTCGGGTGGCTGAAGGGCAGCAGGGTGAGTGCGGCACATGAGCTCGGGGTCCCCATCCCCAGCGTTGCGACGCCAGGCCCCTTGGGAAGTGCCCCTCGGTGGCCGACCTATGGTTAGGGTTAGCCTCCAGGAGCCCCGCAGGCCCGATACACCACCTGTGCGTCGAGCGGAGAGTTGGGCCGAGGTGAGGGTGCTGGTGAACATGAGCCTGGGCCCAAGCGTTTTGGTTCGGTGCGCCTTCGAAGGTCGGCAGGGGTTCGGAGGGCCCTGCCAGTTCTCCCACCCTGAATGAATGGCGGCGCCCCTAGCGGCCTGTGTGGGTTGGGGTGGCAGCGTGCATCCGGCGCTGGGGCTTGGGGGCCCCCAATCCCTGGCGTTGCGGCGCCAGGCCCCTTAGGAAGGGACCTTCAGGGGCTGTCCTAGGGTTAGGGTGAGCTCCCAGGAGGCCGGCAGGCCCGAGTCGCTGGCTCTGCGAAGAGCGGAGGTGCGGGCCGAGTTGAGGGTGATGCAGAGCGGGAGCGTGGTCCCCAGCGTTTTGGCGCCCTGGGCCTTCAACTGTTGCCATGGCTCAAAGGGCCCTGCCCGTTCTCCTACCCTGAAGAACCAGCGGCGCCCTTAGCAGCTCCCTTGGCGGTGGAGGGGCAGGGTGAGTCCATGCTGCGGCTCGTGGATCCCCAATCCCCAGCGTTGTGGGGCCAGGCCTCTTGGGAGGGGCTCCTCGTGGGCGGACCTAGGTTTAGAGTTAGCACCCAGGAAGCCAGCAGGCCCAATCCTCTGGCTGGGCGGCGAGAGGTGGGCGGCCCGAGTTAAAGGCGTTTGCGATCGGGAGCGTGGGCCCCTGCATTTTGGCACAGGAGGCTTCAAATATCGCCGGTTTCTCCAGGGCCCTGTCCCTTCTCCCGCCCTGAATGACGGGCGGCGCCACCAGCGTCCCGGGTGGCGACGTGGTGGCAGGGTGAGTCTGGCTCTGGGTCTTGGGGTCCCTGATCCCCAGTGTAGCGGCACCAGGACCCTTGGGAGGGGCCCCTGGGTGGCTGACCTAGGGTTAGGGTTAGCCCCCAGGAGGCCGGCAGGTGGGATCCGGCCACTGTCCGGGGAGCGGAGGGCGGGGCCGAGGTGAGGGCGTTGGGGAGCGGGAGCGTGGGCACCAGCGTTTTGGCACGGGGAGCCTTTGAAGGCCACTCGGGGCTCGGAAGGCCCTGCCCCTTCTCTCGCCCTGAATGACCCGCAGTGCTCCTAGCGGCCTGGGTGGCGGCGTTGCGGTAGGGTGAGTGTGGCTCTGGGGCTTGAGGTTCCCGATCCCCGGCAAAGCGGCACCAGGACCCTTGGGAGGGGCCCCTGGGTGGCCGACCTAGGGTTAGGGTTAGCACCCGGGAGGCCGGCAGGCGGGATCCGCCCGCTGTGTGTGGAGCGGAGGGGCGGGCCGAGGTGAGGGCGCTGGTGAGCAAGAGCCTGGGCCCAAGCGTTTTGTCACCGGGGGCCTTCGAATGTCTCCGGGGACTCGGCGGGCCCTGCCCATTCTCCTCCCTGAATGACCGGCGGCGCCCCTAGCAGCCCAGGTGGCGGCGGGGCGGCATGTAAGTCCGGGCATAGGGCTCGGGGGTCCCCAGTCCACCGGGTTGTGGCGCCAGGCCCCTTGGGAGGGGCCCCTCGGAGGCTGACCTAGGGTGAGGTTTAGCCCCTAGGATGCCGGCAGGCCCTATTCGCCAGCCGTGTGGAGACTGGAGTGGCGGACCGAGGTGAGGGCACTGGTGAGCGGGAGCGTGGGCCCCGGTGTTTTGGCGCGGGGGGCCTTTGAAGGTCGCCGTGTCTTGGAGGGCCCTGCCCGTGCTCCCGCCCTGAATGAACGGCACCACCCCAAGCCCCCGGGTGGCGGCTGGGTGGCAGGGTGAGTCCAGTGCTGAGGCTCGGGGGTCCCCAATCCCCAGCGTTGTGGCGCCAGATCCCTTGGGAGGGGCCCCTCGGGGGTCGATCTAGGGTTGCGGTTAGCCCCCAGGAGGCCGGTGGACCGGATCAGCGGCTGTGCGGCACGCGGAGGGTTGGGCCGAGGTGAGGGCGCTGGCGAGACTGAGCATGAGCCCAAGCGTTTTAGTGCGGGGGGCCTCGAAGGTCAGTGGGGGCTCGGAGGGACCTGCCCGTTCTCCCGCTCTGAATGACCGGCGGGGCCCCTAGAGGCTCCGGTGCCTGAAGGGCAGCAGGGTGAGACCGGCACTTGGGTTGGGGTCCCCATTCCCGGCGTTGTGGCGCCAGGCCACTTGGGAAGGGCCCCTCCGTGGCCGACCTACAGTTAGGGTTAGCCCCCAGGAGGCCAGCAGGCCCGATACACCGCCTGTGCGTCGAGCGGAGAGTTGGGCCGAGGTGAGGGTGCTGGTGAACATGAGCCCGGGCCCAAGCGTTTTGGTTCGGGGCGCCTTCGAAGGTCGGCGGGGGTTCGAAGGGCCCTGCCCGTTCTCCCACCCTGAATGAATGGCGGCGCCCCTAGCGGCACGTGTGGGGCAGGGCGGCAGGGTGCATCCAGCGCTGGGGCTTGGGGGTTCCCAATCCCCGGCGTTGCGGCACCAGGCCCCTTAGGAAGCGACCCTCGGGGCTGTCCTAGGGTTAGGGTTAGCTCCCAGGAGGCCGGCAGGCCCGATCCGCTGGCTGTGCGAGGAGTGGAGATGCAGGCCGAGTTGAGGGCGATGGCGAGAGGGAGCTGGGCCCCAGCGTTTTGGCGTCCTGGGCCTTTGAATGTTGCCATGGCTCGGAGGGCCCTGCCCTTTCTCTTGCCCTGAAGAACCAGCAAGGCCCCTAGCGGCTCCGTTGGCAGTGGGGCGGCAGGGTGAATCCCAGGCTGCGGCTCGGGGATCCCCAATCCCCGGCGTTGTGGTGCCAGGCCCCTTGGGAGGGGCTCCTCGTGGGCCGACCCAGGGTTAGAGTTAGCCCCCATAAGGCCGGCAGGCCAGATCCTCTGGCTGGGCGGTGAGAGGTGGGCGGGCCGAGGTAAAGGCGCTGGGGTGCGGGATTGTGGGCCCCTGCATTTTGGGGTGGGAGGCTTCAAATGTCGCCGGTTTCTCCAGGGCCCTGTCAGTTCTCCCGCCCTGAATGACCGGCGGCGCCCCTCGCGGCCCGGGTGGCAGCGTTGTGGGAGGGTGAGTCTGGCTTTGGGGCTTGGGGTTCCAGATCCCTGGCGTAGTGGCACCAAAACCCTTGGGAGGGGCCCCTGGGGGGCCGACCTAGGGTTAGGGTTAGCCCCCAGGAGACCGTCAGGCCCAACCGCACACTGTGCGGCGAGCTGAGGTGCGGCCCGAGGTGAAGGCGCTGGGGAGCGGGAGCGTGGGCACCAGCGTTTTGGCACGGGGAGCCTTTGAAGGTCACCGGGGACTCAGAAGGCCCTGCCCTTCTCTCGCCCTCTATGACCCGCGGCGCCCCTAGCGGCCCAGGTGGGGACAGTGCGGCAGGGTGAGTCCGGCTCTGGGGCTCTGAGTCACCAATCCCCAGCATTGCAGAGCCAGGCCGCTTGGGATGTCCCCTCAGGGCCGACCTAGGGTTTTGGTTAGCTGCCAGGAGCCCGGCAGGCCCTATCCACCGGCTCTGAAGCAAGCGGTGGGGTGGGCCTAGGTGAGGGCGCTGGCGAGCAGGATCCTGGGAGCCAACGTTTTTGCGCGGGGAGCCTTCAAAGGTCAGCGTGGGCTCGGAGGGCCCTGCCCGATCTCTTGCCCTGATTGACCGGCGGGGCCTCTAGCGGCTCGGGTGGCTGAAGGGCAGCAGGGTGAGTGCGGCACATGAGCTCGGGGTCCCCATCCCCAGCGTTGCGACGCCAGGCCCCTTGGGAAGTGCCCCTCGGTGGCCGACCTATGGTTAGGGTTAGCCTCCAGGAGCCCCGCAGGCCCGATACACCACCTGTGCATCGAGCGGAGAGTTGGGCCGAGGTGAGGGTGCTGGTGAACATGAGCCTGGGCCCAAGCGTTTTGGTTCGGTGCGCCTTCGAAGGTCGGCAGGGGTTCGGAGGGCCCTGCCAGTTCTCCCACCCTGAATGAATGGCGGCGCCCCTAGCGGCCTGTGTGGGTGGGGGTGGCAGCGTGCATCCGGCGCTGGGGCTTGGGGGCCCCCAATCCCTGGCGTTGCGGCGCCAGGCCCCTTAGGAAGGGACCTTCAGGGGCTGTCCTAGGGTTAGGGTGAGCTCCCAGGAGGCCGGCAGGCCCGAGTCGCTGGCTCTGCGAAGAGCGGAGGTGCGGGCCGAGTTGAGGGTGATGCAGAGCGGGAGCGTGGTCCCCAGCGTTTTGGCGCCCTGGGCCTTCAACTGTTGCCATGGCTCAAAGGGCCCTGCCCGTTCTCCTACCCTGAAGAACCAGCGGCGCCCTTAGCAGCTCCCTTGGTGGTGGAGCGGCAGGGTGAGTCCATGCTGCGGCTCGTGGATCCCCAATCCCCAGCGTTGTGGGGCCAGGCCTCTTGGGAGGGGCTCCTCGTGGGCGGACCTAGGTTTAGAGTTAGCACCCAGGAAGCCTGCAGGTCCAATCCTCTGGCTGGGCGGCGAGAGGTGGGCGGCCCGAGTTAAAGGCGTTTGCGATCGGGAGTGTGGGCCCCTGCATTTTGGCACAGGAGGCTTCAAATATCGCCGGTTTCTCCAGGGCCCTGTCCCTTCTCCCGCCCTGAATGACGGGCGGCGCCACCAGCGTCCCGGGTGGCGACGTGGCGGCAGGGTGAGTCTGGCTCTGGGTCTTGGGGTCCCTGATCCCCAGTGTAGCGGCACCAGGACCCTTGGGAGGGGCCCCTGGGTGGCTGACCTAGGGTTAGGGTTAGCCCCCAGGAGGCCGGCAGGTGGGATCCGGCCACTGTCTGGGGAGCGGAGGGCGGGGCCGAGGTGAGGGCGTTGGGGAGCGGGAGCGTGGGCACCAGCGTTTTGGCACGGGGAGCCTTTGAAGGCCACCGGGGGCTCGGAAGGCCCTGCCCCTTCTCTCGCCCTGAATGACCCGCAGTGCTCCTAGCGGCCTGGGTGGCGGCGTTGCGGTAGGGTGAGTGTGGCTCTGGGGCTTGAGGTTCCCGATCCCCGGCAAAGCGGCACCAGGACCCTTGGGAGGGGCCCCTGGGTGGCCGACCTAGGGTTAGGGTTAGCACCCGGGAGGCCGGCAGGCGGGATCCGCCCGCTGTGTGTGGAGCGGAGGGGCGGGCCGAGGTGAGGGCGCTGGTGAGCAAGAGCCTGGGCCCAAGCGTTTTGTCACCGGGGGCCTTCGAATGTCTCCGGGGACTCGGCGGGCCCTGCCCATTCTCCTCCCTGAATGACCGGCGGCGCCCCTAGCAGCCCAGGTGGCGGCGGGGCGGCATGTAAGTCCGGGCATAGGGCTCGGGGGTCCCCAGTCCACCGGGTTGTGGCGCCAGGCCCCTTGGGAGGGGCCCCTCGGAGGCTGACCTAGGGTGAGGTTTAGCCCCTAGGATGCCGGCAGGCCCTATTCGCCAGCCGTGTGGAGACTGGAGTGGCGGACCGAGGTGAGGGCACTGGTGAGCGGGAGCGTGGGCCCGGGTGTTTTGGCGCGGGGGGCCTTTGAAGGTCGCCGTGTCTTGGAGGGCCCTGCCCGTGCTCCCGCCCTGAATGAACGGCACCACCCCAAGCCCCCGGGTGGCGGCTGGGTGGCAGGGTGAGTCCAGTGCTGAGGCTCGGGGGTCCCCAATCCCCAGCGTTGCGGCGCCAGATCCCTTGGGAGGGGCCCCTCGGGGGTCGATCTAGGGTTGCGGTTAGCCCCCAGGAGGCCGGTGGACCCGATCAGCGGCTGTGCGGCACGCGGAGGGTTGGGCCGAGGTGAGGGCGCTGGCGAGACTGAGCATGAGCCCAAGCGTTTTAGTGCGGGGGGCCTCGAAGGTCAGTGGGGGCTCGGAGGGACCTGCCCGTTCTCCCGCTCTGAATGACCAGCGGTGCCCCTAGAGGCTCCGGTGCCTGAAGGGCAGCAGGGTGAGACCGGCACTTGGGTTGGGGTCCCCATTCCCGGCGTTGTGGCACCAGGCCACTTGGGAAGGGCCCCTCCGTGGCCGACCTACAGTTAGGGTTAGCCCCCAGGAGGCCAGCAGGCCCGATACACCGCCTGTGCGTCGAGCGGAGAGTTGGGCCGAGGTGAGGGTGCTGGTGAACATGAGCCCGGGCCCAAGCGTTTTGGTTCGGGGCGCCTTCGAAGGTCGGCGGGGGTTCGAAGGGCCCTGCCCGTTCTCCCACCCTGAATGAATGGCGGCGCCCCTAGCGGCACGTGTGGGGCAGGGCGGCAGGGTGCATCCAGCGCTGGGGCTTGGGGGTTCCCAATCCCCGGCATTGCGGCGCCAGGCCCCTTAGGAAGCGACCCTCGGGGCTGTCCTAGGGTTAGGGTTAGCTCCCAGGAGGCCGGCAGGCCCGATCCGCCGGCTCTGCGAGGAGTGGAGATGCAGGCCGAGTTGAGGGCGATGGCGAGAGGGAGCTGGGCCCCAGCGTTTTGGCGTCCTGGGCCTTTGAATGTTGCCATGGCTCGGAGGGCCCTGCCCTTTCTCTTGCCCTGAAGAACCAGCAAGGCCCCTAGCGGCTCCGTTGGCAGTGGGGTGGCAGGGTGAATCCCAGGCTGCGGCTCGGGGATCCCCAATCCCCGGCGTTGTGGTGCCAGGCCCCTTGGGAGGGGCTCCTCGTGGGCCGACCCAGGGTTAGAGTTAGCCCCCATAAGGCCGGCAGGCCAGATCCTCTGGCTGGGCGGTGAGAGGTGGGCGGGCCGAGGTAAAGGCGCTGGGGTGCGGGATTGTGGGCCCCTGCATTTTGGGGTGGGAGGCTTCAAATGTCGCCGGTTTCTCCAGGGCCCTGTCAGTTCTCCCGCCCTGAATGACCGGCGGCGCCCCTCGCGGCCCGGGTGGCAGCGTTGTGGGAGGGTGAGTCTGGCTTTGGGGCTTCGGGTTCCAGATCCCTGGCGTAGTGGCACCAAAACCCTTGGGAGGGGCCCCTGGGGGGCCGACCTAGGGTTAGGGTTAGCCCCCAGGAGACCGTCAGGCCCAACCGCACACTGTGCGGCGAGCTGAGGTGCGGCCCGAGGTGAAGGCGCTGGGGAGCGGGAGCGTGGGCACCAGCGTTTTGGCACGGGGAGCCTTTGAAGGTCACCGGGGACTCAGAAGGCCCTGCCCTTCTCTCGCCCTCTATGACCCGCGGCGCCCCTAGCGGCCCAGGTGGGGACAGTGCGGCAGGGTGAGTCCGGCTCTGGGGCTCTGAGTCACCAATCCCCAGCATTGCAGAGCCAGGCCGCTTGGGATGTCCCCTCAGGGCCGACCTAGGGTTTTGGTTAGCTGCCAGGAGCCCGGCAGGCCCTATCCACCGGCTCTGAAGCAAGCGGTGGGGTGGGCCTAGGTGAGGGCGCTGGCGAGCAGGATCCTGGGAGCCAACGTTTTTGCGCGGGGAGCCTTCAAAGGTCAGCGTGGGCTCGGAGGGCCCTGCCCGATCTCTTGCCCTGATTGACCGGCGGGGCCTCTAGCGGCTCGGGTGGCTGAAGGGCAGCAGGGTGAGTGCGGCACATGAGCTCGGGGTCCCCATCCCCAGCGTTGCGACGCCAGGCCCCTTGGGAAGTGCCCCTCGGTGGCCGACCTATGGTTAGGGTTAGCCTCCAGGAGCCCCGCAGGCCCGATACACCACCTGTGCATCGAGCGGAGAGTTGGGCCGAGGTGAGGGTGCTGGTGAACATGAGCCTGGGCCCAAGCGTTTTGGTTCGGTGCGCCTTCGAAGGTCGGCAGGGGTTCGGAGGGCCCTGCCAGTTCTCCCACCCTGAATGAATGGCGGCGCCCCTAGCGGCCTGTGTGGGTTGGGGTGGCAGCGTGCATCCGGCGCTGGGGCTTGGGGGCCCCCAATCCCTGGCGTTGCGGCGCCAGGCCCCTTAGGAAGGGACCTTCAGGGGCTGTCCTAGGGTTAGGGTGAGCTCCCAGGAGGCCGGCAGGCCCGAGTCGCTGGCTCTGCGAAGAGCGGAGGTGCGGGCCGAGTTGAGGGTGATGCAGAGCGGGAGCGTGGTCCCCAGCGTTTTGTCGCCCTGGGCCTTCAACTGTTGCCATGGCTCAAAGGGCCCTGCCCGTTCTCCTACCCTGAAGAACCAGCGGCGCCCTTAGCAGCTCCCTTGGCGGTGGAGGGGCAGGGTGAGTCCATGCTGCGGCTCGTGGATCCCCAATCCCCAGCGTTGTGGGGCCAGGCCTCTTGGGAGGGGCTCCTCGTGGGCGGACCTAGGTTTAGAGTTAGCACCCAGGAAGCCAGCAGGCCCAATCCTCTGGCTGGGCGGCGAGAGGTGGGCGGCCCGAGTTAAAGGCGTTTGCGATCGGGAGCGTGGGCCCCTGCATTTTGGCACAGGAGGCTTCAAATATCGCCGGTTTCTCCAGGGCCCTGTCCCTTCTCCCGCCCTGAATGACGGGCGGCGCCACCAGCGTCCCGGGTGGCGACGTGGCGGCAGGGTGAGTCTGGCTCTGGGTCTTGGGGTCCCTGATCCCCAGTGTAGCGGCACCAGGACCCTTGGGAGGGGCCCCTGGGTGGCTGACCTAGGGTTAGGGTTAGCCCCCAGGAGGCCGGCAGGTGGGATCCGGCCACTGTCCGGGGAGCGGAGGGCGGGGCCGAGGTGAGGGCGTTGGGGAGCGGGAGCGTGGGCACCAGCGTTTTGGCACGGGGAGCCTTTGAAGGCCACCGGGGGCTCGGAAGGCCCTGCCCCTTCTCTCGCCCTGAATGACCCGCAGTGCTCCTAGCGGCCTGGGTGGCGGCGTTGCGGTAGGGTGAGTGTGGCTCTGGGGCTTGAGGTTCCCGATCCCCGGCAAAGCGGCACCAGGACCCTTGGGAGGGGCCCCTGGGTGGCCGACCTAGGGTTAGGGTTAGCACCCGGGAGGCCGGCAGGCGGGATCCGCCCGCTGTGTGTGGAGCGGAGGGGCGGGCCGAGGTGAGGGCGCTGGTGAGCAAGAGCCTGGGCCCAAGCGTTTTGTCACCGGGGGCCTTCGAATGTCTCCGGGGACTCGGCGGGCCCTGCCCATTCTCCTCCCTGAATGACCGGCGGCGCCCCTAGCAGCCCAGGTGGCGGCGGGGCGGCATGTAAGTCCGGGCATAGGGCTCGGGGGTCCCCAGTCCACCGGGTTGTGGCGCCAGGCCCCTTGGGAGGGGCCCCTCGGAGGCTGACCTAGGGTGAGGTTTAGCCCCTAGGATGCCGGCAGGCCCTATTCGCCAGCCGTGTGGAGACTGGAGTGGCGGACCGAGGTGAGGGCACTGGTGAGCGGGAGCGTGGGCCCGGGTGTTTTGGCGCGGGGGGCCTTTGAAGGTCGCCGTGTCTTGGAGGGCCCTGCCCGTGCTCCCGCCCTGAATGAACGGCACCACCCCAAGCCCCCGGGTGGCGGCTGGGTGGCAGGGTGAGTCCAGTGCTGAGGCTCGGGGGTCCCCAATCCCCAGCGTTGTGGCGCCAGATCCCTTGGGAGGGGCCCCTCGGGGGTCGATCTAGGGTTGCGGTTAGCCCCCAGGAGGCCGGTGGACCGGATCAGCGGCTGTGCGGCACGCGGAGGGTTGGGCCGAGGTGAGGGCGCTGGCGAGACTGAGCATGAGCCCAAGCGTTTTAGTGCGGGGGGCCTCGAAGGTCAGTGGGGGCTCGGAGGGACCTGCCCGTTCTCCCGCTCTGAATGACCGGCGGGGCCCCTAGAGGCTCCGGTGCCTGAAGGGCAGCAGGGTGAGACCGGCACTTGGGTTGGGGTCCCCATTCCCGGCGTTGTGGCGCCAGGCCACTTGGGAAGGGCCCCTCCGTGGCCGACCTACAGTTAGGGTTAGCCCCCAGGAGGCCAGCAGGCCCGATACACCGCCTGTGCGTCGAGCGGAGAGTTGGGCCGAGGTGAGGGTGCTGGTGAACATGAGCCCGGGCCCAAGCGTTTTGGTTCGGGGCGCCTTCGAAGGTCGGCGGGGGTTCGAAGGGCCCTGCCCGTTCTCCCACCCTGAATGAATGGCGGCGCCCCTAGCGGCACGTGTGGGGCAGGGCGGCAGGGTGCATCCAGCGCTGGGGCTTGGGGGTTCCCAATCCCCGGCGTTGCGGCACCAGGCCCCTTAGGAAGCGACCCTCGGGGCTGTCCTAGGGTTAGGGTTAGCTCCCAGGAGGCCGGCAGGCCCGATCCGCTGGCTGTGCGAGGAGTGGAGATGCAGGCCGAGTTGAGGGCGATGGCGAGAGGGAGCTGGGCCCCAGCGTTTTGGCGTCCTGGGCCTTTGAATGTTGCCATGGCTCGGAGGGCCCTGCCCTTTCTCTTGCCCTGAAGAACCAGCAAGGCCCCTAGCGGCTCCGTTGGCAGTGGGGTGGCAGGGTGAATCCCAGGCTGCGGCTCGGGGATCCCCAATCCCCGGCGTTGTGGTGCCAGGCCCCTTGGGAGGGGCTCCTCGTGGGCCGACCCAGGGTTAGAGTTAGCCCCCATAAGGCCGGCAGGCCAGATCCTCTGGCTGGGCGGTGAGAGGTGGGCGGGCCGAGGTAAAGGCGCTGGGGTGCGGGATTGTGGGCCCCTGCATTTTGGGGTGGGAGGCTTCAAATGTCGCCGGTTTCTCCAGGGCCCTGTCAGTTCTCCCGCCCTGAATGACCGGCGGCGCCCCTCGCGGCCCGGGTGGCAGCGTTGTGGGAGGGTGAGTCTGGCTTTGGGGCTTCGGGTTCCAGATCCCTGGCGTAGTGGCACCAAAACCCTTGGGAGGGGCCCCTGGGGGGCCGACCTAGGGTTAGGGTTAGCCCCCAGGAGACCGTCAGGCCCAACCGCACACTGTGCGGCGAGCTGAGGTGCGGCCCGAGGTGAAGGCGCTGGGGAGCGGGAGCGTGGGCACCAGCGTTTTGGCACGGGGAGCCTTTGAAGGTCACCGGGGACTCAGAAGGCCCTGCCCTTCTCTCGCCCTCTATGACCCGCGGCGCCCCTAGCGGCCCAGGTGGGGACAGTGCGGCAGGGTGAGTCCGGCTCTGGGGCTCTGAGTCACCAATCCCCAGCATTGCAGAGCCAGGCCGCTTGGGATGTCCCCTCAGGGCCGACCTAGGGTTTTGGTTAGCTGCCAGGAGCCCGGCAGGCCCTATCCACCGGCTCTGAAGCAAGCGGTGGGGTGGGCCTAGGTGAGGGCGCTGGCGAGCAGGATCCTGGGAGCCAACGTTTTTGCGCGGGGAGCCTTCAAAGGTCAGCGTGGGCTCGGAGGGCCCTGCCCGATCTCTTGCCCTGATTGACCGGCGGGGCCTCTAGCGGCTCGGGTGGCTGAAGGGCAGCAGGGTGAGTGCGGCACATGAGCTCGGGGTCCCCATCCCCAGCGTTGCGACGCCAGGCCCCTTGGGAAGTGCCCCTCGGTGGCCGACCTATGGTTAGGGTTAGCCTCCAGGAGCCCCGCAGGCCCGATACACCACCTGTGCGTCGAGCGGAGAGTTGGGCCGAGGTGAGGGTGCTGGTGAACATGAGCCTGGGCCCAAGCGTTTTGGTTCGGTGCGCCTTCGAAGGTCGGCAGGGGTTCGGAGGGCCCTGCCAGTTCTCCCACCCTGAATGAATGGCGGCGCCCCTAGCGGCCTGTGTGGGTTGGGGTGGCAGCGTGCATCCGGCGCTGGGGCTTGGGGGCCCCCAATCCCTGGCGTTGCGGCGCCAGGCCCCTTAGGAAGGGACCTTCAGGGGCTGTCCTAGGGTTAGGGTGAGCTCCCAGGAGGCCGGCAGGCCCGAGTCGCTGGCTCTGCGAAGAGCGGAGGTGCGGGCCGAGTTGAGGGTGATGCAGAGCGGGAGCGTGGTCCCCAGCGTTTTGGCGCCCTGGGCCTTCAACTGTTGCCATGGCTCAAAGGGCCCTGCCCGTTCTCCTACCCTGAAGAACCAGCGGCGCCCTTAGCAGCTCCCTTGGCGGTGGAGCGGCAGGGTGAGTCCATGCTGCGGCTCGTGGATCCCCAATCCCCAGCGTTGTGGGGCCAGGCCTCTTGGGAGGGGCTCCTCGTGGGCGGACCTAGGTTTAGAGTTAGCACCCAGGAAGCCAGCAGGCCCAATCCTCTGGCTGGGCGGCGAGAGGTGGGCGGCCCGAGTTAAAGGCGTTTGCGATCGGGAGCGTGGGCCCCTGCATTTTGGCACAGGAGGCTTCAAATATCGCCGGTTTCTCCAGGGCCCTGTCCCTTCTCCCGCCCTGAATGACGGGCGGCGCCACCAGCGTCCCGGGTGGCGACGTGGCGGCAGGGTGAGTCTGGCTCTGGGTCTTGGGGTCCCTGATCCCCAGTGTAGCGGCACCAGGACCCTTGGGAGGGGCCCCTGGGTGGCTGACCTAGGGTTAGGGTTAGCCCCCAGGAGGCCGGCAGGTGGGATCCGGCCACTGTCCGGGGAGCGGAGGGCGGGGCCGAGGTGAGGGCGTTGGGGAGCGGGAGCGTGGGCACCAGCGTTTTGGCACGGGGAGCCTTTGAAGGCCACCGGGGGCTCGGAAGGCCCTGCCCCTTCTCTCGCCCTGAATGACCCGCAGTGCTCCTAGCGGCCTGGGTGGCGGCGTTGCGGTAGGGTGAGTGTGGCTCTGGGGCTTGAGGTTCCCGATCCCCGGCAAAGCGGCACCAGGACCCTTGGGAGGGGCCCCTGGGTGGCCGACCTAGGGTTAGGGTTAGCACCCTGGAGGCCGGCAGGCGGGATCCGCCCGCTGTGTGTGGAGCGGAGGGGCGGGCCGAGGTGAGGGCGCTGGTGAGCAAGAGCCTGGGCCCAAGCGTTTTGTCACCGGGGGCCTTCGAATGTCTCCGGGGACTCGGCGGGCCCTGCCCATTCTCCTCCCTGAATGACCGGCGGCGCCCCTAGCAGCCCAGGTGGCGGCGGGGCGGCATGTAAGTCCGGGCATAGGGCTCGGGGGTCCCCAGTCCACCGGGTTGTGGCGCCAGGCCCCTTGGGAGGGGCCCCTCGGAGGCTGACCTAGGGTGAGGTTTAGCCCCTAGGATGCCGGCAGGCCCTATTCGCCAGCCGTGTGGAGACTGGAGTGGCGGACCGAGGTGAGGGCACTGGTGAGCGGGAGCGTGGGCCCGGGTGTTTTGGCGCGGGGGGCCTTTGAAGGTCGCCGTGTCTTGGAGGGCCCTGCCCGTGCTCCCGCCCTGAATGAACGGCACCACCCCAAGCCCCCGGGTGGCGGCTGGGTGGCAGGGTGAGTCCAGTGCTGAGGCTCGGGGGTCCCCAATCCCCAGCGTTGCGGCGCCAGATCCCTTGGGAGGGGCCCCTCGGGGGTCGATCTAGGGTTGCGGTTAGCCCCCAGGAGGCCGGTGGACCGGATCAGCGGCTGTGCGGCACGCGGAGGGTTGGGCCGAGGTGAGGGCGCTGGCGAGACTGAGCATGAGCCCAAGCGTTTTAGTGCGGGGGGCCTCGAAGGTCAGTGGGGGCTCGGAGGGACCTGCCCGTTCTCCCGCTCTGAATGACCAGCGGTGCCCCTAGAGGCTCCGGTGCCTGAAGGGCAGCAGGGTGAGACCGGCACTTGGGTTGGGGTCCCCATTCCCGGCGTTGTGGCGCCAGGCCACTTGGGAAGGGCCCCTCCGTGGCCGACCTACAGTTAGGGTTAGCCCCCAGGAGGCCAGCAGGCCCGATACACCGCCTGTGCGTCGAGCGGAGAGTTGGGCCGAGGTGAGGGTGCTGGTGAACATGAGCCCGGGCCCAAGCGTTTTGGTTCGGGGCGCCTTCGAAGGTCGGCGGGGGTTCGAAGGGCCCTGCCCGTTCTCCCACCCTGAATGAATGGCGGCGCCCCTAGCGGCACGTGTGGGGCAGGGCGGCAGGGTGCATCCAGCGCTGGGGCTTGGGGGTTCCCAATCCCCGGCATTGCGGCGCCAGGCCCCTTAGGAAGCGACCCTCGGGGCTGTCCTAGGGTTAGGGTTAGCTCCCAGGAGGCCGGCAGGCCCGATCCGCCGGCTCTGCGAGGAGTGGAGATGCAGGCCGAGTTGAGGGCGATGGCGAGAGGGAGCTGGGCCCCAGCGTTTTGGCGTCCTGGGCCTTTGAATGTTGCCATGGCTCGGAGGGCCCTGCCCTTTCTCTTGCCCTGAAGAACCAGCAAGGCCCCTAGCGGCTCCGTTGGCAGTGGGGTGGCAGGGTGAATCCCAGGCTGCGGCTCGGGGATCCCCAATCCCCGGCGTTGTGGTGCCAGGCCCCTTGGGAGGGGCTCCTCGTGGGCCGACCCAGGGTTAGAGTTAGCCCCCATAAGGCCGGCAGGCCAGATCCTCTGGCTGGGCGGTGAGAGGTGGGCGGGCCGAGGTAAAGGCGCTGGGGTGCGGGATTGTGGGCCCCTGCATTTTGGGGTGGGAGGCTTCAAATGTCGCCGGTTTCTCCAGGGCCCTGTCAGTTCTCCCGCCCTGAATGACCGGCGGCGCCCCTCGCGGCCCGGGTGGCAGCGTTGTGGGAGGGTGAGTCTGGCTTTGGGGCTTCGGGTTCCAGATCCCTGGCGTAGTGGCACCAAAACCCTTGGGAGGGGCCCCTGGGGGGCCGACCTAGGGTTAGGGTTAGCCCCCAGGAGACCGTCAGGCCCAACCGCACACTGTGCAGCGAGCTGAGGTGCGGCCCGAGGTGAAGGCGCTGGGGAGCGGGAGCGTGGGCACCAGCGTTTTGGCACGGGGAGCCTTTGAAGGTCACCGGGGACTCAGAAGGCCCTGCCCTTCTCTCGCCCTCTATGACCCGCGGCGCCCCTAGCGGCCCAGGTGGGGACAGTGCGGCAGGGTGAGTCCGGCTCTGGGGCTCTGAGTCACCAATCCCCAGCATTGCAGAGCCAGGCCGCTTGGGATGTCCCCTCAGGGCCGACCTAGGGTTTTGGTTAGCTGCCAGGAGCCCGGCAGGCCCTATCCACCGGCTCTGAAGCAAGCGGTGGGGTGGGCCTAGGTGAGGGCGCTGGCGAGCAGGATCCTGGGAGCCAACGTTTTTGCGCGGGGAGCCTTCAAAGGTCAGCGTGGGCTCGGAGGGCCCTGCCCGATCTCTTGCCCTGATTGACCGGCGGGGCCTCTAGCGGCTCGGGTGGCTGAAGGGCAGCAGGGTGAGTGCGGCACATGAGCTCGGGGTCCCCATCCCCAGCGTTGCGACGCCAGGCCCCTTGGGAAGTGCCCCTCGGTGGCCGACCTATGGTTAGGGTTAGCCTCCAGGAGCCCCGCAGGCCCGATACACCACCTGTGCATCGAGCGGAGAGTTGGGCCGAGGTGAGGGTGCTGGTGAACATGAGCCTGGGCCCAAGCGTTTTGGTTCGGTGCGCCTTCGAAGGTCGGCAGGGGTTCGGAGGGCCCTGCCAGTTCTCCCACCCTGAATGAATGGCGGCGCCCCTAGCGGCCTGTGTGGGTTGGGGTGGCAGCGTGCATCCGGCGCTGGGGCTTGGGGGCCCCCAATCCCTGGCGTTGCGGCGCCAGGCCCCTTAGGAAGGGACCTTCAGGGGCTGTCCTAGGGTTAGGGTGAGCTCCCAGGAGGCCGGCAGGCCCGAGTCGCTGGCTCTGCGAAGAGCGGAGGTGCGGGCCGAGTTGAGGGTGATGCAGAGCGGGAGCGTGGTCCCCAGCGTTTTGGCGCCCTGGGCCTTCAACTGTTGCCATGGCTCAAAGGGCCCTGCCCGTTCTCCTACCCTGAAGAACCAGCGGCGCCCTTAGCAGCTCCCTTGGCGGTGGAGCGGCAGGGTGAGTCCATGCTGCGGCTCGTGGATCCCCAATCCCCAGCGTTGTGGGGCCAGGCCTCTTGGGAGGGGCTCCTCGTGGGCGGACCTAGGTTTAGAGTTAGCACCCAGGAAGCCAGCAGGCCCAATCCTCTGGCTGGGCGGCGAGAGGTGGGCGGCCCGAGTTAAAGGCGTTTGCGATCGGGAACGTGGGCCCCTGCAGTTTGGCACAGGAGGCTTCAAATATCGCCGGTTTCTCCAGGGCCCTGTCCCTTCTCCCGCCCTGAATGACGGGCGGCGCCACCAGCGTCCCGGGTGGCGACGTGGCGGCAGGGTGAGTCTGGCTCTGGGTCTTGGGGTCCCTGATCCCCAGTGTAGCGGCACCAGGACCCTTGGGAGGGGCCCCTGGGTGGCTGACCTAGGGTTAGGGTTAGCCCCCAGGAGGCCGGCAGGTGGGATCCGGCCACTGTCCGGGGAGCGGAGGGCGGGGCCGAGGTGAGGGCGTTGGGGAGCGGGAGCGTGGGCACCAGCGTTTTGGCACGGGGAGCCTTTGAAGGCCACCGGGGGCTCGGAAGGCCCTGCCCCTTCTCTCGCCCTGAATGACCCGCAGTGCTCCTAGCGGCCTGGGTGGCGGCGTTGCGGTAGGGTGAGTGTGGCTCTGGGGCTTGAGGTTCCCGATCCCCGGCAAAGCGGCACCAGGACCCTTGGGAGGGGCCCCTGGGTGGCCGACCTAGGGTTAGGGTTAGCACCCTGGAGGCCGGTGGACCCGATCAGCGGCTGTGCGGCACGCGGAGGGTTGGGCCGAGGTGAGGGCGCTGGCGAGACTGAGCATGAGCCCAAGCGTTTTAGTGCGGGGGGCCTCGAAGGTCAGTGGGGGCTCGGAGGGACCTGCCCGTTCTCCCGCTCTGAATGACCGGCGGTGCCCCTAGAGGCTCCGGTGCCTGAAGGGCAGCAGGGTGAGACCGGCACTTGGGTTGGGGTCCCCATTCCCGGCGTTGTGGCGCCAGGCCACTTGGGAAGGGCCCCTCCGTGGCCGACCTACAGTTAGGGTTAGCCCCCAGGAGGCCAGCAGGCCCGATACACCGCCTGTGCGTCGAGCGGAGAGTTGGGCCGAGGTGAGGGTGCTGGTGAACATGAGCCCGGGCCCAAGCGTTTTGGTTCGGGGCGCCTTCGAAGGTCGGCGGGGGTTCGAAGGGCCCTGCCCGTTCTCCCACCCTGAATGAATGGCGGCGCCCCTAGCGGCACGTGTGGGGCAGGGCGGCAGGGTGCATCCAGCGCTGGGGCTTGGGGGTTCCCAATCCCCGACGTTGTGGCGCCAGGCCCCTTAGGAAGCAACCCTCGGGGCCGGCCTAGGGTTAGGGTTAGCTCCCAGGAGGCCGGCAGGCCCGATCCGCCGGCTGTGCGAGGAGTGGAGATGCAGGCCGAGTTGAGGGCGATGGCGAGAGGGAGCTGGGCCCCAGCGTTTTGGCGTCCTGGGCCTTTGAATGTTGCCATGGCTCGGAGGGCCCTGCCCTTTCTCTTGCCCTGAAGAACCAGCAAGGCCCCTAGCGGCTCCGTTGGCAGTGGGGCGGCAGGGTGAATCCCAGGCTGCGGCTCGGGGATCCCCAATCCCCGGCGTTGTGGTGCCAGGCCCCTTGGGAGGGGCTCCTCGTGGGCCGACCCAGGGTTAGAGTTAGCCCCCATAAGGCCGGCAGGCCAGATCCTCTGGCTGGGCGGTGAGAGGTGGGCGGGCCGAGGTAAAGGCGCTGGGGTGCGGGATTGTGGGCCCCTGCATTTTGGGGTGGGAGGCTTCAAATGTCGCCGGATTCTCCAGGGCCCTGTCTGTTCTCCCGCCCTGAATGACCGGCGGCGCCCCTCGCGGCCCGGGTGGCAGCGTTGTGGGAGGGTGAGTCTGGATTTGGGGCTTGGGGTTCCAGATCCCTGGCGTAGTGACACCAAAACCCTTGGGAGGGGCCCCTGGGGGGCCGACCTAGGGTTAGGGTTAGCCCCCAGGAGACCGTCAGGCCCAACCGCACACTGTGCGGCGAGCTGAGGTGCGGCCCGAGGTGAAGGCGCTGGGGAGCGGGAGCGTGGGCACCAGCGTTTTGGCACAGGGAGCCTTTGAAGGTCACCGGGGACTCAGAAGGCACTGCCCTTCTCTCGCCCTCTATGACCCGCGGCGCCCCTAGCGGCCCAGGTGGGGACAGTGCGGCAGGGTGAGTCCGGCTCTGGGGCTCTGAGTCACCAATCCCCAGCATTGCAGAGCCAGGCCGCTTGGGATGTCCCCTCAGGGCCGACCTAGGGTTTTGGTTAGCTGCCAGGAGCCCGGCAGGCCCTATCCACCGGCTCTGAAGCAAGCGGTGGGGTGGGCCTAGGTGAGGGCGCTGGCGAGCAGGATCCTGGGAGCCAACGTTTTTGCGCGGGGAGCCTTCAAAGGTCAGCGTGGGCTCGGAGGGCCCTGCCCGATCTCTTGCCCTGATTGACCGGCGGGGCCTCTAGCGGCTCGGGTGGCTGAAGGGCAGCAGGGTGAGTGCGGCACATGAGCTCGGGGTCCCCATCCCCAGCGTTGCGACGCCAGGCCCCTTGGGAAGTGCCCCTCGGTGGCCGACCTATGGTTAGGGTTAGCCTCCAGGAGCCCCGCAGGCCCGATACACCACCTGTGCATCGAGCGGAGAGTTGGGCCGAGGTGAGGGTGCTGGTGAACATGAGCCTGGGCCCAAGCGTTTTGGTTCGGTGCGCCTTCGAAGGTCGGCAGGGGTTCGGAGGGCCCTGCCAGTTCTCCCACCCTGAATGAATGGCGGCGCCCCTAGCGGCCTGTGTGGGTTGGGGTGGCAGCGTGCATCCGGCGCTGGGGCTTGGGGGCCCCCAATCCCTGGCGTTGCGGCGCCAGGCCCCTTAGGAGGGGACCTTCAGGGGCTGTCCTAGGGTTAGGGTGAGCTCCCAGGAGGCCGGCAGGCCCGAGTCGCTGGCTCTGCGAAGAGCGGAGGTGCGGGCCGAGTTGAGGGTGATGCAGAGCGGGAGCGTGGTCCCCAGCGTTTTGGCGCCCTGGGCCTTCAACTGTTGCCATGGCTCAAAGGGCCCTGCCCGTTCTCCTACCCTGAAGAACCAGCGGCGCCCTTAGCAGCTCCCTTGGCGGTGGAGCGGCAGGGTGAGTCCATGCTGCGGCTCGTGGATCCCCAATCCCCAGCGTTGTGGGGCCAGGCCTCTTGGGAGGGGCTCCTCGTGGGCGGACCTAGGTTTAGAGTTAGCACCCAGGAAGCCAGCAGGCCCAATCCTCTGGCTGGGCGGCGAGAGGTGGGCGGCCCGAGGTAAAGGCGCTGGCGATCGGGAGCGTGGGCCCATGCATTTTGGCACAGGAGGCTTCAAATATCGCCGGTTTCTCCAGGGCCCTGTCCCTTCTCCCGCCCTGAATGACGGGCGGCGCCACTAGCGTCCCGGGTGGCGACGTGGCGGCAGGGTGAGTCTGGCTCTGGGTCTTGGGGTCCCTGATCCCCAGTGTAGCGGCACCAGGACCCTTGGGAGGGGCCCCTGGGTGGCTGACCTAGGGTTAGGGTTAGCCCCCAGGAGGCCGGCAGGTGGGATCCGGCCACTGTCCGGGGAGCGGAGGGCGGGGCCGAGGTGAGGGCGTTGGGGAGCGGGAGCGTGGGCACCAGCGTTTTGGCACGGGGAGCCTTTGAAGGCCACCGGGGGCTCAGAAGGCCCTGCCCCTTCTCTCGCCCTGAATGACCCGCAGTGCTCCTAGCGGCCTGGGTGGCGGCGTTGCGGTAGGGTGAGTGTGGCTCTGGGGCTTGAGGTTCCCGATCCCCGGCAAAGCGGCACCAGGACCCTTGGGAGGGGCCCCTGGGTGGCCGACCTAGGGTTAGGGTTAGCACCCGGGAGGCCGGCAGGCGGGATCCGCCCGCTGTGTGTGGAGCGGAGGGGCGGGCCGAGGTGAGGGCGCTGGCGAGCAAGAGCCTGGGCCCAAGCGTTTTGTCACCGGGGGCCTTCGAATGTCTCCGGGGACTCGGCGGGCCCTGCCCATTCTCCTCCCTGAATGACCGGCGGCGCCCCTAGCAGCCCAGGTGGCGGCGGGGCGGCATGTAAGTCCGGGCATAGGGCTCGGGGGTCCCCAGTCCACCGGGTTGTGGCGCCAGGCCCCTTGGGAGGGGCCCCTCGGAGGCTGACCTAGGGTGAGGTTTAGCCCCTAGGATGCCGGCAGGCCCTATTCGCCAGCCGTGTGGAGACTGGAGTGGCGGACCGAGGTGAGGGCACTGGTGAGCGGGAGCGTGGGCCCGGGTGTTTTGGCGCGGGGGGCCTTTGAAGGTTGCCGTGTCTTGGAGGGCCCTGCCTGTGCTCCCGCCCTGAATGAACGGCACCACCCCAAGCCCCCGGGTGGCGGCTGGGTGGCAGGGTGAGTCCAGTGCTGAGGCTCGGGGGTCCCCAATCCCCAGCGTTGCGGCGCCAGATCCCTTGGGAGGGGCCCCTCGGGGGTCGATCTAGGGTTGCGGTTAGCCCCCAGGAGGCCAGTGGACCGGATCAGCGGCTGTGCGGCACGCGGAGGGTTGGGCCGAGGTGAGGGCGCTGGCGAGACTGAGCATGAGCCCAAGCGTTTTAGTGCGGGGGGCCTCGAAGGTCAGTGGGGGCTCGGAGGGACCTGCCCGTTCTCCCGCTCTGAATGACCGGCGGGGCCCCTAGAGGCTCTGGTGCCTGAAGGGCAGCAGGGTGAGACCGGCACTTGGGTTGGGGTCCCCATTCCCGGCGTTGTGGCGCCAGGCCACTTGGGAAGGGCCCCTCCGTGGCCGACCTACAGTTAGGGTTAGCCCCCAGGAGGCCAGCAGGCCCGATACACCGCCTGTGCGTCGAGCGGAGAGTTGGGCCGAGGTGAGGGTGCTGGTGAACATGAGCCCGGGCCCAAGCGTTTTGGTTCGGGGCGCCTTCGAAGGTCGGCGGGGGTTCGAAGGGCCCTGCCCGTTCTCCCACCCTGAATGAATGGCGGCGCCCCTAGCGGCACGTGTGGGGCAGGGCGGCAGGGTGCATCCAGCGCTGGGGCTTGGGGGTTCCCAATCCCGGACGTTGTGGCGCCAGGCCCCTTAGGAAGCAACCCTCGGGGCCGGCCTAGGGTTAGGGTTAGCTCCCAGGAGGCCGGCAGGCCCGATCCGCCGGCTGTGCGAGGAGTGGAGATGCAGGCCGAGTTGAGGGCGATGGCGAGAGGGAGCTGGGCCCCAGCGTTTTGGCGTCCTGGGCCTTTGAATGTTGCCATGGCTCGGAGGGCCCTGCCCTTTCTCTTGCCCTGAAGAACCAGCAAGGCCCCTAGCGGCTCCGTTGGCAGTGGGGCGGCAGGGTGAATCCCAGGCTGCGGCTCGGGGATCCCCAATCCCCGGCGTTGTGGTGCCAGGCCCCTTGGGAGGGGCTCCTCGTGGGCCGACCCAGGGTTAGAGTTAGCCCCCATAAGGCCGGCAGGCCAGATCCTCTGGCTGGGCGGTGAGAGGTGGGCGGGCCGAGGTAAAGGCGCTGGGGTGCGGGATTGTGGGCCCCTGCATTTTGGGGTGGGAGGCTTCAAATGTCGCCGGATTCTCCAGGGCCCTGTCTGTTCTCCCGCCCTGAATGACCGGCGGCGCCCCTCGCGGCCCGGGTGGCAGCGTTGTGGGAGGGTGAGTCTGGACTTGGGGCTTGGGGTTCCAGATCCCTGGCGTAGTGGCACCAAAACCCTTGGGAGGGGCCCCTGGGGGGCCGACCTAGGGTTAGGGTTAGCCCCCAGGAGACCGTCAGGCCCAACCGCACACTGTGCGGCGAGCTGAGGTGCGGCCCGAGGTGAAGGCGCTGGGGAGCGGGAGCGTGGGCACCAGCGTTTTGGCACAGGGAGCCTTTGAAGGTCACCGGGGACTCAGAAGGCCCTGCCCTTCTCTCGCCCTCTATGACCCGCGGCGCCCCTAGCGGCCCAGGTGCGGACAGTGCGGCAGGGTGAGTCCGGCTCTGGGGCTCTGAGTCACCAATCCCCAGCATTGCAGAGCCAGGCCGCTTGGGATGTCCCCTCAGGGCCGACCTAGGGTTTTGGTTAGCTGCCAGGAGCCCGGCAGGCCCTATCCACCGGCTCTGAAGCAAGCGGTGGGGTGGGCCTAGGTGAGGGCGCTGGCGAGCAGGATCCTGGGAGCCAACGTTTTTGCGCGGGGAGCCTTCAAAGGTCAGCGTGGGCTCGGAGGGCCCTGCCCGATCTCTTGCCCTGATTGACCGGCGGGGCCTCTAGCGGCTCGGGTGGCTGAAGGGCAGCAGGGTGAGTGCGGCACATGAGCTCGGGGTCCCCATCCCCAGCGTTGCGACGCCAGGCCCCTTGGGAAGTGCCCCTCGGTGGCCGACCTATGGTTAGGGTTAGCCTCCAGGAGCCCCGCAGGCCCGATACACCACCTGTGCATCGAGCGGAGAGTTGGGCCGAGGTGAGGGTGCTGGTGAACATGAGCCTGGGCCCAAGCGTTTTGGTTCGGTGCGCCTTCGAAGGTCGGCAGGGGTTCGGAGGGCCCTGCCAGTTCTCCCACCCTGAATGAATGGCGGCGCCCCTAGCGGCCTGTGTGGGTTGGGGTGGCAGCGTGCATCCGGCGCTGGGGCTTGGGGGCCCCCAATCCCTGGCGTTGCGGCGCCAGGCCCCTTAGGAAGGGACCTTCAGGGGCTGTCCTAGGGTTAGGGTGAGCTCCCAGGAGGCCGGCAGGCCCGAGTCGCTGGCTCTGCGAAGAGCGGAGGTGCGGGCCGAGTTGAGGGTGATGCAGAGCGGGAGCGTGGTCCCCAGCGTTTTGGCGCCCTGGGCCTTCAACTGTTGCCATGGCTCAAAGGGCCCTGCCCGTTCTCCTACCCTGAAGAACCAGCGGCGCCCTTAGCAGCTCCCTTGGCGGTGGAGCGGCAGGGTGAGTCCATGCTGCGGCTCGTGGATCCCCAATCCCCAGCGTTGTGGGGCCAGGCCTCTTGGGAGGGGCTCCTCGTGGGCGGACCTAGGTTTAGAGTTAGCACCCAGGAGGCCAGCAGGCCCAATCCTCTGGCTGGGCGGCGAGAGGTGGGCGGCCCGAGGTAAAGGCGCTGGCGATCGGGAGCTTGGGCCCCTGCATTTTGGCACAGGAGGCTTCAAATATCGCCGGTTTCTCCAGGGCCCTGTCCCTTCTCCCGCCCTGAATGACGGGCGGCGCCACTAGCGTCCCGGGTGGCGACGTGGCGGCAGGGTGAGTCTGGCTCTGGGTCTTGGGGTCCCTGATCCCCAGTGTAGCGGCACCAGGACCCTTGGGAGGGGCCCCTGGGTGGCTGACCTAGGGTTAGGGTTAGCCCCCAGGAGGCCGGCAGGTGGGATCCGGCCACTGTCCGGGGAGCGGAGGGCGGGGCCGAGGTGAGGGCGTTGGGGAGCGGGAGCGTGGGCACCAGCGTTTTGGCACGGGGAGCCTTTGAAGGCCACCGGGGGCTCGGAAGGCCCTGCCCCTTCTCTCGCCCTGAATGACCCGCAGTGCTCCTAGCGGCCTGGGTGGCGGCGTTGCGGTAGGGTGAGTGTGGCTCTGGGGCTTGAGGTTCCCGATCCCCGGCAAAGCGGCACCAGGACCCTTGGGAGGGGCCCCTGGGTGGCCGACCTAGGGTTAGGGTTAGCACCCGGGAGACCGGCAGGCGGGATCCGCCCGCTGTGTGTGGAGCGGAGGGGCGGGCCGAGGTGAGGGCGCTGGCGAGCAAGAGCCTGGGCCCAAGTGTTTTGGCACCGGGGGCCTTCGAATGTCTCCGGGGACTCGGCGGGCCCGGCCCATTCTCCTCCCTGAATGACCGGCGGCGCCCCTAGCAGCCCAGGTGGCGGCGGGGCGGCATGTAAGTCCGGGCATAGGGCTCGGGGGTCCCCAGTCCACCGGGTTGTGGCGCCAGGCCCCTTGGGAGGGGCCCCTCGGAGGCTGACCTAGGGTGAGGTTTAGCCCCTAGGATGCCGGCAGGCCCTATTCGCCAGCCGTGTGGAGACTGGAGTGGCGGACCGAGGTGAGGGCACTGGTGAGCGGGAGCGTGGGCCCGGGTGTTTTGGCGCGGGGGGCCTTTGAAGGTCGCCGTGTCTTGGAGGGCCCTGCCCGTGCTCCCGCCCTGAATGAACGGCACCACCCCAAGCCCCCGGGTGGCGGCTGGGTGGCAGGGTGAGTCCAGTGCTGAGGCTCGGGGGTCCCCAATCCCCAGCGTTGCGGCGCCAGATCCCTTGGGAGGGGCCCCTCGGGGGTCGATCTAGGGTTGCGGTTAGCCCCCAGGAGGCCGGTGGACCCGATCAGCGGCTGTGCGGCACGCGGAGGGTTGGGCCGAGGTGAGGGCGCTGGCGAGACTGAGCATGAGCACAAGCGTTTTAGTGCGGGGGGCCTCGAAGGTCAGTGGGGGCTCGGAGGGACCTGCCCGTTCTCCCGCTCTGAATGACCGGCGGGGCCCCTAGAGGCTCCGGTGCCTGAAGGGCAGCAGGGTGAGACCGGCACTTGGGTTGGGGTCCCCATTCCCGGCGTTGTGGCGCCAGGCCACTTGGGAAGGGCCCCTCCGTGGCCGACCTACAGTTAGGGTTAGCCCCCAGGAGGCCAGCAGGCCCGATACACCGCCTGTGCGTCGAGCGGAGAGTTGGGCCGAGGTGAGGGTGCTGGTGAACATGAGCCCGGGCCCAAGCGTTTTGGTTCGGGGCGCCTTCGAAGGTCGGCGGGGGTTCGAAGGGCCCTGCCCGTTCTCCCACCCTGAATGAATGGCGGCCCCCTAGCGGCACGTGTGGGGCAGGGTGGCAGGGTGCATCCAGCGCTGGGGCTTGGGGGTTCCCAATCCCCGGCGTTGCGGTGCCAGGCCCCTTAGGAAGCGACCCTCGGGGCCGTCCTAGGGTTAGGGTTAGCTCCCAGGAGGCCGGCAGGCCCGATCCGCCGGCTGTGCGAGGAGTGGAGATTCAGTACGAGTTGAGGGCGATGGCGAGAGGGAGCTGGGCCCCAGCGTTTTGGCGTCCTGGGCCTTTGAATGTTGCCATGGCTCGGAGGGCCCTGCCCTTTCTCCTGCCCTGAAGAACCAGCAAGGCCCCTAGCGGCTCCGTTGGCAGTGGGGCGGCAGGGTGAATCCCAGGCTGCGGCTCGGGGATCCCCAATCCCCGGCGTTGCGGTGCCAGGCCCCTTGGGAGGGGCTCCTCGTGGGCCGACCCAGGGTTAGAGTTAGCCCCCATAAGGCCGGCAGGCCAGATCCTCTGGCTGGGCGGTGAGAGGTGGGCGGGCCGAGGTAAAGGCGCTGGGGTGCGGGATTGTGGGCCCCTGCATTTTGGGGTGGGAGGCTTCAAATGTCGCCGGTTTCTCCAGGGCCCTGTCAGTTCTCCCGCCCTGAATGACCGGCGGCGCCCCTCGCGGCCCGGGTGGCAGCGTTGTGGGAGGGTGAGTCTGGCTTTGGGGCTTGGGGTTCCAGATCCCTGGCGTAGTGGCACCAAAACCCTTGGGAGGGGCCCCTGGGGGGCCGACCTAGGGTTAGGGTTAGCCCCCAGGAGACCGTCAGGCCCAACCGCACACTGTGCGGCGAGCTGAGGTGCGGCCCGAGGTGAAGGCGCTGGGGAGCGGGAGCGTGGGCACCAGCGTTTTGGCCCGGGGAGCCTTTGAAGGTCACCAGGGACTCAGAAGGCCCTGCCCTTCTCTCGCCCTCTATGACCCGCGGCGCCCCTAGCGGCCCAGGTGGGGACAGTGCGGCAGGGTGAGTCCGGCTCTGGGGCTCTGAGTCTCCAATCCCCAGCATTGCAGAGCCAGGCCGCTTGGGATGTCCCCTCAGGGCCGACCTAGGGTTTTGGTTAGCTGCCAGGAGCCCGGCAGGCCCTATCCACCGGCTCTGAAGCAAGCGGTGGGGTGGGCCTAGGTTAGGGCGCTGGCGAGCAGGATCCTGGGAGCCAACGTTTTTGCGCGGGGAGCCTTCAAAGGTCAGCGTGGGCTCGGAGGGCCCTGCCCGATCTCTTGCCCTGATTGACCGGCGGGGCCTCTAGCGGCTCGGGTGGCTGAAGGGCAGCAGGGTGAGTGCGGCACATGAGCTCGGGGTCCCCATCCCCAGCGTTGCGACGCCAGGCCCCTTGGGAAGTGCCCCTCGGTGGCCGACCTATGGTTAGGGTTAGCCTCCAGGAGCCCCGCAGGCCCGATACACCACCTGTGCATCGAGCGGAGAGTTGGGCCGAGGTGAGGGTGCTGGTGAACATGAGCCTGGGCCCAAGCGTTTTGGTTCGGTGCGCCTTCGAAGGTCGGCAGGGGTTCGGAGGGCCCTGCCAGTTCTCCCACCCTGAATGAATGGCGGCGCCCCTAGCGGCCTGTGTGGGTTGGGGTGGCAGCGTGCATCCAGCGCTGGGGCTTGGGGGCCCCCAATCCCTGGCGTTGCGGCGCCAGGCCCCTTAGGAAGGGACCTTCAGGGGCTGTCCTAGGGTTAGGGTGAGCTCCCAGGAGGCCGGCAGGCCCGAGTCGCTGGCTCTGCGAAGAGCGGAGGTGCGGGCCGAGTTGAGGGTGATGCAGAGCGGGAGCGTGGTCCCCAGCGTTTTGGCGCCCTGGGCCTTCAACTGTTGCCATGGCTCAAAGGGCCCTGCCCGTTCTCCTACCCTGAAGAACCAGCGGCGCCCTTAGCAGCTCCCTTGGCGGTGGAGCGGCAGGGTGAGTCCATGCTGCGGCTCGTGGATCCCCAATCCCCAGCGTTGTGGGGCCAGGCCTCTTGGGAGGGGCTCCTCGTGGGCGGACCTAGGTTTAGAGTTAGCACCCAGGAGGCCAGCAGGCCCAATCCTCTGGCTGGGCGGCGAGAGGTGGGCGGCCCGAGGTAAAGGCGCTGGCGATCGGGAGCGTGGGCCCCTGCATTTTGGCACTGGAAGCTTCAAATATCGCCGGTTTCTCCAGGGCCCTGTCCCTTCTCCCGCCCTGAATGACGGGCGGCGCCACTAGCGTCCCGGGTGGCGACGTGGCGGCAGGGTGAGTCTGGCTCTGGGTCTTGGGGTCCCTGATCCCCAGTGTAGCGGCACCAGGACCCTTGGGAGGGGCCCCTGGGTGGCTGACCTAGGGTTAGGGTTAGCCCCCAGGAGGCCGGCAGGTGGGATCCGGCCACTGTCCGGGGAGCGGAGGGCGGGGCCGAGGTGAGGGCGTTGGGGAGCGGGAGCGTGGGCACCAGCGTTTTGGCACGGGGAGCCTTTGAAGGCCACCGGGGGCTCGGAAGGCCCTGCCCCTTCTCTCGCCCTGAATGACCCGCAGTGCTCCTAGCGGCCTGGGTGGCGGCGTTGCGGTAGGGTGAGTGTGGCTCTGGGGCTTGAGGTTCCCGATCCCCGGCAAAGCGGCACCAGGACCCTTGGGAGGGGCCCCTGGGTGGCCGACCTAGGGTTAGGGTTAGCACCCGGGAGACCGGCAGGCGGGATCCGCCCGCTGTGTGTGGAGCGGAGGGGCGGGCCGAGGTGAGGGCGCTGGTGAGTAAGAGCCTGGGCCCAAGCGTTTTGTCACCGGGGGCCTTCGAATGTCCCCGGGGACTCGGCGGGCCCTGCCCATTCTCCTCCCTGAATGACCGGCGGCGCCCCTAGCAGCCCAGGTGGCGGCGGGGCGGCATGTAAGTCCGGGCATAGGGCTCGGGGGTCCCCAGTCCACCGGGTTGTGGCGCCAGGCCCCTTGGGAGGGGCCCCTTGGAGGCTGACCTAGGGTGAGGTTTAGCCCCTAGGATGCCGGCAGGCCCTATTCGCCAGCCGTGTGGAGACTGGAGTGGCGGACCGAGGTGAGGGCACTGGTGAGCGGGAGCGTGGGCCCGGGTGTTTTGGCGCGGGGGGCCTTTGAAGGTCGCCGTGTCTTGGAGGGCCCTGCCCGTGCTCCCGCCCTGAATGAACGGCACCACCCCAAGCCCCCGGGTGGCGGCTGGGTGGCAGGGTGAGTCCAGTGCTGAGGCTCGGGGGTCCCCAATCCCCAGCGTTGCGGCGCCAGATCCCTTGGGAGGGGCCCCTCGGGGGTCGATCTAGGGTTGCGGTTAGCCCCCAGGAGGCCAGTGGACCGGATCAGCGGCTGTGCGGCACGGGGAGGGTTGGGCCGAGGTGAGGGCGCTGGCGAGACTGAGCATGAGCCCAAGCGTTTTAGTGCGGGGGGCCTCGAAGGTCAGTGGGGGCTCGGAGGGACCTGCCCGTTCTCCCGCTCTGAATGACCGGCGGGGCCCCTAGAGGCTCTGGTGCCTGAAGGGCAGCAGGGTGAGACCGGCACTTGGGTTGGGGTCCCCATTCCCGGCGTTGTGGCACCAGGCCACTTGGGAAGGGCCCCTCCGTGGCCGACCTACAGTTAGGGTTAGCCCCCAGGAGGCCAGCAGGCCCGATACACCGCCTGTGCGTGGAGCGGAGAGTTGGGCCGAGGTGAGGGTGCTGGTGAACATGAGCCCGGCCCAAGCGTTTTGGTTCGGGGCGCCTTCGAAGGTCGGCGGGGGTTCGAAGGGCCCTGCCCGTTCTCCCACCCTGAATGAATGGCGGCGCCCCTAGCGGCACGTGTGGGGCAGGGCGGCAGGGTGCATCCAGCGCTGGGGCTTGGGGGTTCCCAATCCCCGGCATTGCGGCGCCAGGCCCCTTAGGAAGCGACCCTCGGGGCTGTCCTAGGGTTAGGGTTAGCTCCCAGGAGGCCGGCAGGCCCGATCCGCCGGCTGTGCGAGGAGTGGAGATGCAGGCCGAGTTGAGGGCGATGGCGAGAGGGAGCTGGGCCCCAGCGTTTTGGCGTCCTGGGCCTTTGAATGTTGCCATGGCTCGGAGGGCCCTGCCCTTTCTCTTGCCCTGAAGAACCATCAAGGCCCCTAGCGGCTCCGTTGGCAGTGGGGCAGCAGGGTGAATCCCAGGCTGCGGCTCGGGGATCCCCAATCCCCGGCGTTGTGGTGCCAGGCCCCTTGGGAGGGGCTCCTCGTGGGCCGACCCAGGGTTAGAGTTAGCCCCCATAAGGCCGGCAGGCCAGATCCTCTGGCTGGGCGGTGAGAGGTGGGCGGGCCGAGGTAAAGGCGCTGGGGTGCGGGATTGTGGGCCCCTGCATTTTGGGGTGGGAGGCTTCAAATGTCGCCGGTTTCTCCAGGGCCCTGTCAGTTCTCCCGCCCTGAATGACCGGCGGCGCCCCTCGCGGCCCGGGTGGCAGCGTTGTGGGAGGGTGAGTCTGGCTTTGGGGCTTGGGGTTCCAGATCCCTGGCGTAGTGGCACCAAAACCCTTGGGAGGGGCCCCTGGGGGGCCGACCTAGGGTTAGGGTTAGCCCCCAGGAGACCGTCAGGCCCAACCGCACACTGTGCGGCGAGCTGAGGTGCGGCCCGAGGTGAAGGCGCTGGGGAGCGGGAGCGTGGGCACCAGCGTTTTGGCACGGGGAGCCTTTGAAGGTCACCGGGGACTCAGAAGGCCCTGCCCTTCTCTTGCCCTCTATGACCCGCGGCGCCCCTAGCGGCCCAGGTGGGGACAGTGCGGCAGGGTGAGTCCGGCTCTGGGGCTCTGAGTCACCAATCCCCAGCATTGCAGAGCCAGGCCGCTTGGGATGTCCCCTCAGGGCCGACCTAGGGTTTTGGTTAGCTGCCAGGAGCCCGGCAGGCCCTATCCACCGGCTCTGAAGCAAGCGGTGGGGTGGGCCTAGGTGAGGGCACTGGCGAGCAGGATCCTGGGAGCCAACGTTTTTGCACGGGGAGCCTTCAAAGGTCAGCGTGGGCTCGGAGGGCCCTGCCCGATCTCTTGCCCTGATTGACCGGCGGGGCCTCTAGCGGCTCGGGTGGCTGAAGGGCAGCAGGGTGAGTGCGGCACATGAGCTCGGGGTCCCCATCCCCAGCGTTGCGACGCCAGGCCCCTTGGGAAGTGCCCCTCGGTGGCCGACCTATGGTTAGGGTTAGCCTCCAGGAGCCCCGCAGGCCCGATACACCACCTGTGCATCGAGCGGAGAGTTGGACCGAGGTGAGGATGCTGGTGAACATGAGCCTGGGCCCAAGCGTTTTGGTTCGGTGCGCCTTCGAAGGTCGGCAGGGGTTCGGAGGGCCCTGCCAGTTCTCCCACCCTGAATGAATGGCGGCGCCCCTAGCGGCCTGTGTGGGTTGGGGTGGCAGCGTGCATCCAGCGCTGGGGCTTGGGGGCCCCCAATCCCTGGCGTTGCGGCGCCAGGCCCCTTAGGAAGGGACCTTCAGGGGCTGTCCTAGGGTTAGGGTGAGCTCCCAGGAGGCCGGCAGGCCCGAGTCGCTGGCTCTGCGAAGAGCGGAGGTGCGGGCCGAGTTGAGGGTGATGCAGAGCGGGAGCGTGGTCCCCAGCGTTTTGGCGCCCTGGGCCTTCAACTGTTGCCATGGCTCAAAGGGCCCTGCCCGTTCTCCTACCCTGAAGAACCAGCGGCGCCCTTAGCAGCTCCCTTGGCGGTGGAGCGGCAGGGTGAGTCCATGCTGCGGCTCGTGGATCCCCAATCCCCAGCGTTGTGGGGCCAGGCCTCTTGGGAGGGGCTCCTCGTGGGCGGACCTAGGTTTAGAGTTAGCACCCAGGAGGCCAGCAGGCCCAATCCTCTGGCTGGGCGGCGAGAGGTGGGCGGCCCGAGGTAAAGGCGCTTGCGATCGGGAGCGTGGGCCCCTGCATTTTGGCACAGGAGGCTTCAAATATTGCCGGTTTCTCCAGGGCCCTGTCCCTTCTCCCGCCCTGAATGACGGGCGGCGCCACTAGCGTCCCGGGTGGCGACGTGGCGGCAGGGTGAGTCTGGCTCTGGGTCTTGGGGTCCCTGATCCCCAGTGTAGCGGCACCAGGACCCTTGGGAGGGGCCCCTGGGTGGCTGACCTAGGGTTAGGGTTAGCCCCCAGGAGGCCGGCAGGTGGGATCCGGCCACTGTCCGGGGAGCGGAGGGCGGGGCCGAGGTGAGGGCGTTGGGGAGCGGGAGCGTGGGCACCAGCGTTTTGGCACGGGGAGCCTTTGAAGGCCACCGGGGGCTCGGAAGGCCCTGCCCCTTCTCTCGCCCTGAATGACCCGCAGTGCTCCTAGCGGCCTGGGTGGCGGCGTTGCGGTAGGGTGAGTGTGGCTCTGGGGCTTGAGGTTCCCGATCCCTGGCAAAGCGGCACCAGGACCCTTGGGAGGGGCCCCTGGGTGGCCGACCTAGGGTTAGGGTTAGCACCCGGGAGGCCGGCAGGCGGGATCCGCCCGCTGTGTGTGGAGCGGAGGGGCGGGCCGAGGTGAGGGCGCTGGCGAGCAAGAGCCTGGGCCCAAGCGTTTTGGCACCGGGGGCCTTCGAATGTCTCCGGGGACTCGGCGGGCCCTGCCCATTCTCCTCCCTGAATGACCGGCGGCGCCCCTAGCAGCCCAGGTGGCGGCGGGGCGGCATGTAAGTCCGGGCATAGGGCTCGGGGGTCCCCAGTCCACCGGGTTGTAGCGCCAGGCCCCTTGGGAGGGGCCCCTCGGAGGCTGACCTAGGGTGAGGTTTAGCCCCTAGGATGCCGGCAGGCCCTATTCGCCAGCCGTGTGGAGACTGGAGTGGCGGACCGAGGTGAGGGCACTGGTGAGCGGGAGCGTGGGCCCAGGTGTTTTGGCGCGGGGGGCCTTTGAAGGTCGCCGTGTCTTGGAGGGCCCTGCCCGTGCTCCCCCCCTAAATGAACAGCACCACCCCAAGCCCCCGGGTGGCGGCTGGGTGGCAGGGTGAGTCCAGTGCTGAGGCTCGGGGGTCCCCAATCCCCAGCGTTGCGGCGCCAGATCCCTTGGGAGGGCCCCTCGGGGGTCGATCTAGGGTTGAGGTTAGCCCCCAGGAGGCCGGTGGACCCGATCAGCGGCTGTGCGGCACGCGGAGGGTTGGGCCGAGGTGAGGGCGCTGGCGAGACTGAGCATGAGCCCAAGCGTTTTAGTGCGGGGGGCCTCGAAGGTCAGTGGGGGCTCGGAGGGACCTGCCCGTTCTCCCGCTCTGAATGACCGGCGGGGCCCCTAGAGGCTCCGGTGCCTGAAGGGCAGCAGGGTGAGACCGGCACTTGGGTTGGGGTCCCCATTCCCGGCGTTGTGGCGCCAGGCCCCTTGGGAAGTGCCCCTCGGTGGCCGACCTATGGTTAGGGTTAGCCTCCAGGAGCCCCGCAGGCCCGATACACCACCTGTGCATCGAGCGGAGAGTTGGGCCGAGGTGAGGGTGCTGGTGAACATGAGCCTGGGCCCAAGCGTTTTGGTTCGGTGCGCCTTCGAAGGTCGGCAGGGGTTTGGAGGGCCCTGCCAGTTCTCCCACCCTGAATGAATGGCGGCGCCCCTAGCGGCCTGTGTGGGTTGGGGTGGCAGCGTGCATCCAGCGCTGGGGCTTGGGGGCCCCCAATCCCTGGCGTTGCGGCGCCAGGCCCCTTAGGAAGGGACCTTCAGGGGCTGTCCTAGGGTTAGGGTGAGCTCCCAGGAGGCCGGCAGGCCCGAGTCGCTGGCTCTGCGAAGAGCGGAGGTGCGGGCCGAGTTGAGGGTGATGCAGAGCGGGAGCGTGGTCCCCAGCGTTTTGGCGCCCTGGGCCTTCAACTGTTGCCATGGCTCAAAGGGCCCTGCCCGTTCTCCTACCCTGAAGAACCAGCGGCGCCCTTAGCAGCTCCCTTGGCGGTGGAGCGGCAGGGTGAGTCCATGCTGCGGCTCGTGGATCCCCAATCCCCAGCGTTGTGGGGCCAGGCCTCTTGGGAGGGGCTCCTCGTGGGCGGACCTAGGTTTAGAGTTAGCACCCAGGAGGCCAGCAGGCCCAATCCTCTGGCTGGGCGGCGAGAGGTGGGCGGCCCGAGGTAAAGGCGCTGGCGATCGGGAGCGTGGGCCCCTGCATTTTGGCGCAGGAGGCTTCAAATATCGCCGGTTTCTCCAGGGCCCTGTCCCTTCTCCCGCCCTGAATGACGGGCGGCGCCACTAGCGTCCCGGGTGGCGACGTGGCGGCAGGGTGAGTCTGGCTCTGGGTCTTGGGGTCCCTGATCCCCAGTGTAGCGGCACCAGGACCCTTGGGAGGGGCCCCTGGGTGGCTGACCTAGGGTTAGGGTTAGCCCCCAGGAGGCCGGCAGGTGGGATCCGGCCACTGTCCGGGGAGCGGAGGGCGGGGCCGAGGTGAGGGCGTTGGGGAGCGGGAGCGTGGGCACCAGCGTTTTGGCACGGGGAGCCTTTGAAGGCCACCGGGGGCTCGGAAGGCCCTGCCCCTTCTCTCGCCCTGAATGACCCGCAGTGCTCCTAGCGGCCTGGGTGGCGGCGTTGCGGTAGGGTGAGTGTGGCTCTGGGGCTTGAGGTTCCCGATCCCCGGCAAAGCGGCACCAGGACCCTTGGGAGGGGCCCCTGGGTGGCCGACCTAGGGTTAGGGTTAGCACCCTGGAGGCCGGCAGGCGGGATCCGCCCGCTGTGTGTGGAGCGGAGGGGCGGGCCGAGGTGAGGGCGCTGGTGAGCAAGAGCCTGGGCCCAAGCGTTTTGTCACCGGGGGCCTTCGAATGTCTCCGGGGACTCGGCGGGCCCTGCCCATTCTCCTCCCTGAATGACCGGCGGCGCCCCTAGCAGCCCAGGTGGCGGCGGGGCGGCATGTAAGTCCGGGCATAGGGCTCGGGGGTCCCCAGTCCACCGGGTTGTGGCGCCAGGCCCCTTGGGAGGGGCCCCTCGGAGGCTGACCTAGGGTGAGGTTTAGCCCCTAGGATGCCGGCAGGCCCTATTCGCCAGCCGTGTGGAGACTGGAGTGGCGGACCGAGGTGAGGGCACTGGTGAGCGGGAGCGTGGGCCCGGGTGTTTTGGCGCGGGGGGCCTTTGAAGGTCGCCGTGTCTTGGAGGGCCCTGCCCGTGCTCCCGCCCTGAATGAACGGCACCACCCCAAGCCCCCGGGTGGCGGCTGGGTGGCAGGGTGAGTCCAGTGCTGAGGCTCGGGGGTCCCCAATCCCCAGCGTTGCGGCGCCAGATCCCTTGGGAGGGGCCCCTCGGGGGTCGATCTAGGGTTGCGGTTAGCCCCCAGGAGGCCAGTGGACCGGATCAGCGGCTGTGCGGCACGCGGAGGGTTGGGCCGAGGTGAGGGCGCTGGCGAGACTGAGCATGAGCCCAAGCGTTTTAGTGCGGGGGGCCTCGAAGGTCAGTGGGGGCTCGGAGGGACCTGCCCGTTCTCCCGCTCTGAATGACCGGCGGGGCCCCTAGAGGCTCTGGTGCCTGAAGGGCAGCAGGGTGAGACCGGCACTTGGGTTGGGGTCCCCATTCCCGGCGTTGTGGCGCCAGGCCACTTGGGAAGGGCCCCTCCGTGGCCGACCTACAGTTAGGGTTAGCCCCCAGGAGGCCAGCAGGCCCGATACACCGCCTGTGCGTCGAGCGGAGAGTTGGGCCGAGGTGAAGGTGCTGGTGAACATGAGCCCGGGCCCAAGCGTTTTGGTTCGGGGCGCCTTCGAAGGTCGGCGGGGGTTCGAAGGGCCCTGCCCGTTCTCCCACCCTGAATGAATGGCGGCGCCCCTAGCGGCACGTGTGGGGCAGGGCGGCAGGGTGCATCCAGCGCTGGGGCTTGGGGGTTCCCAATCCCCGGCATTGCGGCGCCAGGCCCCTTAGGAAGCGACCCTCGGGGCTGTCCTAGGGTTAGGGTTAGCTCCCAGGAGGCCGGCAGGCCCGATCCGCCGGCTGTGCGAGGAGTGGAGATGCAGGCCGAGTTGAGGGCGATGGCGAGAGGGAGCTGGGCCCCAGCGTTTTGGCGTCCTGGGCCTTTGAATGTTGCCATGGCTCGGAGGGCCCTGCCCTTTCTCTTGCCCTGAAGAACCAGCAAGGCCCCTAGCGGCTCCGTTGGCAGTGGGGCGGCAGGGTGAATCCCAGGCTGCGGCTCGGGGATCCCCAATCCCCGGCGTTGCGGTGCCAGGCCCCTTGGGAGGGGCTCCTCGTGGGCCGACCCAGGGTTAGAGTTAGCCCCCATAAGGCCGGCAGGCCAGATCCTCTGGCTGGGCGGTGAGAGGTGGGCGGGCCGAGGTAAAGGCGCTGGGGTGCGGGATTGTGGGCCCCTGCATTTTGGGGTGGGAGGCTTCAAATGTCGCCGGTTTCTCCAGGGCCCTGTCAGTTCTCCCGCCCTGAATGACCGGCGGCGCCCCTCGCGGCCCGGGTGGCAGCGTTGTGGGAGGGTGAGTCTGGCTTTGGGGCTTCGGGTTCCAGATCCCTGGCGTAGTGGCACCAAAACCCTTGGGAGGGGCCCCTGGGGGGCCGACCTAGGGTTAGGGTTAGCCCCCAGGAGACCGTCAGGCCCAACCGCACACTGTGCGGCGAGCTGAGGTGCGGCCCGAGGTCAAGGCGCTGGGGAGCGGGAGCGTGGGCACCAGCGTTTTGGCACGGGGAGCCTTTGAAGGTCACCGGGGACTCAGAAGGCCCTGCCCTTCTCTCGCCCTCTATGACCCGCGGCGCCCCTAGCGGCCCAGGTGGGGACAGTGCGGCAGGGTGAGTCCGGCTCTGGGGCTCTGAGTCACCAATCCCCAGCATTGCAGAGCCAGGCCGCTTGGGATGTCCCCTCAGGGCCGACCTAGGGTTTTGGTTAGCTGCCAGGAGCCCGGCAGGCCCTATCCACCGGCTCTGAAGCAAGCGGTGGGGTGGGCCTAGGTGAGGGCGCTGGCGAGCAGGATCCTGGGAGCCAACGTTTTTGCACGGGGAGCCTTCAAAGGTCAGCGTGGGCTTGGAGGGCCCTGCCCGATCTCTTGCCCTGATTGACCGGCGGGGCCTCTAGCGGCTCGGGTGGCTGAAGGGCAGCAGGGTGAGTGCAGCACATGAGCTCGGGGTCCCCATCCCCAGCGTTGCGACGCCAGGCCCCTTGGGAAGTGCCCCTCGGTGGCCGACCTATGGTTAGGGTTAGCCTCCAGGAGCCCCGCAGGCCAGATACACCACCTGTGCATCGAGCGGAGAGTTGGGCCGAGGTGAGGGTGCTGGTGAACATGAGCCTGGGCCCAAGCGTTTTGGTTCGGTGCGCCTTCGAAGGTCGGCAGGGGTTTGGAGGGCCCTGCCAGTTCTCCCACCCTGAATGAATGGCGGCGCCCCTAGCGGCCTGTGTGGGTTGGGGTGGCAGCGTGCATCCAGCGCTGGGGCTTGGGGGCCCCCAATCCCTGGCGTTGCGGCGCCAGGCCCCTTAGGAAGGGACCTTCAGGGGCTGTCCTAGGGTTAGGGTGAGCTCCCAGGAGGCCGGCAGGCCCGAGTCGCTGGCTCTGCGAAGAGCGGAGGTGCGGGCCGAGTTGAGGGTGATGCAGAGCGGGAGCGTGGTCCCCAGCGTTTTGGCGCCCTGGGCCTTCAACTGTTGCCATGGCTCAAAGGGCCCTGCCCGTTCTCCTACCCTGAAGAACCAGCGGCGCCCTTAGCAGCTCCCTTGGCGGTGGAGCGGCAGGGTGAGTCCATGCTGCGGCTCGTGGATCCCCAATCCCCAGCGTTGTGGGGCCAGGCCTCTTGGGAGGGGCTCCTCGTGGGCGGACCTAGGTTTAGAGTTAGCACCCAGGAGGCCAGCAGGCCCAATCCTCTGGCTGGGCGGCGAGAGGTGGGCGGCCCGAGGTAAAGGCGCTTGCGATCGGGAGCGTGGGCCCCTGCATTTTGGCACAGGAGGCTTCAAATATTGCCGGTTTCTCCAGGGCCCTGTCCCTTCTCCCGCCCTGAATGACGGGCGGCGCCACTAGCGTCCCGGGTGGCGACGTGGCGGCAGGGTGAGTCTGGCTCTGGGTCTTGGGGTCCCTGATCCCCAGTGTAGCGGCACCAGGACCCTTGGGAGGGGCCCCTGGGTGGCTGACCTAGGGTTAGGGTTAGCCCCCAGGAGGCCGGCAGGTGGGATCCGGCCACTGTCCGGGGAGCGGAGGGCGGGGCCGAGGTGAGGGCGTTGGGGAGCGGGAGCGTGGGCACCAGCGTTTTGGCACGGGGAGCCTTTGAAGGCCACCGGGGGCTCGGAAGGCCCTGCCCCTTCTCTCGCCCTGAATGACCCGCAGTGCTCCTAGCGGCCTGGGTGGCGGCGTTGCGGTAGGGTGAGTGTGGCTCTGGGGCTTGAGGTTCCCGATCCCTGGCAAAGCGGCACCAGGACCCTTGGGAGGGGCCCCTGGGTGGCCGACCTAGGGTTAGGGTTAGCACCCGGGAGGCCGGCAGGCGGGATCCGCCCGCTGTGTGTGGAGCGGAGGGGCGGGCCGAGGTGAGGGCGCTGGCGAGCAAGAGCCTGGGCCCAAGCGTTTTGGCACCGGGGGCCTTCGAATGTCTCCGGGGACTCGGCGGGCCCTGCCCATTCTCCTCCCTGAATGACCGGCGGCGCCCCTAGCAGCCCAGGTGGCGGCGGGGCGGCATGTAAGTCCGGGCATAGGGCTCGGGGGTCCCCAGTCCACCGGGTTGTAGCGCCAGGCCCCTTGGGAGGGGCCCCTCGGAGGCTGACCTAGGGTGAGGTTTAGCCCCTAGGATGCCGGCAGGCCCTATTCGCCAGCCGTGTGGAGACTGGAGTGGCGGACCGAGGTGAGGGCACTGGTGAGCGGGAGCGTGGGCCCAGGTGTTTTGGCGCGGGGGGCCTTTGAAGGTCGCCGTGTCTTGGAGGGCCCTGCCCGTGCTCCCCCCCTAAATGAACAGCACCACCCCAAGCCCCCGGGTGGCGGCTGGGTGGCAGGGTGAGTCCAGTGCTGAGGCTCGGGGGTCCCCAATCCCCAGCGTTGCGGCGCCAGATCCCTTGGGAGGGGCCCCTCGGGGGTCGATCTAGGGTTGAGGTTAGCCCCCAGGAGGCCGGTGGACCCGATCAGCGGCTGTGCGGCACGCGGAGGGTTGGGCCGAGGTGAGGGCGCTGGCGAGACTGAGCATGAGCCCAAGCGTTTTAGTGCGGGGGGCCTCGAAGGTCAGTGGGGGCTCGGAGGGACCTGACCGTTCTCCCGCTCTGAATGACCGGCGGGGCCCCTAGAGGCTCCGGTGCCTGAAGGGCAGCAGGGTGAGACCGGCACTTGGGTTGGGGTCCCCATTCCCGGCGTTGTGGCGCCAGGCCACTTGGGAAGGGCCCCTCCGTGGCCGACCTACAGTTAGGGTTAGCCCCCAGGAGGCCAGCAGGCCCGATACACCGCCTGTGCGTCGAGCGGAGAGTTGGGCCGAGGTGAGGGTGCTGGTGAACATGAGCCCGGGCCCAAGCGTTTTGGTTCGGGGCGCCTTCGAAGGTCGGCGGGGGTTCGAAGGGCCCTGCCCGTTCTCCCACCCTGAATGAATGGCGGCGCCCCTAGCGGCACGTGTGGGGCAGGGCGGCAGGGTGCATCCAGCGCTGGGGCTTGGGGGTTCCCAATCCCCGACGTTGTGGCGCCAGGCCCCTTAGGAAGCAACCCTCGGGGCCGGCCTAGGGTTAGGGTTAGCTCCCAGGAGGCCGGCAGGCCCGATCCGCCGGCTGTGCGAGGAGTGGAGATGCAGGCCGAGTTGAGGGCGATGGCGAGAGGGAGCTGGGCCCCAGCGTTTTGGCGTCCTGGGCCTTTGAATGTTGCCATGGCTCGGAGGGCCCTGCCCTTTCTCTTGCCCTGAAGAACCAGCAAGGCCCCTAGCGGCTCCGTTGGCAGTGGGGCGGCAGGGTGAATCCCAGGCTGCGGCTCGGGGATCCCCAATCCCCGGCGTTGTGGTGCCAGGCCCCTTGGGAGGGGCTCCTCGTGGGCCGACCCAGGGTTAGAGTTAGCCCCCATAAGGCCGGCAGGCCAGATCCTCTGGCTGGGCGGTGAGAGGTGGGCGGGCCGAGGTAAAGGCGCTGGGGTGCGGGATTGTGGGCCCCTGCATTTTGGGGTGGGAGGCTTCAAATGTCGCCGGATTCTCCAGGGCCCTGTCTGTTCTCCCGCCCTGAATGACCGGCGGCGCCCCTCGCGGCCCGGGTGGCAGCGTTGTGGGAGGGTGAGTCTGGATTTGGGGCTTGGGGTTCCAGATCCCTGGCGTAGTGGCACCAAAACCCTTGGGAGGGGCCCCTGGGGGGCCGACCTAGGGTTAGGGTTAGCCCCCAGGAGACCGTCAGGCCCAACCGCACACTGTGCGGCGAGCTGAGGTGCGGCCCGAGGTGAAGGCGCTGGGGAGCGGGAGCGTGGGCACCAGCGTTTTGGCACAGGGAGCCTTTGAAGGTCACCGGGGACTCAGAAGGCACTGCCCTTCTCTCGCCCTCTATGATCCGCGGCGCCCCTAGCGGCCCAGGTGGGGACAGTGCGGCAGGGTGAGTCCGGCTCTGGGGCTCTGAGTCACCAATCCCCAGCATTGCAGAGCCAGGCCGCTTGGGATGTCCCCTCAGGGCCGACCTAGGGTTTTGGTTAGCTGCCAGGAGCCCGGCAGGCCCTATCCACCGGCTCTGAAGCAAGCGGTGGGGTGGGCCTAGGTGAGGGCGCTGGCGAGCAGGATCCTGGGAGCCAACGTTTTTGCACGGGGAGCCTTCAAAGGTCAGCGTGGGCTCGGAGGGCCCTGCCCGATCTCTTGCCCTGATTGACCGGCGGGGCCTCTAGCGGCTCGGGTGGCTGAAGGGCAGCAGGGTGAGTGCGGCACATGAGCTCGGGGTCCCCATCCCCAGCGTTGCGACGCCAGGCCCCTTGGGAAGTGCCCCTCGGTGGCCGACCTATGGTTAGGGTTAGCCTCCAGGAGCCCCGCAGGCCCGATACACCACCTGTGCATCGAGCGGAGAGTTGGGCCGAGGTGAGGGTGCTGGTGAACATGAGCCTGGGCCCAAGCGTTTTGGTTCGGTGCGCCTTCGAAGGTCGGCAGGGGTTTGGAGGGCCCTGCCAGTTCTCCCACCCTGAATGAATGGCGGCGCCCCTAGCGGCCTGTGTGGGTTGGGGTGGCAGCGTGCATCCAGCGCTGGGGCTTGGGGGCCCCCAATCCCTGGCGTTGCGGCGCCAGGCCCCTTAGGAAGGGACCTTCAGGGGCTGTCCTAGGGTTAGGGTGAGCTCCCAGGAGGCCGGCAGGCCCGAGTCGCTGGCTCTGCGAAGAGCGGAGGTGCGGGCCGAGTTGAGGGTGATGCAGAGCGGGAGCGTGGTCCCCAGCGTTTTGGCGCCCTGGGCCTTCAACTGTTGCCATGGCTCAAAGGGCCCTGCCCGTTCTCCTACCCTGAAGAACCAGCGGCGCCCTTAGCAGCTCCCTTGGCGGTGGAGCGGCAGGGTGAGTCCATGCTGCGGCTCGTGGATCCCCAATCCCCAGCGTTGTGGGGCCAGGCCTCTTGGGAGGGGCTCCTCGTGGGCGGACCTAGGTTTAGAGTTAGCACCCAGGAGGCCAGCAGGCCCAATCCTCTGGCTGGGCGGCGAGAGGTGGGCGGCCCGAGGTAAAGGCGCTTGCGATCGGGAGCGTGGGCCCCTGCATTTTGGCACAGGAGGCTTCAAATATTGCCGGTTTCTCCAGGGCCCTGTCCCTTCTCCCGCCCTGAATGACGGGCGGCACCACTAGCGTCCCGGGTGGCGACGTGGCGGCAGGGTGAGTCTGGCTCTGGGTCTTGGGGTCCCTGATCCCCAGTGTAGCGGCACCAGGACCCTTGGGAGGGGCCCCTGGGTGGCTGACCTAGGGTTAGGGTTAGCCCCCAGGAGGCCGGCAGGTGGGATCCGGCCACTGTCCGGGGAGCGGAGGGCGGGGCCGAGGTGAGGGCGTTGGGGAGCGGGAGCGTGGGCACCAGCGTTTTGGCACGGGGAGCCTTTGAAGGCCACCGGGGGCTCGGAAGGCCCTGCCCCTTCTCTCGCCCTGAATGACCCGCAGTGCTCCTAGCGGCCTGGGTGGCGGCGTTGCGGTAGGGTGAGTGTGGCTCTGGGGCTTGAGGTTCCCGATCCCTGGCAAAGCGGCACCAGGACCCTTGGGAGGGGCCCCTGGGTGGCCGACCTAGGGTTAGGGTTAGCACCCGGGAGGCCGGCAGGCGGGATCCGCCCGCTGTGTGTGGAGCGGAGGGGCGGGCCGAGGTGAGGGCGCTGGCGAGCAAGAGCCTGGGCCCAAGCGTTTTGGCACCGGGGGCCTTCGAATGTCTCCGGGGACTCGGCGGGCCCTGCCCATTCTCCTCCCTGAATGACCGGCGGCGCCCCTAGCAGCCCAGGTGGCGGCGGGGCGGCATGTAAGTCCGGGCATAGGGCTCGGGGGTCCCCAGTCCACCGGGTTGTAGCGCCAGGCCCCTTGGGAGGGGCCCCTCGGAGGCTGACCTAGGGTGAGGTTTAGCCCCTAGGATGCCGGCAGGCCCTATTCGCCAGCCGTGTGGAGACTGGAGTGGCGGACCGAGGTGAGGGCACTGGTGAGCGGGAGCGTGGGCCCAGGTGTTTTGGCGCGGGGGGCCTTTGAAGGTCGCCGTGTCTTGGAGGGCCCTGCCCGTGCTCCCCCCCTAAATGAACAGCACCACCCCAAGCCCCCGGGTGGCGGCTGGGTGGCAGGGTGAGTCCAGTGCTGAGCTCGGGGGTCCCCAATCCCCAGCGTTGCGGCGCCAGATCCCTTGGGAGGGGCCCCTCGGGGGTCGATCTAGGGTTGAGGTTAGCCCCCAGGAGGCCGGTGGACCCGATCAGCGGCTGTGCGGCACGCGGAGGGTTGGGCCGAGGTGAGGGCGCTGGCGAGACTGAGCATGAGCCCAAGCGTTTTAGTGCGGGGGGCCTCGAAGGTCAGTGGGGGCTCGGAGGGACCTGACCGTTCTCCCGCTCTGAATGACCGGCGGGGCCCCTAGAGGCTCCGGTGCCTGAAGGGCAGCAGGGTGAGACCGGCACTTGGGTTGGGGTCCCCATTCCCGGCGTTGTGGCGCCAGGCCACTTGGGAAGGGCCCCTCCGTGGCCGACCTACAGTTAGGGTTAGCCCCCAGGAGGCCAGCAGGCCCGATACACCGCCTGTGCGTCGAGCGGAGAGTTGGGCCGAGGTGAGGGTGCTGGTGAACATGAGCCCGGGCCCAAGCGTTTTGGTTCGGGGCGCCTTCGAAGGTCGGCGGGGGTTCGAAGGGCCCTGCCCGTTCTCCCACCCTGAATGAATGGCGGCGCCCCTAGCGGCACGTGTGGGGCAGGGCGGCAGGGTGCATCCAGCGCTGGGGCTTGGGGGTTCCCAATCCCCGACGTTGTGGCGCCAGGCCCCTTAGGAAGCAACCCTCGGGGCCGGCCTAGGGTTAGGGTTAGCTCCCAGGAGGCCGGCAGGCCCGATCCGCCGGCTGTGCGAGGAGTGGAGATGCAGGCCGAGTTGAGGGCGATGGCGAGAGGGAGCTGGGCCCCAGCGTTTTGGCGTCCTGGGCCTTTGAATGTTGCCATGGCTCGGAGGGCCCTGCCCTTTCTCTTGCCCTGAAGAACCAGCAAGGCCCCTAGCGGCTCCGTTGGCAGTGGGGCGGCAGGGTGAATCCCAGGCTGCGGCTCGGGGATCCCCAATCCCCGGCGTTGTGGTGCCAGGCCCCTTGGGAGGGGCTCCTCGTGGGCCGACCCAGGGTTAGAGTTAGCCCCCATAAGGCCGGCAGGCCAGATCCTCTGGCTGGGCGGTGAGAGGTGGGCGGGCCGAGGTAAAGGCGCTGGGGTGCGGGATTGTGGGCCCCTGCATTTTGGGGTGGGAGGCTTCAAATGTCGCCGGATTCTCCAGGGCCCTGTCTGTTCTCCCGCCCTGAATGACCGGCGGCGCCCCTCGCGGCCCGGGTGGCAGCGTTGTGGGAGGGTGAGTCTGGATTTGGGGCTTGGGGTTCCAGATCCCTGGCGTAGTGGCACCAAAACCCTTGGGAGGGGCCCCTGGGGGGCCGACCTAGGGTTAGGGTTAGCCCCCAGGAGACCGTCAGGCCCAACCGCACACTGTGCGGCGAGCTGAGGTGCGGCCCGAGGTGAAGGCGCTGGGGAGCGGGAGCGTGGGCACCAGCGTTTTGGCACAGGGAGCCTTTGAAGGTCACCGGGGACTCAGAAGGCACTGCCCTTCTCTCGCCCTCTATGATCCGCGGCGCCCCTAGCGGCCCAGGTGGGGACAGTGCGGCAGGGTGAGTCCGGCTCTGGGGCTCTGAGTCACCAATCCCCAGCATTGCAGAGCCAGGCCGCTTGGGATGTCCCCTCAGGGCCGACCTAGGGTTTTGGTTAGCTGCCAGGAGCCCGGCAGGCCCTATCCACCGGCTCTGAAGCAAGCGGTGGGGTGGGCCTAGGTGAGGGCGCTGGCGAGCAGGATCCTGGGAGCCAACGTTTTTGCACGGGGAGCCTTCAAAGGTCAGCGTGGGCTCGGAGGGCCCTGCCCGATCTCTTGCCCTGATTGACCGGCGGGGCCTCTAGCGGCTCGGGTGGCTGAAGGGCAGCAGGGTGAGTGCGGCACATGAGCTCGGGGTCCCCATCCCCAGCGTTGCGACGCCAGGCCCCTTGGGAAGTGCCCCTCGGTGGCCGACCTATGGTTAGGGTTAGCCTCCAGGAGCCCCGCAGGCCCGATACACCACCTGTGCATCGAGCGGAGAGTTGGGCCGAGGTGAGGGTGCTGGTGAACATGAGCCTGGGCCCAAGCGTTTTGGTTCGGTGCGCCTTCGAAGGTCGGCAGGGGTTCGGAGGGCCCTGCCAGTTCTCCCACCCTGAATGAATGGCGGCGCCCCTAGCGGCCTGTGTGGGTTGGGGTGGCAGCCTGCATCCAGCGCTGGGGCTTGGGGGCCCCCAATCCCTGGCGTTGCGGCGCCAGGCCCCTTAGGAAGGGACCTTCAGGGGCTGTCCTAGGGTTAGGGTGAGCTCCCAGGAGGCCGGCAGGCCCGAGTCGCTGGCTCTGCGAAGAGCGGAGGTGCGGGCCGAGTTGAGGGTGATGCAGAGCGGGAGCGTGGTCCCCAGCGTTTTGGCGCCCTGGGCCTTCAACTGTTGCCATGGCTCAAAGGGCCCTGCCCGTTCTCCTACCCTGAAGAACCAGCGGCGCCCTTAGCAGCTCCCTTGGCGGTGGAGCGGCAGGGTGAGTCCATGCTGCGGCTCGTGGATCCCCAATCCCCAGCGTTGTGGGGCCAGGCCTCTTGGGAGGGGCTCCTCGTGGGCGGACCTAGGTTTAGAGTTAGCACCCAGGAGGCCAGCAGGCCCAATCCTCTGGCTGGGCGGCGAGAGGTGGGCGGCCCGAGGTAAAGGCGCTGGCGATCGGGAGCGTGGGCCCCTGCATTTTGGCACAGGAGGCTTCAAATATCGCCGGTTTCTCCAGGGCCCTGTCCCTTCTCCCGCCCTGAATGACGGGCGGCGCCACTAGCGTCCCGGGTGGCGACGTGGCGGCAGGGTGAGTCTGGCTCTGGGTCTTGGGGTCCCTGATCCCCAGTGTAGCGGCACCAGGACCCTTGGGAGGGGCCCCTGGGTGGCTGACCTAGGGTTAGGGTTAGCCCCCAGGAGGCCGGCAGGTGGGATCCGGCCACTGTCCGGGGAGCGGAGGGCGGGGCCGAGGTGAGGGCGTTGGGGAGCGGGAGCGTGGGCACCAGCGTTTTGGCACGGGGAGCCTTTGAAGGCCACCAGGGCTCAGAAGGCCCTGCCCCTTCTCTCGCCCTGAATGACCCGCAGTGCTCCTAGCGGCCTGGGTGGCGGCGTTGCGGTAGGGTGAGTGTGGCTCTGGGGCTTGAGGTTCCCGATCCCCGGCAAAGCGGCACCAGGACCCTTGGGAGGGGCCCCTGGGTGGCCGACCTAGGGTTAGGGTTAGCACCCGGGAGGCCGGCAGGCGGGATCCGCCCGCTGTGTGTGGAGCGGAGGGGCGGGCCGAGGTGAGGGCGCTGGCGAGCAAGAGCCTGGGCCCAAGCGTTTTGGCACCGGGGGCCTTCGAATGTCTCCGGGGACTCGGCGGGCCCTGCCCATTCTCCTCCCTAAATGACCGGCGGCGCCCCTAGCAGCCCAGGTGGCGGCGGGGCGGCATGTAAGTCCGGGCATAGGGCTCGGGGGTCCCCAGTCCACCGGGTTGTGGCGCCAGGCCCCTTGGGAGGGGCCCCTCGGAGGCTGACCTAGGGTGAGGTTTAGCCCCTAGGATGCCGGCAGGCCCTATTCGCCAGCCGTGTGGAGACTGGAGTGGCGGACCGAGGTGAGGGCACTGGTGAGCGGGAGCGTGGGCCCGGGTGTTTTGGCGCGGGGGGCCTTTGAAGGTCGCCGTGTCTTGGAGGGCCCTGCCCGTGCTCCCGCCCTGAATGAACGGCACCACCCCAAGCCCCCGGGTGGCGGCTGGGTGGCAGGGTGAGTCCAGTGCTGAGGCTCGGGGGTCCCCAATCCCCAGCGTTGTGGCGCCAGATCCCTTGGGAGGGGCCCCTCGGGGGTCGATCTAGGGTTGAGGTTAGCCCCCAGGAGGCCGGTGGACCGGATCAGCGGCTGTGCGGCACGCGGAGGGTTGGGCCGAGGTGAGGGCGCTGGTGAGACTGAGCATGAGCCCAAGCGTTTTAGTGCGGGGGGCCTCGAAGGTCAGTGGGGGCTCGGAGGGACCTGCCCGTTCTCCCGCTCTGAATGACCGGCGGGGCCCCTAGAGGCTCCGGTGCCTGAAGGGCAGCAGGGTGAGACCGGCACTTGGGTTGGGGTCCCCATTCCCGGCGTTGTGGCGCCAGGCCACTTGGGAAGGGCCCCTCCGTGGCCGACCTACAGTTAGGGTTAGCCCCCAGGAGGCCAGCAGGCCCGATACACCGCCTGTGCGTCGAGCGGAGAGTTGGGCCGAGGTGAGGGTGCTGGTGAACATGAGCCCGGGCCCAAGCGTTTTGGTTCGGGGCGCCTTCGAAGGTCGGCGGGGGTTCGAAGGGCCCTGCCCGTTCTCCCACCCTGAATGAATGGCGGCGCCCCTAGCGGCACGTGTGGGGCAGGGCGGCAGGGTGCATCCAGCGCTGGGGCTTGGGGGTTCCCAATCCCCGGCATTGCGGCGCCAGGCCCCTTAGGAAGCGACCCTCGGGGCTGTCCTAGGGTTAGGGTTAGCTCCCAGGAGGCCGGCAGGCCCGATCCGCCGGCTGTGCGAGGAGTGGAGATGCAGGCCGAGTTGAGGGCGATGGCGAGAGGGAGCTGGGCCCCAGCGTTTTGGCGTCCTGGGCCTTTGAATGTTGCCATGGCTCGGAGGGCCCTGCCCTTTCTCTTGCCCTGAAGAACCAGCAAGGCCCCTAGCGGCTCCGTTGGCAGTGGGGCGGCAGGGTGAATCCCAGGCTGCGGCTCGGGGATCCCCAATCCCCGGCGTTGTGGTGCCAGGCCCCTTGGGAGGGGCTCCTCGTGGGCCGACCCAGGGTTAGAGTTAGCCCCCATAAGGCCGGCAGGCCAGATCCTCTGGCTGGGCGGTGAGAGGTGGGCGGGCCGAGGTAAAGGCGCTGGGGTGCGGGATTGTGGGCCCCTGCATTTTGGGGTGGGAGGCTTCAAATGTCGCCGGTTTCTCCAGGGCCCTGTCAGTTCTCCCGCCCTGAATGACCGGCGGCGCCCCTCGCGGCCCGGGTGGCAGCGTTGTGGGAGGGTGAGTCTGGCTTTGGGGCTTGGGGTTCCAGATCCCTGGCGTAGTGGCACCAAAACCCTTGGGAGGGGCCCCTGGGGGGCCGACCTAGGGTTAGGGTTAGCCCCCAGGAGACCGTCAGGCCCAACCGCACACTGTGCGGCGAGCTGAGGTGCGGCCCGAGGTGAAGGCGCTGGGGAGCGGGAGCGTGGGCACCAGCGTTTTGGCACGGGGAGCCTTTGAAGGTCGCCGGGGACTCAGAAGGCCCTGCCCTTCTCTTGCCCTCTATGACCCGCGGCGCCCCTAGCGGCCCAGGTGGGGACAGTGCGGCAGGGTGAGTCCGGCTCTGGGGCTCTGAGTCACCAATCCCCAGCATTGCAGAGCCAGGCCGCTTGGGATGTCCCCTCAGGGCCGACCTAGGGTTTTGGTTAGCTGCCAGGAGCCCGGCAGGCCCTATCCACCGGCTCTGAAGCAAGCGGTGGGGTGGGCCTAGGTGAGGGCGCTGGCGAGCAGGATCCTGGGAGCCAACGTTTTTGCACGGGGAGCCTTCAAAGGTCAGCGTGGGCTCGGAGGGCCCTGCCCGATCTCTTGCCCTGATTGACCGGCGGGGCCTCTAGCGGCTCGGGTGGCTGAAGGGCAGCAGGGTGAGTGCGGCACATGAGCTCGGGGTCCCCATCCCCAGCGTTGCGACGCCAGGCCCCTTGGGAAGTGCCCCTCGGTGGCCGACCTATGGTTAGGGTTAGCCTCCAGGAGCCCCGCAGGCCCGATACACCACCTGTGCGTCGAGCGGAGAGTTGGGCCGAGGTGAGGGTGCTGGTGAACATGAGCCTGGGCCCAAGCGTTTTGGTTCGGTGCGCCTTCGAAGGTCGGCAGGGGTTCGGAGGGCCCTGCCAGTTCTCCCACCCTGAATGAATGGCGGCGCCCCTAGCGGCCTGTGTGGGTTGGGGTGGCAGCGTGCATCCAGCGCTGGGGCTTGGGGGCCCCCAATCCCTGGCGTTGCGGCGCCAGGCCCCTTAGGAAGGGACCTTCAGGGGCTGTCCTAGGGTTAGGGTGAGCTCCCAGGAGGCCGGCAGGCCCGAGTCGCTGGCTCTGCGAAGAGCGGAGGTGCGGGCCGAGTTGAGGGTGATGCAGAGCGGGAGCGTGGTCCCCAGCGTTTTGGCGCCCTGGGCCTTCAACTGTTGCCATGGCTCAAAGGGCCCTGCCCGTTCTCCTACCCTGAAGAACCAGCGGCGCCCTTAGCAGCTCCCTTGGCGGTGGAGCGGCAGGGTGAGTCCATGCTGCGGCTCGTGGATCCCCAATCCCCAGCGTTGTGGGGCCAGGCCTCTTGGGAGGGGCTCCTCGTGGGCGGACCTAGGTTTAGAGTTAGCACCCAGGAGGCCAGCAGGCCCAATCCTCTGGCTGGGCGGCGAGAGGTGGGCGGCCCGAGGTAAAGGCGCTTGCGATCGGGAGCGTGGGCCCCTGCATTTTGGCACAGGAGGCTTCAAATATTGCCGGTTTCTCCAGGGCCCTGTCCCTTCTCCCGCCCTGAATGACGGGCGGCGCCACTAGCGTCCCGGGTGGCGACGTGGCGGCAGGGTGAGTCTGGCTCTGGGTCTTGGGGTCCCTGATCCCCAGTGTAGCGGCACCAGGACCCTTGGGAGGGGCCCCTGGGTGGCTGACCTAGGGTTAGGGTTAGCCCCCAGGAGGCCGGCAGGTGGGATCCGGCCACTGTCCGGGGAGCGGAGGGCGGGGCCGAGGTGAGGGCGTTGGGGAGCGGGAGCGTGGGCACCAGCGTTTTGGCACGGGGAGCCTTTGAAGGCCACCGGGGGCTCGGAAGGCCCTGCCCCTTCTCTCGCCCTGAATGACCCGCAGTGCTCCTAGCGGCCTGGGTGGCGGCGTTGCGGTAGGGTGAGTGTGGCTCTGGGGCTTGAGGTTCCCGATCCCTGGCAAAGCGGCACCAGGACCCTTGGGAGGGGCCCCTGGGTGGCCGACCTAGGGTTAGGGTTAGCACCCGGGAGGCCGGCAGGCGGGATCCGCCCGCTGTGTGTGGAGCGGAGGGGCGGGCCGAGGTGAGGGCGCTGGCGAGCAAGAGCCTGGGCCCAAGCGTTTTGGCACCGGGGGCCTTCGAATGTCTCCGGGGACTCGGCGGGCCCTGCCCATTCTCCTCCCTGAATGACCGGCGGCGCCCCTAGCAGCCCAGGTGGCGGCGGGGCGGCATGTAAGTCCGGGCATAGGGCTCGGGGGTCCCCAGTCCACCGGGTTGTAGCGCCAGGCCCCTTGGGAGGGGCCCCTCGGAGGCTGACCTAGGGTGAGGTTTAGCCCCTAGGATGCCGGCAGGCCCTATTCGCCAGCCGTGTGGAGACTGGAGTGGCGGACCGAGGTGAGGGCACTGGTGAGCGGGAGCGTGGGCCCAGGTGTTTTGGCGCGGGGGGCCTTTGAAGGTCGCCGTGTCTTGGAGGGCCCTGCCCGTGCTCCCCCCCTAAATGAACAGCACCACCCCAAGCCCCCGGGTGGCGGCTGGGTGGCAGGGTGAGTCCAGTGCTGAGGCTCGGGGGTCCCCAATCCCCAGCGTTGCGGCGCCAGATCCCTTGGGAGGGGCCCCTCGGGGGTCGATCTAGGGTTGAGGTTAGCCCCCAGGAGGCCGGTGGACCCGATCAGCGGCTGTGCGGCACGCGGAGGGTTGGGCCGAGGTGAGGGCGCTGGCGAGACTGAGCATGAGCCCAAGCGTTTTAGTGCGGGGGGCCTCGAAGGTCAGTGGGGGCTCGGAGGGACCTGACCGTTCTCCCGCTCTGAATGACCGGCGGGGCCCCTAGAGGCTCCGGTGCCTGAAGGGCAGCAGGGTGAGACCGGCACTTGGGTTGGGGTCCCCATTCCCGGCGTTGTGGCGCCAGGCCACTTGGGAAGGGCCCCTCCGTGGCCGACCTACAGTTAGGGTTAGCCCCCAGGAGGCCAGCAGGCCCGATACACCGCCTGTGCGTCGAGCGGAGAGTTGGGCCGAGGTGAGGGTGCTGGTGAACATGAGCCCGGGCCCAAGCGTTTTGGTTCGGGGCGCCTTCGAAGGTCGGCGGGGGTTCGAAGGGCCCTGCCCGTTCTCCCACCCTGAATGAATGGCGGCGCCCCTAGCGGCACGTGTGGGGCAGGGCGGCAGGGTGCATCCAGCGCTGGGGCTTGGGGGTTCCCAATCCCCGACGTTGTGGCGCCAGGCCCCTTAGGAAGCAACCCTCGGGGCCGGCCTAGGGTTAGGGTTAGCTCCCAGGAGGCCGGCAGGCCCGATCCGCCGGCTGTGCGAGGAGTGGAGATGCAGGCCGAGTTGAGGGCGATGGCGAGAGGGAGCTGGGCCCCAGCGTTTTGGCGTCCTGGGCCTTTGAATGTTGCCATGGCTCGGAGGGCCCTGCCCTTTCTCTTGCCCTGAAGAACCAGCAAGGCCCCTAGCGGCTCCGTTGGCAGTGGGGCGGCAGGGTGAATCCCAGGCTGCGGCTCGGGGATCCCCAATCCCCGGCGTTGTGGTGCCAGGCCCCTTGGGAGGGGCTCCTCGTGGGCCGACCCAGGGTTAGAGTTAGCCCCCATAAGGCCGGCAGGCCAGATCCTCTGGCTGGGCGGTGAGAGGTGGGCGGGCCGAGGTAAAGGCGCTGGGGTGCGGGATTGTGGGCCCCTGCATTTTGGGGTGGGAGGCTTCAAATGTCGCCGGATTCTCCAGGGCCCTGTCTGTTCTCCCGCCCTGAATGACCGGCGGCGCCCCTCGCGGCCCGGGTGGCAGCGTTGTGGGAGGGTGAGTCTGGATTTGGGGCTTGGGGTTCCAGATCCCTGGCGTAGTGGCACCAAAACCCTTGGGAGGGGCCCCTGGGGGGCCGACCTAGGGTTAGGGTTAGCCCCCAGGAGACCGTCAGGCCCAACCGCACACTGTGCGGCGAGTTGAGGTGCGGCCCGAGGTGAAGGCGCTGGGGAGCGGGAGCGTGGGCACCAGCGTTTTGGCACAGGGAGCCTTTGAAGGTCACCGGGGACTCAGAAGGCCCTGCCCTTCTCTCGCCCTCTATGATCCGCGGCGCCCCTAGCGGCCCAGGTGGGGACAGTGCGGCAGGGTGAGTCCGGCTCTGGGGCTCTGAGTCACCAATCCCCAGCATTGCAGAGCCAGGCCGCTTGGGATGTCCCCTCAGGGCCGACCTAGGGTTTTGGTTAGCTGCCAGGAGCCCGGCAGGCCCTATCCACCGGCTCTGAAGCAAGCGGTGGGGTGGGCCTAGGTGAGGGCGCTGGCGAGCAGGATCCTGGGAGCCAACGTTTTTGCACGGGGAGCCTTCAAAGGTCAGCGTGGGCTCGGAGGGCCCTGCCCGATCTCTTGCCCTGATTGACCGGCGGGGCCTCTAGCGGCTCGGGTGGCTGAAGGGCAGCAGGGTGAGTGCGGCACATGAGCTCGGGGTCCCCATCCCCAGCGTTGCGACGCCAGGCCCCTTGGGAAGTGCCCCTCGGTGGCCGACCTATGGTTAGGGTTAGCCTCCAGGAGCCCCGCAGGCCCGATACACCACCTGTGCATCGAGCGGAGAGTTGGGCCGAGGTGAGGGTGCTGGTGAACATGAGCCTGGGCCCAAGCGTTTTGGTTCGGTGCGCCTTCGAAGGTCGGCAGGGGTTTGGAGGGCCCTGCCAGTTCTCCCACCCTGAATGAATGGCGGCGCCCCTAGCGGCCTGTGTGGGTTGGGGTGGCAGCGTGCATCCGGCGCTGGGGCTTGGGGGCCCCCAATCCCTGGCGTTGCGGCGCCAGGCCCCTTAGGAAGGGACCTTCAGGGGCTGTCCTAGGGTTAGGGTGAGCTCCCAGGAGGCCGGCAGGCCCGAGTCGCTGGCTCTGCGAAGAGCGGAGGTGCGGGCCGAGTTGAGGGTGATGCAGAGCGGGAGCGTGGTCCCCAGCGTTTTGGCGCCCTGGGCCTTCAACTGTTGCCATGGCTCAAAGGGCCCTGCCCGTTCTCCTACCCTGAAGAACCAGCGGCGCCCTTAGCAGCTCCCTTGGCGGTGGAGCGGCAGGGTGAGTCCATGCTGCGGCTCGTGGATCCCCAATCCCCAGCGTTGTGGGGCCAGGCCTCTTGGGAGGGGCTCCTCGTGGGCGGACCTAGGTTTAGAGTTAGCACCCAGGAGGCCAGCAGGCCCAATCCTCTGGCTGGGCGGCGAGAGGTGGGCGGCCCGAGGTAAAGGCGCTTGCGATCGGGAGCGTGGGCCCCTGCATTTTGGCACAGGAGGCTTCAAATATTGCCGGTTTCTCCAGGGCCCTGTCCCTTCTCCCGCCCTGAATGACGGGCGGCGCCACTAGCGTCCCGGGTGGCGACGTGGCGGCAGGGTGAGTCTGGCTCTGGGTCTTGGGGTCCCTGATCCCCAGTGTAGCGGCACCAGGACCCTTGGGAGGGGCCCCTGGGTGGCTGACCTAGGGTTAGGGTTAGCCCCCAGGAGGCCGGCAGGTGGGATCCGGCCACTGTCCGGGGAGCGGAGGGCGGGGCCGAGGTGAGGGCGTTGGGGAGCGGGAGCGTGGGCACCAGCGTTTTGGCACGGGGAGCCTTTGAAGGCCACCGGGGGCTCGGAAGGCCCTGCCCCTTCTCTCGCCCTGAATGACCCGCAGTGCTCCTAGCGGCCTGGGTGGCGGCGTTGCGGTAGGGTGAGTGTGGCTCTGGGGCTTGAGGTTCCCGATCCCTGGCAAAGCGGCACCAGGACCCTTGGGAGGGGCCCCTGGGTGGCCGACCTAGGGTTAGGGTTAGCACCCGGGAGGCCGGCAGGCGGGATTCCCCCGGTGTGTGTGGAGCGGAGGGGCGGGCCGAGGTGAGGGCGCTGGTGAGCAAGAGCCTGGGCCCAAGCGTTTTGTCACCGGGGGCCTTCGAATGTCTCCGGGGACTCGGCGGGCCCTGCCCATTCTCCTCCCTGAATGACTGGCGGCGCCCCTAGCAGCCCAGGTGGCGGCGGGGCGGCATGTAAGTCCGGGCATAGGGCTCGGGGGTCCCCAGTCCACCGGGTTGTGGCGCCAGGCCCCTTGGGAGGGGCCCCTCGGAGGCTGACCTAGGGTGAGGTTTAGCCCCTAGGATGCCGGCAGGCCCTATTCGCCAGCCGTGTGGAGACTGGAGTGGCGGACCGAGGTGAGGGCACTGGTGAGCGGGAGCGTGGGCCCGGGTGTTTTGGCGCGGGGGGCCTTTGAAGGTCGCCGTGTCTTGGAGGGCCCTGCCCGTGCTCCCGCCCCGAATGAACGGCACCACCCCAAGCCCCCGGGTGGCGGCTGGGTGGCAGGGTGAGTCCAGTGCTGAGGCTCGGGGGTCCCCAATCCCCAGCGTTGCGGCGCCAGATCCCTTGGGAGGGGCCCCTCGGGGGTCGATCTAGGGTTGCGGTTAGCCCCCAGGAGGCCAGTGGACCGGATCAGCGGCTGTGCGGCACGCGGAGGGTTGGGCCGAGGTGAGGGCGCTGGCGAGACTGAGCATGAGCCCAAGCGTTTTAGTGCGGGGGGCCTCGAAGGTCAGTGGGGGCTCGGAGGGACCTGCCCGTTCTCCCGCTCTGAATGACCGGCGGGGCCCCTAGAGGCTCCGGTGCCTGAAGGGCAGCAGGGTGAGACCGGCACTTGGGTTGGGGTCCCCATTCCCGGCGTTGTGGCGCCAGGCCACTTGGGAAGGGCCCCTCCGTGGCCGACCTACAGTTAGGGTTAGCCCCCAGGAGGCCAGCAGGCCCGATACACCGCCTGTGCGTCGAGCGGAGAGTTGGGCCGAGGTGAGGGTGCTGGTGAACATGAGCCCGGGCCCAAGCGTTTTGGTTCGGGGCGCCTTCGAAGGTCGGCGGGGGTTCGAAGGGCCCTGCCCGTTCTCCCACCCTGAATGAATGGCGGCCCCCTAGCGGCACGTGTGGGGCAGGGTGGCAGGGTGCATCCAGCGCTGGGGCTTGGGGGTTCCCAATCCCCGGCGTTGCGGTGCCAGGCCCCTTAGGAAGCGACCCTCGGGGCCGTCCTAGGGTTAGGGTTAGCTCCCAGGAGGCCGGCAGGCCCGATCCGCCGGCTGTGCTAGGAGTGGAGATTCAGTACGAGTTGAGGGCGATGGCGAGAGGGAGCTGGGCCCCAGCGTTTTGGCGTCCTGGGCCTTTGAATGTTGCCATGGCTCGGAGGGCCCTGCCCTTTCTCCTGCCCTGAAGAACCAGCAAGGCCCCTAGCGGCTCCGTTGGCAGTGGGGCGGCAGGGTGAATCCCAGGCTGCGGCTCGGGGATCCCCAATCCCCGGCGTTGCGGTGCCAGGCCCCTTGGGAGGGGCTCCTCGTGGGCCGACCCAGGGTTAGAGTTAGCCCCCATAAGGCCGGCAGGCCAGATCCTCTGGCTGGGCGGTGAGAGGTGGGCGGGCCGAGGTAAAGGCGCTGGGGTGCGGGATTGTGGGCCCCTGCATTTTGGGGTGGGAGGCTTCAAATGTCGCCGGTTTCTCCAGGGCCCTGTCTGTTCTCCCGCCCTGAATGACCGGCGGCGCCCCTCGCGGCCCGGGTGGCAGCGTTGTGGGAGGGTGAGTCTGGATTTGGGGCTTGGGGTTCCAGATCCCTGGCGTAGTGGCACCAAAACCCTTGGGAGGGGCCCCTGGGGGGCCGACCTAGGGTTAGGGTTAGCCCCCAGGAGACCGTCAGGCCCAACCGCACACTGTGCGGCGAGTTGAGGTGCGGCCCGAGGTGAAGGCGCTGGGGAGCGGGAGCGTGGGCACCAGCGTTTTGGCACAGGGAGCCTTTGAAGGTCACCGGGGACTCAGAAGGCCCTGCCCTTCTCTCGCCCTCTATGATCCGCGGCGCCCCTAGCGGCCCAGGTGGGGACAGTGCGGCAGGGTGAGTCCGGCTCTGGGGCTCTGAGTCACCAATCCCCAGCATTGCAGAGCCAGGCCGCTTGGGATGTCCCCTCAGGGCCGACCTAGGGTTTTGGTTAGCTGCCAGGAGCCCGGCAGGCCCTATCCACCGGCTCTGAAGCAAGCGGTGGGGTGGGCCTAGGTGAGGGCGCTGGCGAGCAGGATCCTGGGAGCCAACGTTTTTGCACGGGGAGCCTTCAAAGGTCAGCGTGGGCTCGGAGGGCCCTGCCCGATCTCTTGCCCTGATTGACCGGCGGGGCCTCTAGCGGCTCGGGTGGCTGAAGGGCAGCAGGGTGAGTGCGGCACATGAGCTCGGGGTCCCCATCCCCAGCGTTGCGACGCCAGGCCCCTTGGGAAGTGCCCCTCGGTGGCCGACCTATGGTTAGGGTTAGCCTCCAGGAGCCCCGCAGGCCCGATACACCACCTGTGCATCGAGCGGAGAGTTGGGCCGAGGTGAGGGTGCTGGTGAACATGAGCCTGGGCCCAAGCGTTTTGGTTCGGTGCGCCTTCGAAGGTCGGCAGGGGTTTGGAGGGCCCTGCCAGTTCTCCCACCCTGAATGAATGGCGGCGCCCCTAGCGGCCTGTGTGGGTTGGGGTGGCAGCGTGCATCCGGCGCTGGGGCTTGGGGGCCCCCAATCCCTGGCGTTGCGGCGCCAGGCCCCTTAGGAAGGGACCTTCAGGGGCTGTCCTAGGGTTAGGGTGAGCTCCCAGGAGGCCGGCAGGCCCGAGTCGCTGGCTCTGCGAAGAGCGGAGGTGCGGGCCGAGTTGAGGGTGGTGATGCAGAGCGGGAGCGTGGTCCCCAGCGTTTTGGCGCCCTGGGCCTTCAACTGTTGCCATGGCTCAAAGGGCCCTGCCCGTTCTCCTACCCTGAAGAACCAGCGGCGCCCTTAGCAGCTCCCTTGGCGGGTGGAGCGGCAGGGTGAGTCCATGCTGCGGCTCGTGGATCCCCAATCCCCAGCGTTGTGGGGCCAGGCCTCTTGGGAGGGGCTCCTCGTGGGCGGACCTAGGTTTAGAGTTAGCACCCAGGAGGCCAGCAGGCCCAATCCTCTGGCTGGGCGGCGAGAGGTGGGCGGCCCGAGGTAAAGGCGCTTGCGATCGGGAGCGTGGGCCCCTGCATTTTGGCACAGGAGGCTTCAAATATTGCCGGTTTCTCCAGGGCCCTGTCCCTTCTCCCGCCCTGAATGACGGGCGGCGCCACTAGCGTCCCGGGTGGCGACGTGGCGGCAGGGTGAGTCTGGCTCTGGGTCTTGGGGTCCCTGATCCCCAGTGTAGCGGCACCAGGACCCTTGGGAGGGGCCCCTGGGTGGCTGACCTAGGGTTAGGGTTAGCCCCCAGGAGGCCGGCAGGTGGGATCCGGCCACTGTCCGGGGAGCGGAGGCGGGGCCGAGGTGAGGGCGTTGGGGAGCGGGAGCGTGGGCACCAGCGTTTTGGCACGGGGAGCCTTTGAAGGCCACCGGGGGCTCGGAAGGCCCTGCCCCTTCTCTCGCCCTGAATGACCCGCAGTGCTCCTAGCGGCCTGGGTGGCGGCGTTGCGGTAGGGTGAGTGTGGCTCTGGGGCTTGAGGTTCCCGATCCCTGGCAAAGCGGCACCAGGACCCTTGGGAGGGGCCCCTGGGTGGCCGACCTAGGGTTAGGGTTAGCACCCGGGAGGCCGGCAGGCGGGATTCCCCCGGTGTGTGTGGAGCGGAGGGGCGGGCCGAGGTGAGGGCGCTGGTGAGCAAGAGCCTGGGGCCCAAGCGTTTTGTCACCGGGGGCCTTCGAATGTCTCCGGGGACTCGGCGGGCCCTGCCCATTCTCCTCCCTGAATGACTGGCGGCGCCCCTAGCAGCCCAGGTGGCGGCGGGGCGGCATGTAAGTCCGGGCATAGGGCTCGGGGGTCCCCAGTCCACCGGGTTGTGGCGCCAGGCCCCTTGGGAGGGGCCCCTCGGAGGCTGACCTAGGGTGAGGTTTAGCCCCTAGGATGCCGGCAGGCCCTATTCGCCAGCCGTGTGGAGACTGGAGTGGCGGACCGAGGTGAGGGCACTGGTGAGCGGGAGCGTGGGCCCGGGGTGTTTTGGCGCGGGGGGCCTTTGAAGGTCGCCGTGTCTTGGAGGGCCCTGCCCGTGCTCCCGCCCCGAATGAACGGCACCACCCCAAGCCCCCGGGTGGCGGCTGGGTGGCAGGGTGAGTCCAGTGCTGAGGCTCGGGGGTCCCCAATCCCAGCGTTGCGGCGCCAGATCCCTTGGGAGGGGCCCCTCGGGGGTCGATCTAGGGTTGCGGTTAGCCCCCAGGAGGCCAGTGGACCGGATCAGCGGCTGTGCGGCACGCGGAGGGTTGGGCCGAGGTGAGGGCGCTGGCGAGACTGAGCATGAGCCCAAGCGTTTTAGTGCGGGGGCCTCGAAGGTCAGTGGGGGCTCGGAGGGACCTGCCCGTTCTCCCGCTCTGAATGACCGGCGGGGCCCCTAGAGGCTCCGGTGCCTGAAGGGCAGCAGGGTGAGACCGGCACTTGGGTTGGGGTCCCCATTCCCGGCGTTGTGGCGCCAGGCCACTTGGGAAGGGCCCCTCCGTGGCCGACCTACAGTTAGGGTTAGCCCCCAGGAGGCCAGCAGGCCCGATACACCGCCTGTGCGTCGAGCGGAGAGTTGGGCCGAGGTGAGGGTGCTGGTGAACATGAGCCCGGGCCCAAGCGTTTTGGTTCGGGGCGCCTTCGAAGGTCGGCGGGGTTCGAAGGGCCCTGCCCGTTCTCCCACCCTGAATGAATGGCGGCCCCCTAGCGGCACGTGTGGGGCAGGGTGGCAGGGTGCATCCAGCGCTGGGGCTTGGGGGTTCCCAATCCCCGGCGTTGCGGTGCCAGGCCCCTTAGGAAGCGACCCTCGGGGCCGTCCTAGGGTTAGGGTTAGCTCCCAGGAGGCCGGCAGGCCCGATCCGCCGGCTGTGCTAGGAGTGGAGATTCAGTACGAGTTGAGGGCGATGGCGAGAGGGAGCTGGGCCCCAGCGTTTTGGCGTCCTGGGCCTTTGAATGTTGCCATGGCTCGGAGGGCCCTGCCCTTTCTCCTGCCCTGAAGAACCAGCAAGGCCCCTAGCGGCTCCGTTGGCAGTGGGGCGGCAGGGTGAATCCCAGGCTGCGGCTCGGGGATCCCCAATCCCCGGCGTTGCGGTGCCAGGCCCCTTGGGAGGGGCTCCTCGTGGGCCGACCCAGGGTTAGAGTTAGCCCCCATAAGGCCGGCAGGCCAGATCCTCTGGCTGGGCGGTGAGAGGTGGGCGGGCCGAGGTAAAGGCGCTGGGGTGCGGGATTGTGGGCCCCTGCATTTTGGGGTGGGAGGCTTCAAATGTCGCCGGTTTCTCCAGGGCCCTGTCAGTTCTCCCGCCCTGAATGACCGGCGGCGCCCCTCGCGGCCCGGGTGGCAGCGTTGTGGGAGGGTGAGTCTGGCTTTGGGGCTTGGGGTTCCAGATCCCTGGCGTAGTGGCACCAAAACCCTTGGGAGGGGCCCCTGGGGGGCCGACCTAGGGTTAGGGTTAGCCCCCAGGAGACCGTCAGGCCCAACCGCACACTGTGCGGCGAGCTGAGGTGCGGCCCGAGGTGAAGGCGCTGGGGAGCGGGAGCGTGGGCACCAGCGTTTTGGCACGGGGAGCCTTTGAAGGTCACCGGGGACTCAGAAGGCCCTGCCCTTCTCTTGCCCTCTATGACCCGCGGCGCCCCTAGCGGCCCAGGTGGGGACAGTGCGGCAGGGTGAGTCCGGCTCTGGGGCTCTGAGTCACCAATCCCCAGCATTGCAGAGCCAGGCCGCTTGGGATGTCCCCTCAGGGCCGACCTAGGGTTTTGGTTAGCTGCCAGGAGCCCGGCAGGCCCTATCCACCGGCTCTGAAGCAAGCGGTGGGGTGGGCCTAGGTGAGGGCGCTGGCGAGCAGGATCCTGGGAGCCAACGTTTTTGCACGGGGAGCCTTCAAAGGTCAGCGTGGGCTCGGAGGGCCCTGCCCGATCTCTTGCCCTGATTGACCGGCGGGGCCTCTAGCGGCTCGGGTGGCTGAAGGGCAGCAGGGTGAGTGCGGCACATGAGCTCGGGGTCCCCATCCCCAGCGTTGCGACGCCAGGCCCCTTGGGAAGTGCCCCTCGGTGGCCGACCTATGGTTAGGGTTAGCCTCCAGGAGCCCCGCAGGCCCGATACACCACCTGTGCATCGAGCGGAGAGTTGGGCCGAGGTGAGGGTGCTGGTGAACATGAGCCTGGGCCCAAGCGTTTTGGTTCGGTGCGCCTTCGAAGGTCGGCAGGGGTTCGGAGGGCCCTGCCAGTTCTCCCACCCTGAATGAATGGCGGCGCCCCTAGCGGCCTGTGTGGGTTGGGGTGGCAGCGTGCATCCAGCGCTGGGGCTTGGGGGCCCCCAATCCCTGGCGTTGCGGCGCCAGGCCCCTTAGGAAGGGACCTTCAGGGGCTGTCCTAGGGTTAGGGTGAGCTCCCAGGAGGCCGGCAGGCCCGAGTCGCTGGCTCTGCGAAGAGCGGAGGTGCGGGCCGAGTTGAGGGTGATGCAGAGCGGGAGCGTGGTCCCCAGCGTTTTGGCGCCCTGGGCCTTCAACTGTTGCCATGGCTCAAAGGGCCCTGCCCGTTCTCCTACCCTGAAGAACCAGCGGCGCCCTTAGCAGCTCCCTTGGCGGTGGAGCGGCAGGGTGAGTCCATGCTGCGGCTCGTGGATCCCCAATCCCCAGCGTTGTGGGGCCAGGCCTCTTGGGAGGGGCTCCTCGTGGGCGGACCTAGGTTTAGAGTTAGCACCCAGGAGGCCAGCAGGCCCAATCCTCTGGCTGGGCGGCGAGAGGTGGGCGGCCCGAGGTAAAGGCGCTTGCGATCGGGAGCGTGGGCCCCTGCATTTTGGCACAGGAGGCTTCAAATATCGCCGGTTTCTCCAGGGCCCTGTCCCTTCTCCCGCCCTGAATGACGGGCGGCGCCACTAGCGTCCCGGGGTGGCGACGTGGCGGCAGGGTGAGTCTGGCTCTGGGTCTTGGGGTCCCTGATCCCCAGTGTAGCGGCACCAGGACCCTTGGGAGGGGCCCCTGGGTGGCTGACCTAGGGTTAGGGTTAGCCCCCAGGAGGCCGGCAGGTGGGATCCGGCCACTGTCCGGGGAGCGGAGGGCGGGGCCGAGGTGAGGGCGTTGGGGAGCGGGAGCGTGGGCACCAGCGTTTTGGCACGGGGAGCCTTTGAAGGCCACCGGGGGCTCGGAAGGCCCTGCCCCTTCTCTCGCCCTGAATGACCCGCAGTGCTCCTAGCGGCCTGGGTGGCGGCGTTGCGGTAGGGTGAGTGTGGCTCTGGGGCTTGAGGTTCCCGATCCCCGGCAAAGCGGCACCAGGACCCTTGGGAGGGGCCCCTGGGTGGCCGACCTAGGGTTAGGGTTAGCACCCGGGAGGCCGGCAGGCGGGATCCGCCCACTGTGTGTGGAGCGGAGGGGCGGGCCGAGGTGAGGGCGCTGGCGAGCAAGAGCCTGGGCCCAAGCGTTTTGGCACCGGGGGCCTTCGAATGTCTCCGGGGACTCGGCGGGCCCTGCCCATTCTCCTCCCTGAATGACCGGCGGCGCCCCTAGCAGCCCAGGTGGCGGCGGGGCGGCATGTAAGTCCGGGCATAGGGCTCGGGGGTCCCCAGTCCACCGGGTTGTAGCGCCAGGCCCCTTGGGAGGGGCCCCTCGGAGGCTGACCTAGGGTGAGGTTTAGCCCCTAGGATGCCGGCAGGCCCTATTCGCCAGCCGTGTGGAGACTGGAGTGGCGGACCGAGGTGAGGGCACTGGTGAGCGGGAGCGTGGGCCCAGGTGTTTTGGCGCGGGGGGCCTTTGAAGGTCGCCGTGTCTTGGAGGGCCCTGCCCGTGCTCCCCCCCTAAATGAACAGCACCACCCCAAGCCCCCGGGTGGCGGCTGGGTGGCAGGGTGAGTCCAGTGCTGAGGCTCGGGGGTCCCCAATCCCCAGCGTTGCGGCGCCAGATCCCTTGGGAGGGGCCCCTCGGGGGTCGATCTAGGGTTGAGGTTAGCCCCCAGGAGGCCGGTGGACCCGATCAGCGGCTGTGCGGCACGCGGAGGGTTGGGCCGAGGTGAGGGCGCTGGCGAGACTGAGCATGAGCCCAAGCGTTTTAGTGCGGGGGGCCTCGAAGGTCAGTGGGGGCTCGGAGGGACCTGCCCGTTCTCCCGCTCTGAATGACCGGCGGGGCCCCTAGAGGCTCTGGTGCCTGAAGGGCAGCAGGGTGAGACCGGCACTTGGGTTGGGGTCCCCATTCCCGGCGTTGTGGCGCCAGGCCCCTTGGGAAGTGCCCCTCGGTGGCCGACCTATGGTTAGGGTTAGCCTCCAGGAGCCCCGCAGGCCCGATACACCACCTGTGCATCGAGCGGAGAGTTGGGCCGAGGTGAGGGTGCTGGTGAACATGAGCCTGGGCCCAAGCGTTTTGGTTCGGTGCGCCTTCGAAGGTCGGCAGGGGTTTGGAGGGCCCTGCCAGTTCTCCCACCCTGAATGAATGGCGGCGCCCCTAGCGGCCTGTGTGGGTTGGGGTGGCAGCGTGCATCCAGCGCTGGGGCTTGGGGGCCCCCAATCCCTGGCGTTGCGGCGCCAGGCCCCTTAGGAAGGGACCTTCAGGGGCTGTCCTAGGGTTAGGGTGAGCTCCCAGGAGGCCGGCAGGCCCGAGTCGCTGGCTCTGCGAAGAGCGGAGGTGCGGGCCGAGTTGAGGGTGATGCAGAGCGGGAGCGTGGTCCCCAGCGTTTTGGCGCCCTGGGCCTTCAACTGTTGCCATGGCTCAAAGGGCCCTGCCCGTTCTCCTACCCTGAAGAACCAGCGGCGCCCTTAGCAGCTCCCTTGGCGGTGGAGCGGCAGGGTGAGTCCATGCTGCGGCTCGTGGATCCCCAATCCCCAGCGTTGTGGGGCCAGGCCTCTTGGGAGGGGCTCCTCGTGGGCGGACCTAGGTTTAGAGTTAGCACCCAGGAGGCCAGCAGGCCCAATCCTCTGGCTGGGCGGCGAGAGGTGGGCGGCCCGAGGTAAAGGCGCTTGCGATCGGGAGCGTGGGCCCCTGCATTTTGGCACAGGAGGCTTCAAATATTGCCGGTTTCTCCAGGGCCCTGTCCCTTCTCCCGCCCTGAATGACGGGCGGCGCCACTAGCGTCCCGGGTGGCGACGTGGCGGCAGGGTGAGTCTGGCTCTGGGTCTTGGGGTCCCTGATCCCCAGTGTAGCGGCACCAGGACCCTTGGGAGGGGCCCCTGGGTGGCTGACCTAGGGTTAGGGTTAGCCCCCAGGAGGCCGGCAGGTGGGATCCGGCCACTGTCCGGGGAGCGGAGGGCGGGGCCGAGGTGAGGGCGTTGGGGAGCGGGAGCGTGGGCACCAGCGTTTTGGCACGGGGAGCCTTTGAAGGCCACCGGGGGCTCGGAAGGCCCTGCCCCTTCTCTCGCCCTGAATGACCCGCAGTGCTCCTAGCGGCCTGGGTGGCGGCGTTGCGGTAGGGTGAGTGTGGCTCTGGGGCTTGAGGTTCCCGATCCCTGGCAAAGCGGCACCAGGACCCTTGGGAGGGGCCCCTGGGTGGCCGACCTAGGGTTAGGGTTAGCACCCGGGAGGCCGGCAGGCGGGATCCGCCCGCTGTGTGTGGAGCGGAGGGGCGGGCCGAGGTGAGGGCGCTGGCGAGCAAGAGCCTGGGCCCAAGCGTTTTGGCACCGGGGGCCTTCGAATGTCTCCGGGGACTCGGCGGGCCCTGCCCATTCTCCTCCCTGAATGACCGGCGGCGCCCCTAGCAGCCCAGGTGGCGGCGGGGCGGCATGTAAGTCCGGGCATAGGGCTCGGGGGTCCCCAGTCCACCGGGTTGTAGCGCCAGGCCCCTTGGGAGGGGCCCCTCGGAGGCTGACCTAGGGTGAGGTTTAGCCCCTAGGATGCCGGCAGGCCCTATTCGCCAGCCGTGTGGAGACTGGAGTGGCGGACCGAGGTGAGGGCACTGGTGAGCGGGAGCGTGGGCCCAGGTGTTTTGGCGCGGGGGGCCTTTGAAGGTCGCCGTGTCTTGGAGGGCCCTGCCCGTGCTCCCCCCCTAAATGAACAGCACCACCCCAAGCCCCCGGGTGGCGGCTGGGTGGCAGGGTGAGTCCAGTGCTGAGGCTCGGGGGTCCCCAATCCCCAGCGTTGCGGCGCCAGATCCCTTGGGAGGGGCCCCTCGGGGGTCGATCTAGGGTTGAGGTTAGCCCCCAGGAGGCCGGTGGACCCGATCAGCGGCTGTGCGGCACGCGGAGGGTTGGGCCGAGGTGAGGGCGCTGGCGAGACTGAGCATGAGCCCAAGCGTTTTAGTGCGGGGGGCCTCGAAGGTCAGTGGGGGCTCGGAGGGACCTGACCGTTCTCCCGCTCTGAATGACCGGCGGGGCCCCTAGAGGCTCCGGTGCCTGAAGGGCAGCAGGGTGAGACCGGCACTTGGGTTGGGGTCCCCATTCCCGGCGTTGTGGCGCCAGGCCACTTGGGAAGGGCCCCTCCGTGGCCGACCTACAGTTAGGGTTAGCCCCCAGGAGGCCAGCAGGCCCGATACACCGCCTGTGCGTCGAGCGGAGAGTTGGGCCGAGGTGAGGGTGCTGGTGAACATGAGCCCGGGCCCAAGCGTTTTGGTTCGGGGCGCCTTCGAAGGTCGGCGGGGGTTCGAAGGGCCCTGCCCGTTCTCCCACCCTGAATGAATGGCGGCGCCCCTAGCGGCACGTGTGGGGCAGGGCGGCAGGGTGCATCCAGCGCTGGGGCTTGGGGGTTCCCAATCCCCGACGTTGTGGCGCCAGGCCCCTTAGGAAGCAACCCTCGGGGCCGGCCTAGGGTTAGGGTTAGCTCCCAGGAGGCCGGCAGGCCCGATCCGCCGGCTGTGCGAGGAGTGGAGATGCAGGCCGAGTTGAGGGCGATGGCGAGAGGGAGCTGGGCCCCAGCGTTTTGGCGTCCTGGGCCTTTGAATGTTGCCATGGCTCGGAGGGCCCTGCCCTTTCTCTTGCCCTGAAGAACCAGCAAGGCCCCTAGCGGCTCCGTTGGCAGTGGGGCGGCAGGGTGAATCCCAGGCTGCGGCTCGGGGATCCCCAATCCCCGGCGTTGTGGTGCCAGGCCCCTTGGGAGGGGCTCCTCGTGGGCCGACCCAGGGTTAGAGTTAGCCCCCATAAGGCCGGCAGGCCAGATCCTCTGGCTGGGCGGTGAGAGGTGGGCGGGCCGAGGTAAAGGCGCTGGGGTGCGGGATTGTGGGCCCCTGCATTTTGGGGTGGGAGGCTTCAAATGTCGCCGGATTCTCCAGGGCCCTGTCTGTTCTCCCGCCCTGAATGACCGGCGGCGCCCCTCGCGGCCCGGGTGGCAGCGTTGTGGGAGGGTGAGTCTGGATTTGGGGCTTGGGGTTCCAGATCCCTGGCGTAGTGGCACCAAAACCCTTGGGAGGGGCCCCTGGGGGGCCGACCTAGGGTTAGGGTTAGCCCCCAGGAGACCGTCAGGCCCAACCGCACACTGTGCGGCGAGCTGAGGTGCGGCCCGAGGTGAAGGCGCTGGGGAGCGGGAGCGTGGGCACCAGCGTTTTGGCACAGGGAGCCTTTGAAGGTCACCGGGGACTCAGAAGGCACTGCCCTTCTCTCGCCCTCTATGATCCGCGGCGCCCCTAGCGGCCCAGGTGGGGACAGTGCGGCAGGGTGAGTCCGGCTCTGGGGCTCTGAGTCACCAATCCCCAGCATTGCAGAGCCAGGCCGCTTGGGATGTCCCCTCAGGGCCGACCTAGGGTTTTGGTTAGCTGCCAGGAGCCCGGCAGGCCCTATCCACCGGCTCTGAAGCAAGCGGTGGGGTGGGCCTAGGTGAGGGCGCTGGCGAGCAGGATCCTGGGAGCCAACGTTTTTGCACGGGGAGCCTTCAAAGGTCAGCGTGGGCTCGGAGGGCCCTGCCCGATCTCTTGCCCTGATTGACCGGCGGGGCCTCTAGCGGCTCGGGTGGCTGAAGGGCAGCAGGGTGAGTGCGGCACATGAGCTCGGGGTCCCCATCCCCAGCGTTGCGACGCCAGGCCCCTTGGGAAGTGCCCCTCGGTGGCCGACCTATGGTTAGGGTTAGCCTCCAGGAGCCCCGCAGGCCCGATACACCACCTGTGCATCGAGCGGAGAGTTGGGCCGAGGTGAGGGTGCTGGTGAACATGAGCCTGGGCCCAAGCGTTTTGGTTCGGTGCGCCTTCGAAGGTCGGCAGGGGTTTGGAGGGCCCTGCCAGTTCTCCCACCCTGAATGAATGGCGGCGCCCCTAGCGGCCTGTGTGGGTTGGGGTGGCAGCGTGCATCCAGCGCTGGGGCTTGGGGGCCCCCAATCCCTGGCGTTGCGGCGCCAGGCCCCTTAGGAAGGGACCTTCAGGGGCTGTCCTAGGGTTAGGGTGAGCTCCCAGGAGGCCGGCAGGCCCGAGTCGCTGGCTCTGCGAAGAGCGGAGGTGCGGGCCGAGTTGAGGGTGATGCAGAGCGGGAGCGTGGTCCCCAGCGTTTTGGCGCCCTGGGCCTTCAACTGTTGCCATGGCTCAAAGGGCCCTGCCCGTTCTCCTACCCTGAAGAACCAGCGGCGCCCTTAGCAGCTCCCTTGGCGGTGGAGCGGCAGGGTGAGTCCATGCTGCGGCTCGTGGATCCCCAATCCCCAGCGTTGTGGGGCCAGGCCTCTTGGGAGGGGCTCCTCGTGGGCGGACCTAGGTTTAGAGTTAGCACCCAGGAGGCCAGCAGGCCCAATCCTCTGGCTGGGCGGCGAGAGGTGGGCGGCCCGAGGTAAAGGCGCTTGCGATCGGGAGCGTGGGCCCCTGCATTTTGGCACAGGAGGCTTCAAATATTGCCGGTTTCTCCAGGGCCCTGTCCCTTCTCCCGCCCTGAATGACGGGCGGCGCCACTAGCGTCCCGGGTGGCGACGTGGCGGCAGGGTGAGTCTGGCTCTGGGTCTTGGGGTCCCTGATCCCCAGTGTAGCGGCACCAGGACCCTTGGGAGGGGCCCCTGGGTGGCTGACCTAGGGTTAGGGTTAGCCCCCAGGAGGCCGGCAGGTGGGATCCGGCCACTGTCCGGGGAGCGGAGGGCGGGGCCGAGGTGAGGGCGTTGGGGAGCGGGAGCGTGGGCACCAGCGTTTTGGCACGGGGAGCCTTTGAAGGCCACCGGGGGCTCGGAAGGCCCTGCCCCTTCTCTCGCCCTGAATGACCCGCAGTGCTCCTAGCGGCCTGGGTGGCGGCGTTGCGGTAGGGTGAGTGTGGCTCTGGGGCTTGAGGTTCCCGATCCCTGGCAAAGCGGCACCAGGACCCTTGGGAGGGGCCCCTGGGTGGCCGACCTAGGGTTAGGGTTAGCACCCGGGAGGCCGGCAGGCGGGATCCGCCCGCTGTGTGTGGAGCGGAGGGGCGGGCCGAGGTGAGGGCGCTGGCGAGCAAGAGCCTGGGCCCAAGCGTTTTGGCACCGGGGGCCTTCGAATGTCTCCGGGGACTCGGCGGGCCCTGCCCATTCTCCTCCCTGAATGACCGGCGGCGCCCCTAGCAGCCCAGGTGGCGGCGGGGCGGCATGTAAGTCCGGGCATAGGGCTCGGGGGTCCCCAGTCCACCGGGTTGTAGCGCCAGGCCCCTTGGGAGGGGCCCCTCGGAGGCTGACCTAGGGTGAGGTTTAGCCCCTAGGATGCCGGCAGGCCCTATTCGCCAGCCGTGTGGAGACTGGAGTGGCGGACCGAGGTGAGGGCACTGGTGAGCGGGAGCGTGGGCCCAGGTGTTTTGGCGCGGGGGGCCTTTGAAGGTCGCCGTGTCTTGGAGGGCCCTGCCCGTGCTCCCCCCCTAAATGAACAGCACCACCCCAAGCCCCCGGGTGGCGGCTGGGTGGCAGGGTGAGTCCAGTGCTGAGGCTCGGGGGTCCCCAATCCCCAGCGTTGCGGCGCCAGATCCCTTGGGAGGGGCCCCTCGGGGGTCGATCTAGGGTTGAGGTTAGCCCCCAGGAGGCCGGTGGACCCGATCAGCGGCTGTGCGGCACGCGGAGGGTTGGGCCGAGGTGAGGGCGCTGGCGAGACTGAGCATGAGCCCAAGCGTTTTAGTGCGGGGGGCCTCGAAGGTCAGTGGGGGCTCGGAGGGACCTGACCGTTCTCCCGCTCTGAATGACCGGCGGGGCCCCTAGAGGCTCCGGTGCCTGAAGGGCAGCAGGGTGAGACCGGCACTTGGGTTGGGGTCCCCATTCCCGGCGTTGTGGCGCCAGGCCACTTGGGAAGGGCCCCTCCGTGGCCGACCTACAGTTAGGGTTAGCCCCCAGGAGGCCAGCAGGCCCGATACACCGCCTGTGCGTCGAGCGGAGAGTTGGGCCGAGGTGAGGGTGCTGGTGAACATGAGCCCGGGCCCAAGCGTTTTGGTTCGGGGCGCCTTCGAAGGTCGGCGGGGGTTCGAAGGGCCCTGCCCGTTCTCCCACCCTGAATGAATGGCGGCGCCCCTAGCGGCACGTGTGGGGCAGGGCGGCAGGGTGCATCCAGCGCTGGGGCTTGGGGGTTCCCAATCCCCGACGTTGTGGCGCCAGGCCCCTTAGGAAGCAACCCTCGGGGCCGGCCTAGGGTTAGGGTTAGCTCCCAGGAGGCCGGCAGGCCCGATCCGCCGGCTGTGCGAGGAGTGGAGATGCAGGCCGAGTTGAGGGCGATGGCGAGAGGGAGCTGGGCCCCAGCGTTTTGGCGTCCTGGGCCTTTGAATGTTGCCATGGCTCGGAGGGCCCTGCCCTTTCTCTTGCCCTGAAGAACCAGCAAGGCCCCTAGCGGCTCCGTTGGCAGTGGGGCGGCAGGGTGAATCCCAGGCTGCGGCTCGGGGATCCCCAATCCCCGGCGTTGTGGTGCCAGGCCCCTTGGGAGGGGCTCCTCGTGGGCCGACCCAGGGTTAGAGTTAGCCCCCATAAGGCCGGCAGGCCAGATCCTCTGGCTGGGCGGTGAGAGGTGGGCGGGCCGAGGTAAAGGCGCTGGGGTGCGGGATTGTGGGCCCCTGCATTTTGGGGTGGGAGGCTTCAAATGTCGCCGGATTCTCCAGGGCCCTGTCTGTTCTCCCGCCCTGAATGACCGGCGGCGCCCCTCGCGGCCCGGGTGGCAGCGTTGTGGGAGGGTGAGTCTGGATTTGGGGCTTGGGGTTCCAGATCCCTGGCGTAGTGGCACCAAAACCCTTGGGAGGGGCCCCTGGGGGGCCGACCTAGGGTTAGGGTTAGCCCCCAGGAGACCGTCAGGCCCAACCGCACACTGTGCGGCGAGCTGAGGTGCGGCCCGAGGTGAAGGCGCTGGGGAGCGGGAGCGTGGGCACCAGCGTTTTGGCACAGGGAGCCTTTGAAGGTCACCGGGGACTCAGAAGGCACTGCCCTTCTCTCGCCCTCTATGATCCGCGGCGCCCCTAGCGGCCCAGGTGGGGACAGTGCGGCAGGGTGAGTCCGGCTCTGGGGCTCTGAGTCACCAATCCCCAGCATTGCAGAGCCAGGCCGCTTGGGATGTCCCCTCAGGGCCGACCTAGGGTTTTGGTTAGCTGCCAGGAGCCCGGCAGGCCCTATCCACCGGCTCTGAAGCAAGCGGTGGGGTGGGCCTAGGTGAGGGCGCTGGCGAGCAGGATCCTGGGAGCCAACGTTTTTGCACGGGGAGCCTTCAAAGGTCAGCGTGGGCTCGGAGGGCCCTGCCCGATCTCTTGCCCTGATTGACCGGCGGGGCCTCTAGCGGCTCGGGTGGCTGAAGGGCAGCAGGGTGAGTGCGGCACATGAGCTCGGGGTCCCCATCCCCAGCGTTGCGACGCCAGGCCCCTTGGGAAGTGCCCCTCGGTGGCCGACCTATGGTTAGGGTTAGCCTCCAGGAGCCCCGCAGGCCCGATACACCACCTGTGCATCGAGCGGAGAGTTGGGCCGAGGTGAGGGTGCTGGTGAACATGAGCCTGGGCCCAAGCGTTTTGGTTCGGTGCGCCTTCGAAGGTCGGCAGGGGTTTGGAGGGCCCTGCCAGTTCTCCCACCCTGAATGAATGGCGGCGCCCCTAGCGGCCTGTGTGGGTTGGGGTGGCAGCGTGCATCCAGCGCTGGGGCTTGGGGGCCCCCAATCCCTGGCGTTGCGGCGCCAGGCCCCTTAGGAAGGGACCTTCAGGGGCTGTCCTAGGGTTAGGGTGAGCTCCCAGGAGGCCGGCAGGCCCGAGTCGCTGGCTCTGCGAAGAGCGGAGGTGCGGGCCGAGTTGAGGGTGATGCAGAGCGGGAGCGTGGTCCCCAGCGTTTTGGCGCCCTGGGCCTTCAACTGTTGCCATGGCTCAAAGGGCCCTGCCCGTTCTCCTACCCTGAAGAACCAGCGGCGCCCTTAGCAGCTCCCTTGGCGGTGGAGCGGCAGGGTGAGTCCATGCTGCGGCTCGTGGATCCCCAATCCCCAGCGTTGTGGGGCCAGGCCTCTTGGGAGGGGCTCCTCGTGGGCGGACCTAGGTTTAGAGTTAGCACCCAGGAGGCCAGCAGGCCCAATCCTCTGGCTGGGCGGCGAGAGGTGGGCGGCCCGAGGTAAAGGCGCTTGCGATCGGGAGCGTGGGCCCCTGCATTTTGGCACAGGAGGCTTCAAATATTGCCGGTTTCTCCAGGGCCCTGTCCCTTCTCCCGCCCTGAATGACGGGCGGCGCCACTAGCGTCCCGGGTGGCGACGTGGCGGCAGGGTGAGTCTGGCTCTGGGTCTTGGGGTCCCTGATCCCCAGTGTAGCGGCACCAGGACCCTTGGGAGGGGCCCCTGGGTGGCTGACCTAGGGTTAGGGTTAGCCCCCAGGAGGCCGGCAGGTGGGATCCGGCCACTGTCCGGGGAGCGGAGGGCGGGGCCGAGGTGAGGGCGTTGGGGAGCGGGAGCGTGGGCACCAGCGTTTTGGCACGGGGAGCCTTTGAAGGCCACCGGGGGCTCGGAAGGCCCTGCCCCTTCTCTCGCCCTGAATGACCCGCAGTGCTCCTAGCGGCCTGGGTGGCGGCGTTGCGGTAGGGTGAGTGTGGCTCTGGGGCTTGAGGTTCCCGATCCCCGGCAAAGCGGCACCAGGACCCTTGGGAGGGGCCCCTGGGTGGCCGACCTAGGGTTAGGGTTAGCACCCGGGAGGCCGGCAGGCGGGATCCGCCCGCTGTGTGTGGAGCGGAGGGGCGGGCCGAGGTGAGGGCGCTGGCGAGCAAGAGCCTGGGCCCAAGCGTTTTGGCACCGGGGGCCTTCGAATGTCTCCGGGGACTCGGCGGGCCCTGCCCATTCTCCTCCCTGAATGACCGGCGGCGCCCCTAGCAGCCCAGGTGGCGGCGGGGCGGCATGTAAGTCCGGGCATAGGGCTCGGGGGTCCCCAGTCCACCGGGTTGTAGCGCCAGGCCCCTTGGGAGGGGCCCCTCGGAGGCTGACCTAGGGTGAGGTTTAGCCCCTAGGATGCCGGCAGGCCCTATTCGCCAGCCGTGTGGAGACTGGAGTGGCGGACCGAGGTGAGGGCACTGGTGAGCGGGAGCGTGGGCCCAGGTGTTTTGGCGCGGGGGGCCTTTGAAGGTCGCCGTGTCTTGGAGGGCCCTGCCCGTGCTCCCCCCCTAAATGAACAGCACCACCCCAAGCCCCCGGGTGGCGGCTGGGTGGCAGGGTGAGTCCAGTGCTGAGGCTCGGGGGTCCCCAATCCCCAGCGTTGCGGCGCCAGATCCCTTGGGAGGGGCCCCTCGGGGGTCGATCTAGGGTTGAGGTTAGCCCCCAGGAGGCCGGTGGACCCGATCAGCGGCTGTGCGGCACGCGGAGGGTTGGGCCGAGGTGAGGGCGCTGGCGAGACTGAGCATGAGCCCAAGCGTTTTAGTGCGGGGGGCCTCGAAGGTCAGTGGGGGCTCGGAGGGACCTGACCGTTCTCCCGCTCTGAATGACCGGCGGGGCCCCTAGAGGCTCCGGTGCCTGAAGGGCAGCAGGGTGAGACCGGCACTTGGGTTGGGGTCCCCATTCCCGGCGTTGTGGCGCCAGGCCACTTGGGAAGGGCCCCTCCGTGGCCGACCTACAGTTAGGGTTAGCCCCCAGGAGGCCAGCAGGCCCGATACACCGCCTGTGCGTCGAGCGGAGAGTTGGGCCGAGGTGAGGGTGCTGGTGAACATGAGCCCGGGCCCAAGCGTTTTGGTTCGGGGCGCCTTCGAAGGTCGGCGGGGGTTCGAAGGGCCCTGCCCGTTCTCCCACCCTGAATGAATGGCGGCGCCCCTAGCGGCACGTGTGGGGCAGGGCGGCAGGGTGCATCCAGCGCTGGGGCTTGGGGGTTCCCAATCCCCGGCATTGCGGCGCCAGGCCCCTTAGGAAGCGACCCTCGGGGCTGTCCTAGGGTTAGGGTTAGCTCCCAGGAGGCCGGCAGGCCCGATCCGCCGGCTGTGCGAGGAGTGGAGATGCAGGCCGAGTTGAGGGCGATGGCGAGAGGGAGCTGGGCCCCAGCGTTTTGGCGTCCTGGGCCTTTGAATGTTGCCATGGCTCGGAGGGCCCTGCCCTTTCTCTTGCCCTGAAGAACCAGCAAGGCCCCTAGCGGCTCCGTTGGCAGTGGGGCGGCAGGGTGAATCCCAGGCTGCGGCTCGGGGATCCCCAATCCCCGGCGTTGTGGTGCCAGGCCCCTTGGGAGGGGCTCCTCGTGGGCCGACCCAGGGTTAGAGTTAGCCCCCATAAGGCCGGCAGGCCAGATCCTCTGGCTGGGCGGTGAGAGGTGGGCGGGCCGAGGTAAAGGCGCTGGGGTGCGGGATTGTGGGCCCCTGCATTTTGGGGTGGGAGGCTTCAAATGTCGCCGGTTTCTCCAGGGCCCTGTCAGTTCTCCCGCCCTGAATGACCGGCGGCGCCCCTCGCGGCCCGGGTGGCAGCGTTGTGGGAGGGTGAGTCTGGCTTTGGGGCTTGGGGTTCCAGATCCCTGGCGTAGTGGCACCAAAACCCTTGGGAGGGGCCCCTGGGGGGCCGACCTAGGGTTAGGGTTAGCCCCCAGGAGACCGTCAGGCCCAACCGCACACTGTGCGGCGAGCTGAGGTGCGGCCCGAGGTGAAGGCGCTGGGGAGCGGGAGCGTGGGCACCAGCGTTTTGGCACGGGGAGCCTTTGAAGGTCACCGGGGACTCAGAAGGCCCTGCCCTTCTCTTGCCCTCTATGACCCGCGGCGCCCCTAGCGGCCCAGGTGGGGACAGTGCGGCAGGGTGAGTCCGGCTCTGGGGCTCTGAGTCACCAATCCCCAGCATTGCAGAGCCAGGCCGCTTGGGATGTCCCCTCAGGGCCGACCTAGGGTTTTGGTTAGCTGCCAGGAGCCCGGCAGGCCCTATCCACCGGCTCTGAAGCAAGCGGTGGGGTGGGCCTAGGTGAGGGCGCTGGCGAGCAGGATCCTGGGAGCCAACGTTTTTGCACGGGGAGCCTTCAAAGGTCAGCGTGGGCTCGGAGGGCCCTGCCCGATCTCTTGCCCTGATTGACCGGCGGGGCCTCTAGCGGCTCGGGTGGCTGAAGGGCAGCAGGGTGAGTGCGGCACATGAGCTCGGGGTCCCCATCCCCAGCGTTGCGACGCCAGGCCCCTTGGGAAGTGCCCCTCGGTGGCCGACCTATGGTTAGGGTTAGCCTCCAGGAGCCCCGCAGGCCCGATACACCACCTGTGCGTCGAGCGGAGAGTTGGGCCGAGGTGAGGGTGCTGGTGAACATGAGCCTGGGCCCAAGCGTTTTGGTTCGGTGTGCCTTCGAAGGTCGGCAGGGGTTCGGAGGGCCCTGCCAGTTCTCCCACCCTGAATTAATGGCGGCGCCCCTAGCGGCCTGTGTGGGTTGGGGTGGCAGCGTGCATCCGGCGCTGGGGCTTGGGGGCCCCCAATCCCTGGCGTTGCGGCGCCAGGCCCCTTAGGAAGGGACCTTCAGGGGCTGTCCTAGGGTTAGTGTGAGCTCCCAGGAGGCCGGCAGGCCCGAGTCGCTGGCTCTGCGAAGAGCGGAGGTGCGGGCCGACTTGAGGGTGATGCAGAGCGGGAGCGTGGTCCCCAGCGTTTTGGCGCCCTGGGCCTTCGACTGTTGCCATGCCTCAAAGGGCCCTGCCCGTTCTCCTGCCCTGAAGAACCAGCGGCGCCCTTAGCAGCTCCCTTGGCGGTGGAGCGGCAGGGTGAGTCCATGCTGTGGCTGGTGGATCCCCAATCCCCAGCGCTGTGGGGCCAGGCCTCTTGGGAGGGGCTCCTCCTGGGCGGACCTAGGTTTAGAGTTAGCACCCAGGAGGCCAGCAGGCCCAATCCTCTGGCTGGGCGGCGAGAGGTGGGCGGCCCGAGGTAAAGGCGCTGGCGATCGGGAGCGTGGGCCCCTGCATTTTGGCGCAGGAGGCTTCAAATATCGCAGGTTTCTCCAGGGCCCTGTCCCTTCTCCCGCCCTGAATGACGGGCGGCGCCACTAGCGTCCCGGGTGGCGACGTGGCGGCAGGGTGAGTCTGGCTCTGGGTCTTGGGGTCCCTGATCCCCAGTGTAGCGGCACCAGGACCCTTGGGAGGGGCCCCTGGGTGGCTGACCTAGGGTTAGGGTTAGCCCCCAGGAGGCCGGCAGGTGGGATCCGGCCACTGTCCGGGGAGCGGAGGGCGGGGCCGAGGTGAGGGCGTTGGGGAGCGGGAGCGTGGGCACCAGCGTTTTGGCACGGGGAGCCTTTGAAGGCCACCGGGGGCTCGGAAGGCCCTGCCCCTTCTCTCGCCCTGAATGACCCGCAGTGCTCCTAGAGGCCTGGGTGGCGGCGTTGCGGTAGGGTGAGTGTGGCTCTGGGGCTTGAGGTTCCCGATCCCCGGCAAAGCGGCACCAGGACCCTTGGGAGGGGCCCCTGGGTGGCCGACCTAGGGTTAGGGTTAACACCCGGGAGGCCGGCAGGCGGGATCCGCCCGCTGTGCGTGGAGCGGAGGGGCGGGCCGAGGTGAGGGCGCTGGCGAGCAAGAGCCTGGGCCCAAGCGTTTTGTCACCGGGGGCCTTCGAATGTCTCCGGGGACTCGGCGGGCCCTGCCCATTCTCCTCCCTGAATGACCGGCGGCGCCCCTAGCAGCCCAGGTGGCGGCGGGGCGGCATGTAAGTCCGGGCATAGGGCTCGGGGGTCCCCAGTCCACCGCGTTGCGGCGCCAGGCCCCTTGGGAGGGGCCCCTCGGAGGCTGACCTAGGGTGAGGTTTAGCCCCTAGGATGCCGGCAGGCCCTATTCGCCAGCCGTGTGGAGACTGGAGTGGCGGACCGAGGTGAGGGCACTGGTGAGTGGGAGCGTGGGCCCGGGTGTTTTGGCGCGGGGGGCCTTTGAAGGTCGCCGTGTCTTGGAGGGCCCTGCCCGTGCTCCCGCCCTGAATGAACGGCACCACCCCAAGCCCCCGGGTGGTGGCTGGGTGGCAGGGGGAGTCCAGTGCTGAGGCTTGGGGTTCCCCAATCCCCAGCGTTATGGCGCCAGATCCCTTGGGAGGGGCCCCTCGGGGGTCGATCTACGGTTGCGGTTAGCCCCCAGGAGGCCGGTGGACCCGATCAGCGGCTGTGCGGCACGCGGAGGGTTGGGCCGAGGTGAGGGCGCTGGCGAGACTGAGCATGAGCCCAAGCGTTTTAGTGCGGGGGGCCTTCGAAGGTCAGTGGGGGCTCGGAGGGACCTGCCCGTTCTCCCACTCTGAATGACCGGCGGGGCCCCTAGAGGCTCCGGTGCCTGAAGGGCAGCAGGGTGAGACCGGCACTTGGGTTCGGGTCCCCATTCCCGGCGTTGTGGCGCCAGGCCACTTGGGAAGGGCCCCTCCGTGGCCGACCTACAGTTAGGGTTAGCCCCCAGGAGGCCAGCAGGCCCGATACACCGCCTGTGCGTCGAGCGGAGAGTTGGGCCAAGGTGAGGGTGCTGGTGAACATGAGCCCGGGCCCAAGCGTTTTGGTTCGGGGCGCCTTCGAAGGTCGGCGGGGGTCCAAAGGGCCCTGCCCATTCTCCCACCCTGAATGAATGGCGGCGCCCCTAGCGGCACGTGTGGGGCAGGGCGGCAGGGTGCATCCAGCGCTGGGGCTTGGGGGTTCCCAATCCCCGGCGTTGCGGCGCCAGGCCCCTTAGGAAGCGACCCTCGGGGCCGTCCTAGGGTTAGGGTTAGCGCCCAGGAGGCCGGCAGGCCCGATCCGCCGGCTGTGCGAGGAGTGGAGATGCAGGCCGAGTTGAGGGCGATGGCGAGCGGGAGCTGGGCCCCAGCGTTTTGGCGTCCTGGGCCTTTGAATGTTGCCATGGCTCGGAGGGCCCTGCCCTTTCTCCTGCCCTGAAGAACCAGCAAGGCCCCTAGCGGCTCCGTTGGCAGTGGGGCGGCAGGGTGAATCCCAGGCTGCGGCTCGGGGATCCCCAATCCCCGGCGTTGTGGTGCCAGGCCCCTTGGGAGGGGCTCCTCGTGGGCCGACCCAGGGTTAGAGTTAGCCCCCATAAGGCCGGCAGGCCAGATCCTCTGGCTGGGCGGTGAGAGGTGGGCGGGCCGAGGTAAAGGCGCTGGGGTGCGGGATTGTGGGCCCCTGCATTTTGGGGTGGGAGGCTTCAAATGTCGCCGGTTTCTCCAGGGCCCTGTCAGTTCTCCCGCCCTGAATGACCGGCGGCGCCCCTCGCGGCCCGGGTGGCAGCGTTGTGGGAGGGTGAGTCTGGCTTTGGGGCTTGGGGTTCCAGATCCCTGGCGTAGTGGCACCAAAAGCCTTGGGAGGGGCCCCTGGGGGGCCGACCTAGGGTTAGGGTTAGCCCCCAGGAGACCGTCAGGCCCAACCGCACACTGTGCGGCGAGCTGAGGTGCGGCCCGAGGTGAAGGCGCTGGGGAGCGGGAGGGTGGGCACCAGCGTTTTGGCACGGGGAGCCTTTGAAGGTCACCGGGGACTCAGAAGGCCCTGCCCTTCTCTCGCCCTCTATGACCCGCGGCGCCCCTAGCGGCCCAGGTGGGGACAGTGCGGCAGGGTGAGTCCGGCTCTGGGGCTCTGAGTCACCAATCCCCAGCATTGCAGAGCCAGGCCGCTTGGGATGTCCCCTCAGGGCCGACCTAGGGTTTTGGTTAGCTGCCAGGAGCCCGGCAGGCCCTATCCACCGGCTCTGAAGCAAGCGGTGGGGTGGGCCTAGGTGAGGGCGCTGGCGAGCAGGATCCTGGGAGCCAACGTTTTTGCGCGGGGAGCCTTCAAAGGTCAGCGTGGGCTCGGAGGGCCCTGCCCGATCTCTTGCCCTGATTGACCGGCGGGGCCTCTAGCGGCTCGGGTGGCTGAAGGGCAGCAGGGTGAGTGCGGCACATGAGCTCGGGGTCCCCATCCCCAGCGTTGCGACGCCAGGCCCCTTGGGAAGTGCCCCTCAGTGGCCGACCTATGGTTAGGGTTAGCCTCCAGGAGCCCCGCAGGCCCGATACACCACCTGTGCGTCGAGCGGAGAGTTGGGCCGAGGTGAGGGTGCTGGTGAACATGAGCCTGGGCCCAAGCGTTTTGGTTCGGTGCGCCTTCGAAGGTCGGCAGGGGTTCGGAGGGCCCTGCCAGTTCTCCCACCCTGAATGAATGGCGGCGCCCCTAGCGGCCTGTGTGGGTTGGGGTGGCAGCGTGCATCCGGCGCTGGGGCTTGGGGGCCCCCAATCCGTGGCGTTGCGGCGCCAGGCCCCTTAGGAAGGGACCTTCAGGGGCTGTCCTAGGGTTAGGGTGAGCTCCCAGGAGGCCGGCAGGCCCGAGTCGCTGGCTCTGCGAAGAGCGGAGGTGCGGGCCGAGTTGAGGGTGATGCAGAGCGGGAGCGTGGTCCCCAGCGTTTTGGCGCCCTGGGCCTTCGACTGTTGCCATGGCTCAAAGGGCCCTGCCCGTTCTCCTGCCCTGAAGAACCAGCGGCGCCCTTAGCAGCTCCCTTGGCGGTGGAGCGGCAGGGTGAGTCCATGCTGCGGCTGGTGGATCCCCAATCCCCAGCGCTGTGGGGCCAGGCCTCTTGGGAGGGGCTCCTCGTGGGCTGACCTAGGTTTAGAGTTAGCACCCAGGAGGCCAGCAGGCCCAATCCTCTGGCTGGGCGGCGAGAGGTGGGCGGCCCGAGGTAAAGGCGCTGGCGATCGGGAGCGTGGGCCCCTGCATTTTGGCGCAGGAGGCTTCAAATATCGCCGGTTTCTCCAGGGCCCTGTCCCTTCTCCCGCCCTGAATGACGGGCGGCGCCACTAGCAGCCCAGGTGGCGACGTGGCGGCAGGGTGAGTCTGGCTCTGGGTCTTGGGGTCCCTGATCCCCAGTGTAGCGGCACCAGGACCCTTGGGAGGGGCCCCTGGGTGGCTGACCTAGGGTTAGGGTTAGCCCCCAGGAGGCCGGCAGGTGGGATCCGGCCACTGTCCAGGGAGCGGAGGGCGGGGCCGAGGTGAGGGCGTTGGGGAGCGGGAGCGTGGGCACCAGCGTTTTGGCACGGGGAGCCCTTGAAGGCCACCGGGGGATCAGAAGGCCCTGCCCCTTCTCTCGCCCCGAATGACCCGCAGTGCTCCTAGACGCCTGGGTGGCGGCGTTGCGGTAGGGTGAGTGTGGCTCTGGGGCTTGAGGTTCCCGATCCCCGGCGAAGCGGCACCAGGACCCTTGGGAGGGGCCCCTGGGTGGCCGACCTAGGGTTAGGGTTAGCACCCGGGAGGCCGGCAGGCGGGATCCGCCCGCTGTGCGTGGAGCGGAGGGGCGGGCCGAGGTGAGGGCGCTGGAGAGCAAGAGCCTGGGCCCAAGCGTTTTGGCACAGGGGGCCTTCGAATGTCTCCGGGGACTCGGCGGGCCCTGCCCATTCTCCTCCCTGAATGACCGGCGGCGCCCCTAGCAGCCCAGGTGGCGGCGGGGCGGCATGGAAGTCTGGGCATAGGGCTCGGGGGTCCCCAGTCCACCGCGTTGCGGCGCCAGGCCCCTTGGGAGGGGCCCCTCGGAGGCTGACCTAGGGTTAGGTTTAGCCCCTAGGATGCCGGCAGGCCCTATTCGCCAGCCGTGTGGAGACTGGAGTGGCGGACCGAGGTGAGGGCACTGGTGAGCGGGAGCGTGGGCCCGGGTGTTTTGGCGCGGGGGGCCTTTGAAGGTCGCCGTGTCTTGGAGGGCCCTGCCTGTGCTCCCGCCCTGAATGAACGGCACCACCCCAAGCCCCCGGGTGGCGGCTGGGTGGCAGGGTGAGTCCAGTGCTGAGGCTCGGGGGTCCCCAATCCCCAGCGTTGCGGCGCCAGATCCCTTGGGAGGGGCCCCTCGGGGGTGGATCTACGGTTGCGGTTAGCCCCCAGGAGGCCGGTGGACCCGATCAGCGGCTGTGCGGCACGCGGAGGGTTGGGCCGAGGTGAGGGCGCTGGCGAGACTGAGCATGAGCCCAAGCGTTTTAGTGTGGGGGGCCTTCGAAGGTCAGTGGGGGCTCGGAGGGACCTGCCCGTTCTCCCGCTCTGAATGACCGGCGGGGCCCCTAGAGGCTCCGGTGCCTGAAGGGCAGCAGGGTGAGACCGGCACTTGGGTTGGGGTCCCCATTCCCGGCGTTGTGGCGCCAGGCCACTTGGGAAGGGCCCCTCCGTGGCCGACCTACAGTTAGGGTTAGCCCCCAGGAGGCCAGCAGGCCCGATACACCGCCTGTGCGTCGAGCGGAGAGTTGGGCCGAGGTGAGGGTGCTGGTGAACATGAGCCCGGGCACAAGCGTTGTGGTTCGGGGCGCCTTCGAAGGTCGGCGGGGGTTCGAAGGGCCCTGCCCGTTCTCCCACCCTGAATGAATGGCGGCGCCCCTAGCGGCACGTGTGGGGCAGGGCGGCAGGGTGTATCCAGCGCTGGGGCTTGGGGGTTCCCAATCCCCGGCGTTGCGGCGCCAGGCCCCTTAGGAAGCGACCCTCGGGGCCGTCCTAGGGTTAGGGTTAGCGCCCAGGAGGCCGGCAGGCCCGATCCGCCGGCTGTGCGAGGAGTGGAGATGCAGGCCGAGTTGAGGGCGATGGCGAGCGGGAGCTGGGCCCCAGCGTTTTGGCGTCCTGGGACTTTGAATGTTGCCATGGCTCGGAGGGCCCTGCCCTTTCTCCTGCCCTGAAGAACCAGCAAGGCCCCTAGCAGCTCCGTTGGCGGTGGGGCGGCAGGGTGAATCCCAGGCTGCGGCTCGGGGATCCCCAATCCCCGGCGTTGTGGTGCCAGGCCCCTAGGGAGGGGCTCCTCGTGGGCCGACCCAGGGTTAGAGTTAGCCCCCATAAGGCCGGAAGGCCAGATCCTCTGGCTGGGCGGTGAGAGGTGGGCGGGCCGAGGTAAAGGTGCTGGGGTGCGGGATTGTGGGCCCCTGCATTTTCGGGTGGGAGCCTTCAAATGTCGCCGGTTTCTCCAGGGCCCTGTCAGTTCTCCCGCCCTGAAGGACCGGCGGCGCCCCTCGTGGCCCGGGTTGCAGCGTTGTGGGAGGGTGAGTCTGGCTTTGGGGCTTGGGGTTCCAGATCCCTGGCGTAGTGGCACCAAAACCCTTGGGAGGGGCCCCTAGGGGGCCGACCTAGGGTTAGGGTTAGCGCCCAAGAGACCGTCAGGCCCATCCTCACACTGTGCGGCGAGATGAGGTGCGGCCCGAGGTGAAGGCGCTGGGGAGCGGGAGCGTGGGCACCAGCATTTTGGCACGGGGAGCCTTTGAAGGTCACCAGGGCCTCAGAAGGCCCTGCCCTTCTCTCGCCCTCTATGACCCACGGCGCCCCTAGCGGCCCAGGTGGGGACAGTGCGGCAGGGTGAGTCCGGCTCTGGGGCTCGGAGTCACCAATCCCCAGCATTGCAGAGCCAGGCCGCTTGGGATGTCCCCTCAGGCCCGACCTAGGGTTTTGGTTAGCTGCCAGGAGCGCGGCAGGCCCTATCCACCGGCTCTGAAGAAAGCGGTGGGGTTGGCCGAGGTGAGGGCGCTGTCGAGCAGGATCCTGGGAGCCAACGTTTTTTGTGGGGAGCCTTCAAAGGTCAGCGTGGGCTCGGAGGGCCCTGCCCGATCTCTTGCCCTGATTGACCGGCGGGGCCTCTAGTGGCTCGGGTGGCTGAAGGGCAGCAGGGTGAGTGCGGCACGTGAGCTCGGGTCCCCATCCCCAGCGTTGCGACGCCAGGGCCCTTGGGAAGGGCCCCTCGGTGGCCGACCTATGGTTAGGGTTAGCCTCCAGGAGGCCAGCAGGCCTGATACACCGCCTGTGCGTCGAGCGGAGAGGTGGGCCGAGGTGAGGGTGCTGGTGAACATGAGCCTGGGCCCAAGACTTTTGGTTCGGTGCGCCTTCGAATGTCAGCGGGGGTTCGAAGGGCCCTGCCCGTCCTCCCACCCTGAATGAATGGCGGCACCCCTAGCGGCCTGTATGGGTTGGGGTGGCATCGTGCATCCGGCGCTGGGGCTTGGGGGCTCCCAATCCCTGGCGTTGCGGCGCCAGGCCCCTTAGGAAGGGACCTTCAGGGGCTGTCCTAGGGTTAGGCTTAGCTCCCAGGAGGCTGGCAGGCCCGAGTCGCTGGCTCTGCGAAGAGTGGAGGTGCGGGCCGAGTTGAGGGTGATGCAGAGCGGGAGCGTGGTCCCCAGCGTTTTGGCGCCCTGGGCCTTCGACTGTTGCCATGGCTCAAAGGGCCCTGCCCGTTCTCCTGCCCTGAATAACCAGCGGCGCCCTTAGCAGCTCCCTTGGCGGTGGAGCGGCAGGGTGAGTCCATGCTGCGGCTCGGGAATCCCCAATCCCCAGCGTTGCGGGGCCAGGCCTCTTGAGAGGGGCTCCTCGTGGGCGGACCTAGGTTTAGAGTTAGCACCCAGGAGGCCAGCAGGCCCAATCCTCTGGCTGGGCGGCGAGAGGTGGGCGGCCCGAGGTAAGGGCGCTGGCGATCGGGAGCGTGGGCCCCTGCATTTTGGCGCAGGAGGCTTCAAATATCGCCGGTTTCTCCAGGGCCCTGTCCCTTCCCCCACCCTGAATGACGGGCGGCGCCACTAGCGGCCCGGGTGGCAACGTTCGGCAGGGTGAGTCTGGCTCTGGGTCTTGGGGTCCCTGATCTCCAGTGTAGCTGCACCAGGACCCTTGGGAGTGGCCCCTGGGTGGCTGACCTAGGGTTAGGGTTAGCCCCCAAGGAGACCGTCAGGCCCAACCGCACACTGTGCGGCGAGGTGAGGTGCGGCCCGAGGTGAAGGCGCTGGGGAGCGGGATCGTGGGCACCAGCGTTTTGGCACGGGGAGCCTTTGAAGGTCACCGGGGACTCAGAAGGCCCTGCCCTTCTCTCGCCCTCTATGACGCGCGGCACCCCTAGCGGCCCAGGTGGGGACAGTGCGGCAGGGTGAGTCTGGCTCTGGGGCGCTGAGTCACCAATCCCCAGCATTGCAGAGCCAGGCCACTTGCGATGTCCCCTCAGGGCCCACCCAGGGTTTTGTTTAGCTGCCAGGAGCCTGGCAGGCCCTATCCACCGGCTCTGAAGCAAGTGGTGGGGTGGGCCTAGGTGAGGGCGCTGGCGAGCAGGATCCTGGGAGCCAACGTTTTTGCGCGGGGAGCCTTCAAAGGTCAGCGTGGGCTCGGAGGGCCCTGCCCGATCTCTTGCCCTGATTGACCGGTGGGGCCTCTAGTGGCTCGGGTGGCTGAAGGGCAGCAGGGTGAGTGCGGCACGTGAGCTCGGGGTCCCCATCCCCAGCGTTGCGACGCCAGGCCCCTTGGGAAGGGCCCCTCGGTGGCCGACCTATGGTTAGGGTTAGCCTCCAGGAGGCCAGCAGGCCCGATACACCGCCTGTGCGTCGAGCGGAGAGTTGGGCCGCGGTGAGGGTGCTGGTGAACATTAGCCTGGGCCCAAGCCTTTTGGTTCGGGGCGCCTTCGAAGGTCGGCGGGGGTTCGAAGGGCCCTGCCCGTTCTCCCACCCTGAATGAATGGCGGCGCCCCTAGCGGCACGTGTGGGGCGGGGCGGCAGGGTGCATCCAGCGCTGGGGCTTGGGGGTTCCCAATCCCCGGCGTTGCGGCACCAGGCCCCTTAGGAAGTGAAGCTCGGGGCTGTCCTAGAGTTAGGGTTAGCGCCCAGGAGGCCTGCAGGCCCAATCCACCGGCTGTGCGAGGTGTGGACATGCAGGTCGAGTTGAGGGCGATGGCGAGCGGGAACGTGGGCCCCAGCGTTTTGGCGTCCTGGGCCTTTGAATGTTGCCATGGCTCGGAGGGCCCTGCCCTTTCTCCTGCCCTGAATACCCAGCAACGCCCCTAGCGGCTCCGTTGGCGGTGGGGCGGCAGGGTGAATCCCAGGCTGCGGCTCGGGGATCCCCAATCCCCGGCGTTGTGGTGCCAGGCCCCTTGGGAGGGGCTCCTCGTGGGCCGACCCAGGGTTAGAGTTAGCCCCCATAAGGCCGGCAGGCCAGATCCTCTGGCTGGGCGGTGAGAGGTGGGTGGGCCGAGGTAAAGGCGCTGGGGTGTGGGATTGTGGGCCCCTGCATTTTGGGGTGGGAGGCTTCAAATGTCGCCGGTTTCTCCAGGGCCCTGTCAGTTCTCCCGCCCTGAAGGACCGGAGGCGCCCCTCGCGGCCCGGGTGGCAGCGTTGTGGGAGGGTGAGTCTGGCTTTGGGGCTTGGGCTTCCAGAACCCTGGCGTAGTGGCACCAAAACCCTTCGGAGGGGCCCCTGGGGGGCCGACCTAGGGTTAGGGTTAGCCCCCAGGAGACCGTCAGGCCCAACCGCACACTGTGCGGCGAGCTGAGGTGCGGCCCGAGGTGAAGGCGCTGGGGAGCGGGATCCTGGGCACCAGCGTTTTGGCACGGGGAGCCTTTGAAGGTCACCGGGGACTCAGAAGGCCCTGCCCTTCTCTCGCCCTCTATGACCCGCGGCGCCCCTAGCGGCCCAGGTGGGGACAGTGCGGCAGGGTGAGTCCGGCTCTGGGGCTCTGAGTCACCAATTCCCAGCATTGCAGAGCCAGGCCGCTTGCGATGTCCCCTCAGGGCCCACCCAGGTTTTTGGTTAGCTGCCAGGAGCCCGGCAGGCCCTATCCACCGGCTCTGAAGCAAGCGGTGGGGTGGGCCTAGGTGAGGGCGCTGGCGAGCAGGATCCTGGGAGCCAACGTTTTTGCGCGGGGAGCCTTCAAAGGTCAGCTTGGGCTCGGAGGGCCCTGCCCGATCTCTTGCCCTGATTGACCGGCGGGGCCTCTAGTGGCTCGGGTGGCTGAAGGGCAGCAGGGTGAGTGCGGCACGTGAGCTCGGGGTCCCCATCCCCAGCGTTGCGACGCCAGGCCCCTTGGGAAGGGCCCCTCGGTCGCCGACCTATGGTTAGGGTTAGCCTCCAGGAGGCCAGCAGGCCCGATACACCGCCTGTGCGTCGAGCGGAGAGTTGGGCCGAGGTGAGGGTGCTGGTGAACATGAGCCCTGGCCCAAGCCTTTTGGTTCGGGGCGCCTTCGAAGGTCGGCAGCGGTTCGAAGGGCCCTGCCCGTCCTCCCACCCTGAATGAATGGCGGCACCCCTAGCAGCCTGTATGGGTTGGGGTGGCAGCGTGCATCCGGCACTGGGGCTTGGGGGCTCCCAATCCCTGGTGTTGCGGCGCCAGGCCCCTTAGGAAGGGACCTTCAGGGGCTGTCCTAGGGTTAGGCTTAGCTCCCAGGAGGCTGGCAGGCCCGAGTCGCTGGCTCTGCGAAGAGCGGAGGGGCAGGCCGAGGTGAGGGCGCTGGCGAGCAACAGCCTGGGCCCAAGCGTTTTGGCACCGGGGGCCTTCGAATGTCTCCGGGGACTCGGCGGGCCCTGCCCATTCTCCTCCCTGAATGACCGGCGGAGCCCCTAGCAGCCCAGGTGGCGGCGGGGCAGCATGTAAGTCCGGGCATAGGGCTCGGGGTCCCCAGTCCACCGCTTTGCGGCGCCAGGCCCCTTGGGAGCGGCCCCTCGGAGGCTGACCTAGGGTTAGGTTTAGCCCATAGGAGGCCGGCAGGCCCTATTCGCCAGGTGTGTGGAGACAGTGTGGCGGACCGAGGTGAGGGCACTGGTGAGCGGGAGCGTGGGCCCGGGTGTTTTGGCGCGGGGGGCCTTTGAAGGTCGCCGTGTCTTGGAGGGCCCTGCCCGTGCTCCCGCCCTGAATGAACGGCACCACCCCAAGCCCCCGGTTGGCGGCTGGGTGGCAGGGTGAGTCCAGTGCTGAGGCTCGGGGGTCCCCAATCCCCAGCGTTGCGGCGCCAGATCCCTTGGGAGGGACCCCTCGGGGGTCTATCTAGGGTTACGGTTAGCCCCCAGGAGGCCGGTGGACCCGATCTGCGGCTGAGTGGCACGCAGAGGGTTAGGCCGAGGTGAGGGCGCTGGCGAGACTGAGCGTGAGCCCAAGCGTTTCAGTGCGGGAGGCCTTCGAAGGTCGATGGGGGCTCGGAGGGACCTGCCCCTTCTCCCGCTCTGAATGACCGGCGGGGCCCCCAGAGGCTCCGGTGTCTGAAGGGCAGCAGGGTGAACCCGGCACTTGGGTTGGGGTCCCCATTCCCGGCGTTGTGGCGCCAGGCCACTTGGGAAGGGCCCCTCTGTGGCCGACCTACAGTTAGGGTTAGCCCCCAGGAGGCCAGCAGGCCCGATACACCACCTGTGCGTCGAGGGGAGAGGTGGGCGAAGTGAGGGTGCTGGTGAACATGAGCCCGGGCCTAAGCCTTTTGGTTCAGGGCGCCTTCGAAGGTCGGCGGGGTTTCGAAGGGCCCTCCCCGTTCTCCCACCCTGAATGAATGGCGGCGCCCCTAGTGGCACGTGTGGGGCGGGGCGGCAGGGTGCATCCAGCGCTGGGGCTTGGGGGTTCCAAAACCCCAGCATTGCGGCGCCAGGCCCCTTAGGAAGCGACCCTCGGGGCCGTCCTAAGGTTAGGGTTAGCGCCCAGGAGGCCTGCAGGCCTGATCCGCCGGCTGTGCGAGGAGTGGAGATGCAGGCCGAGTTGAGGGTGATGGCGAGCGGGAGGGTAGGCCCCAGCGTTTTGGAGTCCTGGGCCTTTGAATGTTGCCATGGCTCGGAGGGCCCTGCCCTTTCTCCTGCCCTGAATAACCAGCAACGCCCCGAGCGGCTCCATTGGCGTTGGGGCAGCAGGGTGAATCCCAGGCTGCGGCTCGGGGATCCCCAATCCCCGGCGTTGTGGTGCCAGGCCCCTTGGGAGGGGCTCCTCGTGGGCCGACCCAGGGTTAGAGTTAGCCCCCATAAGGCCGGCAGGCCAGATCCTCTGGCTGGGCGGTGAGAGGTGGGCGGGCCGAGGTAAAGGCGCTGGGGTGCGGGATTGTGGGCCCCTGCATTTTGGGGTGGGAGGCTTCAAATGTCGCCGGTTTCTCCAGGGCCCTGTCAGTTCTCCCGCCCTGAATGACCGGCGGCGCCCCTCGCGGCCCGGGTGGCAGCGTTGTGGGAGGGTGAGTCTGGCTTTGGGGCTTGGGGTTCCAGATCCCTGGCGTAGTGGCACCAAAACCCTTGGGAGGGGCCCCTGGGGGGCCGACCTAGGGTTAGGGTTAGCCCCCAGGAGACCGTCAGGCCCAACCGCACACTGTGCGGCGAGCTGAGGTGCGGCCCGAGGTGAAGGCGCTGGGGAGCGGGATCCTGGGCACCAGCGTTTTGGCACTGGGAGCCTTTGAAGGTCACCGGGGACTCAGAAGGCCCTGCCCTTCTCTCGCCCTCTATGACCCGCGGCGCCCCTAGCGGCCCAGGTGGGGACAGTGCGGCAGGGTGAGTCTGGCTCTGGGGCTCTGAGTCACCAATTCCCAGCATTGCAGAGCCAGGCCGCTTGCGATGTCCCCTCAGGGCCCACCCAGGTTTTTGGTTAGCTGCCAGGAGCCCGGCAGGCCCTATCCACCGGCTCTGAAGCAAGCGGTGGGGTGGGCCTAGGTGAGGGCGCTGGCGAGCAGGATCCTGGGAGCCAACGTTTTTGCGCGGGGAGCCTTCAAAGGTCAGCTTGGGCTCGGAGGGCCCTGCCCGATCTCTTGCCCTGATTGACCGGCGGGGCCTCTAGTGGCTCGGGTGGCTGAAGGGCAGCAGGGTGAGTGCGGCACGTGAGCTCGGGGTCCCCATCCCCAGCGTTGCGACGCCAGGCCCCTTGTGAAGGGCCCCTCGGTGGCAGACCTATGGTTAGGGTTAGCCTCCAGGAGGCCAGCAGGCCCGATACACCACCTGTGCATCGAGCGGAGAGTTGGGCCGAGGTGAGGGTGCTGGTGAACATGAGCCCGGGCCCAAGCCTTTTGGTTCGGGGCGCCTTCGAAGGTCGGCAGGGGTTCGAAGGGCCTTGCCCGTCCTCCCACCCTGAATGAATGGGGGCACCCCTAGAGGCCTGTATGGGTTGGAGTGGCAGCGTGCATCTGGCGCTGGGGCTTGGGGGCTCCCAATCCCCGGCGTTGCGGCGCCAGGCCCCTTAGGAAGCGACCCTCGGGGCCGTCCTAGGGTTAGGGTTATCGCCCAGCAGGCCTGCAGGCCCGATCCGCTGGCTGTGCGCGGAGTGGAGATGCAGCCCGAGTTGAGGGCGATTGCGAGCGGGAGCGTGGGCCCCAGCGTTTTGGCGTCCTGGGCCTTTGAATGTTGCCATGGCTCGGAGGGCCCTGCCCTTTCTCCTGCCCTGAATACCCAGCAACGCCCCTAGAGGCTCCGTTGGCGGTGGGGCGGCAGGGTGAATCCCAGGCTGCGGCTCGGGGATCCCCAATCCCCGGCGTTGTGGTGCCAGGCCCCTTGGGAGGGGCTCCTCATGTGCCGACCCAACGTTAGAGTTAGCCCCCATAAGGCCGGCAGGCCAGATCCTCTGGCTGGGCGGTGAGAGGTGGGTGGGCCGAGGTAAAGGCGCTGGGGTGCGGGATTGTGGGCCCCTGCATTTTGGGGTGGGAGGCTTCAAATGTCACCGGTTTCTCCGGGGCCCTGTCATTCTCCCGCCCTGAAGGACCGGCGTCGCCCCTCGGGGCCCGGGTGGCAGCGTTGTGGGAGGGTGAGTCTGGCTTTGGGGCTTGGGGTTCCAGATCCCTGGCGTAGTGGTACCAAAACCCTTCGGAGGGGCCCCTGGGGGGCCGACCTAGGGTTAGGGTTAGCCCCCAGGAGACCGTCAGGCCCAACCGCACACTGTGCGGCGAGCTGAGGTGCGGCCCGAGGTGAAGGCGCTGGGGAGCGGGAGCGTGGGCACCAGCGTTTTGGCACTGGGAGCCTTTGAAGGTCACCGGGGACTCAGAAGGCCCTGCCCTTCTCTCGCCCTCTATGACCCGCGGCGCCCCTAGCGGCCCAGGTGGGAACAGTGCGGCAGGGTGAGTCTGGCTCTGGGGCTCTGAGTCACCAATCCCCAGCATTGCAGAGCCAGGCCGCTTGGGATGTCCCCTCAGGGCCGACCTAGGGTTTTGGTTAGCTGCCAGGAGCCTGGCAGGCCCTATCCACCGGCTGTGAAGCAAGTGGTGGGGTGGGCCTAGGTGAGGGCGCTGGCGAGCAGGATCCTGGGAGCCAACGTTTTTGCGCGGGGAGCCTTCAAAGGTCAGCGTGGGCTCGGAGGGCCCTGCCCGATCTCTTGCCCTGATTGACCGGCGGGGCCTCTAGTGGCTCGGGTGGCTGAAGGGCAGCAGGGTGAGTGCGGCACGTGAGCTCGGGATCCCCATCCACAGCGTTGCGACGCCAGGCCCCTGTGAAGGGCCCCTCGGTGGCCGACCTATGGTTAGGGTTAGCCTCCAGGAGGCCAGCAGGCCCGATACACCGCCTGTGCGTCGAGCGGAGAGTTCGGCCGCGGTGTGGGTGCTGGTGAACATGAGCCTGGGCCCAAGGGTTTTGGTTCGGGGCGCCTTCGAAGGTCGGCGGGGGTTCGAAGGACCCTGCCTGTTCTCCCACCCTGAATGAATGGCGGCGCCCCTAGCAGCAGGTGTGGGGCGGGGCGGCAGGGTGCATCCAGCGCTGGGGCTTGGGGGTTCCCAATCCCCGGCGTTGCGGCGCCAGGCCCCTTAGGAAGCGACGCTCGGGGCCGTCCTAGGGTTAGGGTTAGCGCCCAGGAGGCCTGCAGGCCCGATCCGCTGGCTGTGCGAGGAGTGGAGATGCAGGCCGAGTTGAGGGCGATGGCGAGCGGGAGCGTGGGCCCCAGCGTTTTGGCGCCATGGGCGTTTGACTGATGCCATGGCTCAAAGGGCCCTGCCCGTTCTCCTGCCCTGAAGAACCAGCGGCGCCCTTAGCAGCTCCCTTGGCGGTGGAGCGGCAGGGTGAGTCCATGCTGCGGCTCGGGGATCCCCAATCCCCAGCGTTGCGGGGCCAGGCCTCTTGGGAGGGGCTCCTCGTGGGCGGACCTAGGTTTAGAGTTAGCACCCAGGAGGCCAGCAGGCCCAATCCTCTGGCTGGGCGGCGAGAGGTGGGCGGCCCGAGGTAAAGGCGCTGGCGATCGGGAGCTTGGGCCCCTGCATTTTGGCGCAGGAGGCTTCAAATATCGCCAGTTTCTCCAGGTCCCTGTCCCTTCTCCCGCCCTGAATGAGCGGCGGCGCCCTAAGCGGCCCGGGTGGTGATGGTGCTGCAGGGTGAGTCTGGCTCTGTGGCTCTGAGTCACCAATCCCCAGCGTTGCAGAGCCAGGCCCCTTGGGTTGTGCCCCACGGGTCCTACCTAGGATTTCAGTTAGCCCCCAGGAGCCTGGCAGGCACTATCCACTGGCTCTGCAGCAAGCGGAGGGGCTGGCCGGGCTGAGGGCGCTGGGGAGCAGGAGGAATGGAGCCAATTTTTTTGCGCGGGGGGTCTTTGAAGGTCAGCGGGGATTCCGGGGGCCCTGCCCATTCTCCCACCCTGATTGACCAGTGGTCTCTAGCGGCTCGGGTGGCTGAAGGGCAGCAGGGTGAGACCGGCACTTGGGCTCGGGGTCCCCATCCGCAGCGTTGTGACACCAGGCCCCTGGGAAGTGCCCCTCGGGGGCCGAACTATGGTTAGGGTTAGCCCCCAGGAGGCTGGCAAGCCCGATACACCACCTGGGCATCTAGAAGAGAGTTGGGCTGAGGTGAGGGTGCTGGTGAATATGAGCCTGGGCCCAAGTGTTTTGATTTGGGGCGCCTTTGAAAATTGGCGGGGATTCGGAGGGCCCTGTCCATCCTTCCAAGGTGAATGAAGAGCGGCGCCCCTAGCGGCCCAGGTGGGGAGGGGCGGCAGGGTGCATCGGGCGCTGGGGCTTGGGGGTCCCCAATCCCTGGCGTTGCGGCACCAGGCCCCTTGGGAGGGGCCCTTCGGGGGCCAACCTAGAGTTAGGTTTAGCCCCTAGGAGGCAAACAGGCCCTATTCGCCAGCTGTGTGGAGAGCAGAGTGGCAGACCTAGGTGAGGGCGCTGGTGAGTGGGAGGGTGGGCCTGGGCGTTTTGGCCTGGGGGGCCTTTGAAGGTCCCTATGTCTCAGAGGGCCCTGCCCGTTCTCCTGCCCTGAATGAACGGCAGTACCCCAAGCCCCCGATTGTCGGCTGGGCGGCAGGTGAGTCAGGTGCTGAGGCTTGGGGTCCCCAATCCCCGGCATTGTGGCGTCAGGCCCCTTGGGAGGGGCCCCTCGGGTCCGACCTAGGGTTAGGGTTAGCCCCCAGGTGGCTGGCAGGCCCGATCCGCCTGCTGTGCGGGGAGCGGAGGGGCGGGCCGAGGTGAGGGCGCTGGGGAGTGGAAGCATGGGCACCAGTGTTTTGGCTCCAGGAGCCTTTGAAGGTCACCGGGAACTCGGAAGGACCTGCCACTTCTCTCACTCTGAATGACCAGCGGCGCCCCTAGCTGCCCAGGTGGCGACAGTGTGGAAGGGTGAGTCCGGCTCTGGGGCTCTGAGTCACCAATCCCAAGCATTGCAGAGCCAGAACCCTTGGGATGTGCCCCACAGGGCTGACCTAGGTTTTCAGTTAGCCCCCAGGAGCCTGGCAGGCACTATCCACTGGCTCTGCAGCAAACGGAGGGGCGGGCCGAGGTGAGGGCGCTGGGGAGCGGGAGCGTGGGCACCAGCATTTTGGCGAGGTGAGCCTTTGAAGGTCACCGGGGACTCCGAAGGCCCTTCCCTTCTCTCGCCCTGAATGACCGGCGGTGCCCCTAGAGGCCCGGGTGGCGACAGTGCGGCAGGGTGAGTCTGGCTCTGGGGTCTGAGTCACCAATCCCCAGCGTTGCAGAGCCAGGCCCCTTGGGATGTGCCCCACGGGGCCGACCTAGGGTTTTCATTAGAACCAAGAGCCCGGCAGGCCCTATCCAATGGGTCTGAATCAAGGGGAGAGTTGGGCCAAGGTGAGGATGCTGGTGATCATGAGCCTGGGCCCAAGCGTTTTGGTTCAGAACACCTTCAAAGGTCGGCGGGGGTTCAAAGGGCTCTGCCCGTTCTCCCACCCTGCACGAACGGCGGCGCCCCTAGCAGCCCGGGTCGTGAGGGGTGGCAGGGTGAGTGAGGCCCTGCGGCTCAGGTATCTCCAATCCCCAGCGATGCGGCGCCAGGCCCCTTGGGAGGGGCCCCTTGGATGACAACTTAGGTTTAGGTTTACCCCCTAGGATCTCGGCAGGTCCTATTCGCCAGCTGTGTGGAGAGTGGAGTGGCGGACCCAGGTGAGGGCACTGGTGTTTGGGAGCGTGGGCTCGGGCGTTTTGAGCGGGGGGGATTCGAAGTTCACCGTGTCTCGGAGGGCCCTGCCCGTTCTCCCGCCCTGATTGAATGGCAGCACCCCAAGCCCCTGGGTGGCGGCTGGGTGGCAGGGTGAGTCGGGTGCTGAGGCTCAGGGTCCCCAATCCCCGGCGTTGCAATGCCAGGCCCCTTGGGATGGGCCCCTCGGGGGTCGATCTAGGGTTACAGTTAGCCCCCCGGAGACCGGTGGACCTGATCAGCGTCTGTGCGGCACACGGCAGGGTGGGCCGAGGTGAGGGCGCTGGCGAGCCTGAGCATGAGCCCAAGCGTTTTAGCGTGGGGGGCCTTCGAAGGTCGGTGGTGGCTTGGAGGGACCTGCCCATTCACCCGCTCTGAATGACCAACGGGGCCCCTAGTGGCTCAGGTGGCTGAAGGGCAGCAGGGTGAGTCCAGCACTTGGGCTCAGTTGCCCCATCCCCGGCGTTGGGGCGCCAGGCCACTTGAGAAGGGCCCCTCGGGGGCCGACCTACAGTTACGGTTAGCACCCAGGAGGCTGGCAGGCCCTATACACCGCCTGTGCGTGGAGCGGAGAGTTGGGCCGAGGTGAGGACGCTGGTGAACATGAGCCTGGGCACAAGCATTTTGGTTCTGGGCGCCATCGAAGGTGGGCGGGGGTTCGGAGGCCCCTGCCAGTTCTCCCACCCAGAATGAATGGCGGCGCCCCTAGCGGGCCCTGTGGGGCAGGGTGGCAGGGTGCACTCGGCCCTGGGGCTTGGGGGTCGCCAATCCCCGGCATTGCGCTGCAAGACTCCTTAGGAAGGGACCCTCAGGGGCCGTCCTAGGGTTAGGGTTAGTGCCCAGGAGGCTGGCAGGCCCGATCCGCCGGCTGTGCGAGGAGTGGAGGTGTGGGCTGAGTTGAGGGGGATGCAGAGCGGGAGCGTGGGCCCCAGCGTTTTGGCACCCTGGGCCTTCGAATGTTGCCATGTCTCGAAGGGCCCTGCCCATTCTCCTGCCCTGAATAACCAGCGGCGCCCCTAGCGGCTCCATTGGCAGTGGGGCTGCAGGGTGAGTCCTGAGCTGCGGCTCAGGGATCCCCAATCCCCAGCATTGTAGGGCCAGGCCTCTTGGGAGGGGCTTCTCATGGGCCGACCTAGGGTCAGAGTTAGCACCCAGGAGGCCAGCAGGCCCAATCCTCTGGCTGGGCGGCAAGAGGTGGGCGGGCCGAGGTAAAGGCACTGGTGAGTGGGAGCATGGGCCCCTGCATTTTGGCGCGGGAGGCTTCAAATGTCGCCGGTTTCTCCAGGGCCCTGTCCGTTCTCCCGCCCTGAATGAGCGGCCACGCCCCTAGCGGCCCGGGTGGCGGCGTTGCGGCAGCTTGAGTCTGGTTCTGGGGCTTGGGGTCCCAGTTCCCTGGCGTATAGGCACCAGAATCCTTGGGAGGGACCCTGGAGGGCCGACCTATGGTTAGGGTTAGCCCACACAAGGCCGGCAGGCCGGATCCGCCCTCTGTGCAGGGAGCAGAGGGGCGGGCCAAGGTGAGGGCGCTGGGGAGCGGGAGCGTGGGCACCAGGGTTTTGGCGCGGAGAGCCTTCGAAGGTCGCCAGTGGCTCAGAGGACCCTGTCCATTCTTGCGCCCTGAATGACCAGCGGCGCCCCTAGTGGCCCGAGTGGCAGCAGGGAGGCAGGGTGAGTCTGGCGATGGGGCCTATGGTCCTAGTCCCAGGCTTGGTGGCGCCAGGCCCCTTGGGAGGGGCCCCTCTGGTTCCTGCCTAGCTTTAGGGTTACCCCCAGGAGTCCGGCGGCCTGATCCGCTGGCTGTGCATTGAGCGGAGGGGCGGGCCGACGTGAATGCGCTGGCGAGCGGGAGTGTGGGCCCAAGTGTTTTGGCGCGGGGAGCCTTCGAAGGTCACCGGGGGCTCAGAGGGCCCTGCCTATTCTCTCGCCCTGTGAGGACGTTGCCCCTACCGGGCCGGGTCATGGCGGGGTGGCAGGGTGAGTCTGGAGCTAGGGCTCGTGGGTCCCCAATCCCCAGCGTGGCGTCGCCAGGCACTTGGGAGTGGTACCTTGGGGGCCTACCTAGGGTTAGGGTTAGCCCAAAGGAGGCCGGCAGGCCCATTCTGCCGGCTGTGCGGCGAGAGGAGTGGTGGGCAGAGGTGAGGGTGCTGGCGAGCGGGAGCGTGGGCCCCAGCGTTTTGGCGTGGGGGGCCTTCGAAAGTTGCCGGGGGCTCAGAGATCCATGCCCCTTCTCCCGCCCTGAATGAGTGGCGGTGCCCCTAGCAGCCCGGGTGGCGGCGGGGCGGCTGGGTGAGTCTGGTGCTCATGCTCGTGGGTCCCCAATCCCCGGCGTGGCGGAGCCAGGACCCTTGGAAAGGGCCCCTCGGGGGCCGACCTAGGTTTAGGGTTAGCCCCCAGGAGCCCAGCAGGCCCTATCCGCCAGCTGTGTGTTCGAGCGGAGGGGCGGGCTGAGGTGAGGGCAATGGTGAGCGGGAGCGTGGGCCCAAGCCTTTTGGCACAGGGGGCCTTCGAAGGTCACGGGGGGCTCAGAGGGCCCTACCCCTTCTCCTGCCCCGAAGGACCGGCAGCGCCCCTAGCAACCCGGGTGGAGGCGGGGTGGCAGTGAAAGTCCAGCACTGGGGCTGGATTGTCCCCAATCCCCGGCGTGATGGCGCCAGTCCCCTTGGGAGGGGCTCCTCAGGGGCTGAACTAGGGTTAGGGTTAGCCCCCAGGAGGCTGGCAGGCCCAATCTGACGGCTGTGTGGCGAGCGGAGGGTGGGTCCCAGGTGAGGGCAATGGTGAGCGGGAGCGTGGGCCCTAGCATTTTGGCGTGGGTTGCCTTCGAAGGTCGCAGGGGGCACGGAGGGCCCTGCAAGTTCTCCCACTCTGAATGAGGATGGCGACCCTAGCGGGCCGGGTCTCGGCAGGGCAGCAGGGTGAGTCCGGCGTTGGTGTTCGGGGGTCCCCAATCCCCAGCGTGTTGGTGCCAGACCCCTTCGGAGGGGCCCCTTGACAGCCAACCTAGGGTTAGGGTTAGACCCCAGGAGGCCGCCAGGCCCGATCTGCTGGTTGTGCGGCTTGCGGAGGGGCTGGCCGAGGTGAGGGCACTGGTGAGCAGAAGCGTGGGCCGAAGCATTTTGGCACGGGGGGCCTTCAAATGTCACCGGTGGCTCGGAGGGCCCTGCCCATTCTCCCGCCCTGAATGACCGGCGGTGCCCATAGTGACCCGGGTGGCAGCGGGGGGCATGGTGAGTCCGGCGCTGGGGCTCAGGAGTCCCCTTTCCCCGTCGTTGCGGCACCAGGCCCCTTGGGAGGGGCCACTAGGGGGCCGACATAGGTTTAGGGTTAGCCCCCAGAAGGCCCACAGGCCCGATCCGCCAGCTGTGCCGCGAGCGGAGGGGAGGGCCGAGGTAAGGGCGCTGGCCAGCGGGAGCGTGGGGCCAAGCGTTTTGGTGCGGGGGGCCTTCGAAGGTCGCAGGTCGCTAGGAGGGCCCTGCCTGTTCTCCCTCCCTGAATGAACGGCGGCGCCCCTAGCGGCCCAGGTGGCGGTAGGGCGGGAGGGTGAGTCCGGCGCTTGGGCTCGGGATTCCCCAATCCCTGGTGTTGCAGCAATAGGAACCTGGATGGGCCCCTCGGGGGCCCACCAATGGTTAGGGTAACACCCAGGAGGGTTGCAGTCCAGATCCACTGGCTCTACAGCGAGTGGAGGGGCGGACCGAGGTGAGGGCGCAGGCGAGCGGGAGCATGGGCCCAAGCATTTTGGCATGGGGGGCCTTCGAATGTCACCAGGGGCTCGGAGGAATCTGCCCGTTCTCCCTCCCTGAATGACCGACGGTGCTCCTAGCGGCCCGGGTGGCGGGGGGGGCGACATGGTGAGTCCGGCGCTGGGGCTCGGGGGTCCCCAATCCCAGGCATTGCGGTGCCAGGCCCCTTCGGAGGGGCACCTAAGGGGACAACCTAGGGTTCTGTGTAGCCACCAGGAGGAGTGCAGGCCTCATCCGCCGGCTCTGTGGCGAGCGGAGGGGTGGGCCGAGGTGAGGGCGCTGAGGAGCAGGAGCGTGGGCTCGAGCGTTTTGGATGGGGGGGCCTTCGAAGTTCACCACGGGTTCAGAGGGCCCTGCCCGTTCTACCGCCCTGAATGACCAGCGGCACCCCTAGCGGCCCGGGTGGTGATGGGACGGCAGGGAGACTCCGGCGCTGGGGATCAGGGCTCCCTAATACCCGGCGTTGCAGCCTCAGGCCCCTTGGGACGGGCCCCTCGGTGGCAGACCTAGGGTTAGGGTTAGCCCCCAGGAGGCTGCCAGGCTCGTTCCGCCCATGTGCGGTGAATGGAGGTGTGGGTTGAGGTGAGGTAGCTGGCGAGTGGGGGCATGGGCCAGAGCATTTACGCTTTGGCTTGGGTGCCTTCGAAGGTCGCAGGAGGCTTGGAGGGTCCTGCCCGTTCTGTCGCCCTGAAGGACTGGTGACGCCCCTAGTGCCCCATGTGGCGGCAGGGTGGCACGGTGCATCCGGCGGTGGGAGTTGGGGGTCCCCAATCCCTGGCATGCAGCGCCAGGCCACTTGGGAGGGGCCCTTCGGGGGCAACTTGGCATAGGGTTAGCCCCCAGGAAGCCAGCAGGCCCGATCCGCCAGCTCTGCCGCGAGAGGACGGGTGGGCCGAGGTTAGGGCGCTGGGGAGCAGGAGCGAAGGAGCCAGAGTTTTTGCACAGGGGCCTTTGAAGGTCACAGGGGGATCGGAGGGCCTTGCCCGTTCTCCCTTCTTGAATGACTGGCAACACCCGTAGCGCCCTGGGTGCTTGCGGGGTGGCAGAGTGAGTCCAGCACTGGGGCTCGGGGGTCCCAAATCCCCGGCATTGTGGTGCCAGGCTCCTTGGGAGGGGCCCCTCGGGGGCCGACCTCGGGTTAGGGTTCTTCCACAGGAGGCCGGCAAGCCCGGCGCTAAGAGGCTCTGGCAATGTAACAAAAATGCCATACACTTATCTGAAAGAAATAACAGTGTACAGGAACCCTCTTAGCCCTAACATCATCCTTTGTGAATATGGAAGCCAACCCCAAAGTGCTCGTGGAAGTCTGACGAAAGGGCTAAGCACTTTTCTCTGAGTTACCACACTGTACAGGGAAAGACCAATGTACATCATCTTTCACGAGTAGGAAGCATTAATGAAAACGTTCTGGAATTTCGAGGACTCTGACCCATCCTTATTGGTAATAAACCATCGTGTACAGGAAAACACCTTCAACTCTCATCAGCCACCTCAATCCTGATTCCGATTCAACTTTGGGTGTGTAGGACTAGGGAAATGTCCACATCTTATTGCTAAGAAAAACGATGTCAGGGTAATGCCCTTCAAGTCACCTCAGCCTTCCTGAAGACGGAAGCAGGAATCAAGGTGGTTATGTTACCATGAGGTAAGGAAGATGAGCATATAAGTGAGAAACAACAGTGGGCAGGACCTCTCTTCCAACGAACAGTATCTTTGCTTAATGTTGAATCCCTATGGTAAGTGGTTGTGGGCATTTGTGAGGTCAAAATCTTAAGTGTTTTGTAAAACCTCTTGGTCATTCACAGATGAGACTAAGGTAGTTGGGGACTCCTAGGCAGTGATTTGTCCACTGTCAAAAATATGAAAAGATAAAAGAGACAGATGAGGTCTCCTCAGGCATTGTCCTTTATCCTCATCCTCCGTGAGGATGGCCATCTCTGGACAGCTCAGTGGCAGGGTCTCATTCACAGTGGGGGCATCTGTTCCTCACAGACATCAGGCAGGGAAATGGATTTGGTTCTCTGTGCCAGCCCAGACACAGCTGAGTGTCACAGCACCCTCTCGTGGGCTCATAAGAGTTTCACTGTCACCAGGCAGGTCATTGTATTTGATAAACCACTGTGAGAGTTTGCAATGGCCTTCATCTGCAACCTCCTAGAAGCAAATGCAGGTCTCTGGTACCATGTGAAGTCATGTGAAGGCATTGTGAGAAAGTGTCCTTTTGCTTAAGGAAAACATGACTGGGGCTCCTGGCTGACTCAGCCAGTTAAGCATGTGCCTTTGGCTCAGGTTATGATCCCAGGGTTCTGGGATCGAGCCCGGGCTCCCTGCTCAGCAGGAAAGGAGGTAGGGAAATAGCTTAAAACCCACAGAGAATGTGAATAAACGGGAGTGAGATGGAACTTGGTCTGTGTTTTGCTTTAGGGATTGGAAGTTAGTTTTTTCTCAATTGTGATTGTTCTTGAAACTGAAAAGCTGTATTGGTTTTTTTTTTTTACCTTTAATTTTTTTCTAATAATAATTTTTTATTTTGATATGTTAGTCACTATACAGTATTTCCTTAGTTTTTGATGTAGTGTTCCCTGATTCATTATTTGCATATAACACCCAGTGCTCCATGCAATATGTACCTTCCTTAATACCCATCACTGGCCCATCCCAATCCCCCACCCCTCTCCCCTCTGAAGCCCTCAGTTTGTTTCCCAGAGTCCATAGTCTCTCGTGGTTCATTCCCCCTTCTGTTTAGGGTCCATTGTCTAACGAGACAGACAATGGAAGTTCACCAAATATAAGATCGAAATTTCATTGTTCATTATAGATGCCGCCAAGTAGTTCCCAGACATTTCATTCTACTGTAGTAATTCATTATACCTGTGCAGGTGCACGTGGAAGACAATTGATGCATGTAGAGTGGTAATAAAACACGCCCCTCAGTAGTAGAATAATAGAGGATGCACATGTGTAAAATTATTCGACTACAGCTTCCATGCTTTCCCTTTGGTTCCTTATTATCTATGAAATTGGACAATTTTTGTTCTCTAGGCCTAAAACTCATTGTCAAGTATTCAGAGTTTTTCAATGCTGATCTTCTCCTGTAAAAGTTACCAAAAACCTAAAATATGTATGAACTTTAAAAAATGCTATATTGAAAATTACAGCAGGGAAGTTCAATTTTGTGAATATTGTGTCAATGGATCTCTATTTTGACATCAGTGTTCATTAGAAATGATGACATTTCATGTGAGTATAAATATCAATGTGTAAAAGAAAAGGTAGGAAGAACCTTGAATGTTTAAGTAATTGGTGAAATGACAGGTGTGTGTGTGTGTGTGTGTGTGTGTGTGTGTGTGTGTGTGTGTGTAATTGATTTTCAGTGAATGGTTCAGCTTCTTGTAGGACCTCCGAGAGAGCCCAGGTGAACCTTTCAATGGGTTGGTATCTGTTTTCAGAACATGGGAATCTCTTAGTCCAATAGTCAATCAGGCAAGCTTTGAGGTCTTGAAGAGTTTCAGTCCTCAGCGATGGTGTTGCAGACCCTTGTGAGCAAACCCTAGGGTATGCTCAGAGCCCTCATTAGCTGGTACCACGGTGTGACGATGTCAGACAGCATTTCCCAAAGAAGTACCTCTTGAGTCTCTGTCCTTGTCAGTTCCCTACACTTCCTTACACTAGTTATGTGATCAGTGTGTTTCAGGATAATCCCCACATGTGAGTTTTGCTATTTCCTACTAGTCCTATCTGTTTCTCATCTTCTTCTTTTATGGTAGGGGTTGGGAAGCAACCTGTGTGGTGTAGGAAGGGGTGTGGTAGTTGTCTGCCTTCAGAGAACCGAATGATGCCTAGAAATTGTACTGTAGTTTGAGGTCAATTGTCCACCCTCTGAGTGTCAGGAATTCCATCACTTTACTTTGATGCTAGTCTGTTCTTCAAGCTTCCTCAGAAATAAGGACGTCATCCATCTAGGGAATACTGGTTTGTGTGTATGTTTTCATTTTAGGAAAGGCCTTGCTGTTCCTGAAAATAATACTGCAGAGCACCCTTTCCTGTTCTTATTGGCCATCAGTCAATCTTTTGTGAAATATTCGTTTATAAATAGACTTTCTATGGTTGATGAGCAGGAATTCTTTATTGACAAGTCTTTGTCAGTGTGTGTATTGCAAATCTTTACTTCCCAGAATGCGGTTCACTTTTTCATTTTCTTATGGTCATAAGATAAGGAGAAATGTCACATTTTTATGAAGTCCCACTGAATTCTTTTAAATGGTTAGTGCACCCTATGTCCTACCCAAAGATTGACAGGTTCTACGTTTTCTTTCAGAAACTGTCCAATGGGAAGCTACAATCCATCTCAAATTTATAAATTGCATTTTTAATTCTAATAGGGTATTTATAGACTGTTTTGGATTTTCTATGTACACAATCGTATTATCTGTGAATAATCACAATTATCCCCTCAATTCTTATACTTTTTGTTTTTCTTGCCTTCTAACACTGGTAAATTCTCCGATGCACCGTTGAATAGAGCAGCATTGTTTGAAGATTTTAATATACCTTTCTCAATATCTGACAGAAAAAGCAGACAAAACATTGGTAAAAATGTGACCTAATTGACATATAGGGAACATTCCATAATAAGTGCAGAATACATTATTTTCAAGTGGTCATAGACTCTTTACCCAAATAGATGATAGGTGGGGCCACGAATCAAGTCTACAAATGTTAAACCCTGAAATTAACTAGATTCTATTCTTAGACCACAGGGGAATTGAGCCACAGTCATAGAGAAAAGAAAACCAAGAAGTCCTTCAATGTTTAAAATTAAATGGAACTTTTCTACATATCCTAAATGTCAGAGAGGGAATCTCAATGGAAATTCTGAACCTTTTCTACATGAGGGCTCACACACAATGATACTTTATTTGTGAAGAGCATTATAATAATCTAGATAGGAGTTGAGCCTTAAGTCAGAGTTCTGCCTGCCCCAGCCACACCTGGCCGCATTGGCCTGTGGTCCCCCTCAGCTGTCCTTTCTGGTGGCCCTGAGCTAAGGGGGTCAACATGGCCATATGGAAATGGGAAGCTCCCCACTCATAGTGATGACGGTGCCCCCTTCCCAGCTGCCCTTTTTTGGTGGCTCTGAGCTAAGGGGGTCAACATGGCCGTATGGAAATTAGAAGCTCCCCACTCTTAGTGATGACGTTGCTATCGTATCATACTCACCAGTCCAACATGATTTCTGAGTGAACTATGACACAAGAGTGACTTCTTGTCCTTCCTTCAGGTTTGAAAATCATCTGGTGAGTCATCTATTAGGAATGTGGATTCAACATGTGTTCTTTCTTCTGGAAAAGAAATAGACCCAATAGCAATTTTGGCTTCCTGAGCACCTGATCTTGAGAGACATCATACTGGCTCTTTGTAGCATTCTGCCTCTTAAACTTCAAACTAGGTATAGATATTTTTAGGCACATTTTCAGGTGGTTAGACAGGGACTCGGATGATATGAGTCACAGAGGATTTTAGTGTCAGAAACCTAAGTGGGATCCCCAAATTGACTCCAAATCCCTTGTTGTTCCATACAGGGTACTATTTCCCTCTTATCTCTGGTCTTCTCGATCTGGAAACCTATCAAGTATCAGGATTTTCTTGTCATGTGGACAACTGGAACAAATTCAGCGGGCCTTTTCACCTCTGCCCATGGTGATCATTAAGATCATTATCTCAGTGGAGGACCTCTGGGTAAGATACTCAAAGATCCTTAGGGATAGAGACAGTATAATATTTTTCTGGTATTAAAGTTACTGAAAACAACTATCTTTTTTAGTCGATTCAGGCTCTGGTATGTTCAGAGGGTGCTGTAAAACTGGTCTGAAATAGTGTTTAAAAACACTCAGCTCAGCCTCTTTACAACAGGAGCCAATGCTTATAAACATGGCTAAAATATTGTCTTATCTATGATGACTTCACAGCCATCGTAGTGTTTATATGGTATGACTGTGACTTACATTAGTCAACATTTGCAGAGAAAGAACTTAGGGCATCCAGGGGGCACTTCATGTTGAAATTAGTTTGTGACAACGAGCTACTGTGTTTTATTCTGCAGTCCAAGGGAATGGTGCCAGACATCTCTAAGGTGTCTAGCAGTTCTACAATTCTGATTTTAAGTGGTCTGTGTGCTTCAGCGATTTGGGCAGGAGAAGGGCAGGAGTCCAGAGACTGTGAACATTTCTGTTACCTGTGCTGACCATGGAGCAGGCAGGCTTTTGTGGGTATCATTTTGATTTCTTGGTACTCTTGTGAAAGGTGTTTTTGTCTCAAATTCCTCCATTTAGGAGTAATTACAATGATAAAAGGAATTTTTATCTTATATCATCTTTGGGCCCTGATCCTGGGCTCCCAAGGAAGCTATCCTTCAACATTTTACCAGCTCAAAATGGCTGGGCAAAAACCTCAAAGCATGGGCCCTATTTCTACCCCAAGCACATGTTGTACATCTGCTTCGAGGAGAAAACAATAACCAAAAAATGCCAACATAAATATAAGAAAAAATAAAGAACCTCTTTGGCTCCCATAAGATTAAGGTCATACTGACATGTACATACTGAAAACATAAGAAAGAATCTGTCACTTTCTGGATCTAAGAAGATCCTCATTGTGGTGTGTAACTCTGTATGTAAAACAAAACAGAAAAAAATATATAAGCCTGCCCCAAATGTTCCTTCCCCGGAGCACTCCCTTCTTGGTGAAGATTGTGTCTCCCAGACAGTTGTCCTGACTTGGGTTTGAATAACGGTCTCTTCCTTTCTCTCTAAAATGTTTTTAAAAGTTCATTCACGCAGTGTCGACAATAACAGTGTTTTCTATTTAAGTGAGAAATAAATGTTTCACTCTAGTTGCATTGGGAATAGACGAATTGAGGGTTTCTTTAGAAGAGTAAGTCTGCTTTCCAGAAAAGGCAAGGTCATTGGTCTATTGAGAATGAAGATAATTACTGCTAAACAACAAGTATGTGTTGCCCCTTCGCCCAGAAACCAAAGCAGGTGTGCAGGCTTTAGGTCAGAGGTGCCTTCTTCTCCCAGCTGACAGCACTTCTTGCTCTGGCTCCAAGACACCCGAGGTTTTGAAGGTCAGCATCAGAGTCAGCGAGGCAGCTTGTCACAGGACGCCAGTGTTTAGAGAAAGCACAGGTATGTTTAGCAAAATGTCCTAACTATGTCAGGGCTGGAGGTAAAACCTCTCATTATCCCAAAACCTCCTGGGCTTTTCTCTTTTCTCTAGTTGAGCCACAAAGTAAAATTGAAGTAGCTGTCAGCATTCTGGGTTTGGTGCAAGAATTACTTAGTTTCCATGCTGGTAGAACTTTGCAGGGAATCACAATTTCTCTGTCCATTTATTGCTTACAAATGTATTTTGACCATCTGTTTCCTAAGAACCCTCTTTTATTAGAAAGGGGAGGTGAGATTCACTCTGTGCCTGTTTGTAACATCTAATTTCTTCCTTCATCTAACAGTGTTTATTCAGTTGGGCCTAAGATATGGTTGAGTGGCCAGCATCTAGGGTTAGGTGGCTTTTTTTCATCTGATACAGACTTGGATGATGTCATTTGACAAAGGTGATGTTTCATCATTGATTAGTTTATTCATCAGAAGAGTTAAAATTAGGGTGGTGGGAAAATTGAAAATTATCCAAGGCGGCCTATTCCTGTTTAAAAGTTGAGCTTGACTTTCTAGTTTTACTAAATGTATTATCTCAATATTTTGAGGTGCCATATTCTCTCTGTAGTTTCTTTGGCGGTGGAGTCAGAAGGAGAGTCTGGGAATTCTTTTGAATAGTGGCATGCTGGTGGCTTCAAGGGGCTTGGCGTCAGGAGCCTTGGGGTGAAGTCTGCAACTGCTTGCCTGACCCTGGGTGCATCTCCCAGAGGTTTTGTTTCCTCTTATGAAATTGCCGGCAGATAATGTTCTGCTTAAAGGGGAACCCTCCCATCCTGTTGGTGGGAATGCAAAGTTGTGCAGCCAGCCTGGGAAACAGTGTGGGGGTTCCTCAAAAAGTTAAACATTGAACAACCACATGATCCAGCAATTGCTCTCCTAGGTATTTACCCAAAGGATACAGAAATGCAGATTCAAAGGGGGAACATGCACTATGATGTTTATAGCACCAATGTCCACAGTAGCCAAACTATGGAGAGAAACCCAAAGTCCATGCACTGATGATTGGATAAAGCAGATGTGGGATACATATATATATATATATGTATATATATAATGGATTATGACCCAGCTTCAAAAAGAATGAAATCTTACCATTTGCAAGGATGTGGATGGATCTAGAGTATATTAAGCTAAGCAAAATCAGTGAGGAAAGACAAATATCCTATCTCTCACACTTGTGGAATTTCAGACAGAAAATAGATGAACAGAGTTGAGGGGTGATGAGAGAGGCAAACAAGGAAATAGACTCAACCTTGGAGAACAAACTGAGTGTTGCTGCAGGACAGGGGCGTGGGGGGAAGAGTTAAATGGGTGAGGGGTATTAAGGAGGGCACTTGTGATGAGCACTGGGTACTGTATGCAGATGAGGAATCACTAAATCCTACCCCTGAAGCGAATATTCCATGGCATGTGAACTAACTGGAATATAAGTAAGAGAAGAAAGCAAAAAAGTGTTCTGCTTCATGAAGAGTGAGGTAAAATTGTAGTGATTTGGGCTGTACTATTCTATAGAGGATAGATGGAAAACACCCTGTTGTAGGATACACTAGTTTCTTATCACATAAGGAGTCCTCAGAAAGCTGCAATGAAAGATTCAGATCTCAGAGCATGTTCATGTTCCACTGGTATGTTACAGTTTGCACAGGTAGGAAAGAAGGTGGAGAGAAAGGCAACAGAAGGGGAAAGTAGGTGTGAACCTTTCATTAGTTAGCATTATAGCTTTCTCATGAAAGCCTTGCGCCAGTGTTATTTTGGAAGAAGAGGAGGAATCCGGGAGCTTTGCAGGAGACAGGGGAGTTCCAGGTCTGGGTAAAGCTGACAGGGGTCTCAGAGGAGAGCTGAATGCATTCTGCAGCAGGGTGTGGGCAGGGTGGGCTCCAGGGGTGGATGTTGGTCTCCTGGATGAGAGTTGTGGCAGGTGAGGGCTGTGTGCAAGTTCCTGGTTGAGGACAAGTGAGGCACAGGCGGAGAGCTGGCAGAGAACCTTCTTCTGGGCCACCAGCCTCACCCAACACACAGCCTCATCTTCTGTCCCTGTCACTCCAATTCACACTTCTCGAAAGGTGAGTGAGAACACATGAAGAGCATTCTGAACAGAAGGGAAAGCATGTGCAAAGTCTCTGGGGCAGGAGAATTCCTGTTATGTCCAGGAGCAACAAGAAGACCCTGTGGCCACAGGAGACAGCTTAGGACATGAGCTCAGAGAGGTGAAAGAGTGTGACAGAAAGCTATTCCAGGGCTATAACCCCTTGAGATGCTGTTTCACTGGGCCATCCTGGCTACAGTGTTGAGAACAGATGACAGAGGGTTGAAGATGGCAAGGCAGGTCAATGACGAAGCTTTTCCAGGAACTCAGGCACTTGGGACCAGACAGGTGGCCTTGGATGGAGTGGTTAGAACTATTCTGGGTCCATTTTGAAGATGGAGCTCACAGGATTTGCTGATGGGATAACTATTAGGAGCAGGAGAACAGAGGAATTGGGGTAACTCTCAGGTGTTGTGGGTTGTCCTGATCGAGAGGAAGGAGAGGGTTTCTCAGGGGGTAGGAGGTAGTCCGTGTTCTGCATGCTGAGGAAGGTGCCTTTCCCGGTGGATCTGCTGAGGTTTGTGTCTGGGAGAACCTTTCACATCTCCTCCCTCAGCAATGCTCAAGTACAAGTATACCCCACTTTTTAAACGTTCACAGTAAGACACTGGGCTTTCTTGAAAGAACTATGTTATTACCCAGCTTCAGTAAGAGGAAGAGACCTGAAGAGGATTTCCCTCTTATGAAAAAAGGTGAACAGTGAGAATCGTGTTCAGCATCTGTTTTGGGGAGAAGCACAACAGAGGCGGCGTGCACCCCAACCAGCTCCTTCCTCTGGGAACCGCTCTCCGCATCCAGCCACCAGCACTTTGAATTGTGTCTGTAAGCTTCTGCTGTGCTTCATCATCATTTATGCTGGGCCTCTGTTAGAAACTTGTGTGCTGAGGCCTATGAAAAGCCAAAGAGAAGGAATTTTGGAGTCTGAGCACACTGTCTAATTGTTCGTTTAAATTAATGGTCATTCCTTCTTGACACCATTTCTGCTGTGCAAGGTTTCTCAGAAGCCCTGTACTTTCAAAGAGCAGGGAAACCTATACCCCATGCTGCGGGATTAGTTTTAGTCTCCATGCCTGACAGAACATTTCATGACTGTAGGATTTTCTCACTCAAACATTGAGACTTTGACCACCTTCACCCGTTTCTACCACCCCATCCCCAAATCTGGCACCTACCAACCTGCTCTCAGTATCTATGCGTTCAGTATTTGTTTATTCCACGTGGAATGTACATGAGAGCATCCGGTATTGGTCTTTCTGTGTCTGAGTTACTTGGCAAAAGGCCCCCAAGGTCTGTGTTTCCATGTCTGGTTCTTGTGAATAATGCTGCAGTGAACGTGGGAGTGCATCTGTCTTTTTGAGGCAGCATTTTTGTGTTCTTCAAATCAATACTCAATAGAGCCATTACTGAGTCATGGGGTAGTTGTATTTATTTTTTCAGGAACCTCCATACCGTTTGTCACAGTGGCTGCACCAATTTCCATTCCCACCAACAGTGCACAGTGTCTCCTCGTCTGCACACCCTTGACCCCACCTGGTGTCTGTCTCTGGGACAATTGCTGTTCCAACAGTTGTGAGAGGATAGCCGATTGTGGGTTTGACTGATGTTTCTCTGACGATGATTAGTGATGTCGAACAACTTTTTCTGTCTGTTGGCACCTGTGTGCCATCTTTGGAAAGTATCTATTCACATATTCCTCCCATTTTTTATATAGTTTTTTTTTTGTTTTGATTTGCATGAGTGTTGTGTGTATTTTGGATATTAGCCTCTTCTCACACATATGATTCGCAGATATTTTTTTCTTATTGGGTCAGTGGCCTTTTAAGTTTTTGCTGGTTTCTGTTGCTGTGTGGAAGATTTCAGTTTAATGTTGTTCCACTTGTTTATTTTTGCTTTTGTTGCCTTTGCATTTGGTGTCCGATCTGAAGACTCTTTGCCAAAACCAATGTCGAGAGACTTAGTACCTGTGTCTTCTTGGAGGTTTATGGATTCAGGTCTTATGTTCAAATCATTCATCCATTAAAAATTTTGTGTGTGGTGTAAGAAAGTGACCCAGTTATATTCTTCTGCATTTAGTGTCCATTTGCCTGTTACCGCTCACTGAAGAGACAGTCCTTCCCTCATGGCATATATTCTGCTGCTGTGTCGTAAGTTAGGATCATCTACATGTGGGTAAGTTTCTGAGCTTTCTGTACTGTTCCACTGACCTGGTGTCTGTGTTTATGCCAGTACCATCCTGTTTTGATGACAACAGCTTTATAATCCTGCTTGAAATCCAGGAGTGTGTTGACTGCACCTCTTTCTCCAGGTTGCTTTGTGGATTTGGTGTCTTTTGTGATTCCATATAAGTTTGAGGACTGTTTTCTATTTCCTTGAATAATGACACAGGAATTCAGATAGGCATTTCATCACATCTGTCGATTGCTTTGGGTACGATGGACATGTTCACATAATTAACTCTTCCAGTTAAGGAGCATGGCGTATGCTACCATTTGTTTGTGTTGCCTTCCAAATCTTTGACCCATACATTCTGCCCCCCTCGACACACATATTTTTCATTTCTTTTCTGCCATGTGTTGAGTGTACTATGTCTTTCTCATTCTTGGTTACTTTTATTCCTAGATTTTTTTTATGGAATTGTAAATGGCGTTGCTTTTTTAATTTCTCTTTGCGAAAGTGTGTCATCAGTATACAGAAATGCAAGAAGTTGGGTCATCTGGGTGGCTCCATAATGGAAGCGTCTACCTTCAGCTCAGGTCATGATCCCAGAGTTCTGGGATCGAGCCCCGTGTTGGGCTCCCTGCTTAGCAAGGGTCTGCTTTTCCCTCTTTCTGACACTCCCCCTGTTCGTGCTTTTTCTCTTCCTGTCAAATAAATAAATAAAATTTGAAAAAAATAATGACAACAGGTCTCTGCATATTGACTTTATATCCTGCAGCTTTCTTGAATTTTTTTATTCTAACAGGTTTTTTTTTTGTGGAATCTTTCGAGATTTCATGTCATTTGCAAATTGTGCCAGTTTTTCTGTATGGATTTCATATCTTTCTCTTTTTTTAAAATTGTTATTCACCCTACAGTACTTCATTTGTTTTTGATGTAGTGTTCCATGATTCATTGTTTGCATATAACACCTAGTGCTCATTATGACAAGTGCCCTCCTTTTTTTTTAAGAATTTATTTATTTATTCAACAGAGATAGAGACAGCCAGCGAGAGAGGGAACCCAAGTAGGGGGAGTGGGAGAGGAAGAAGCAGGCTCACAGCAGAGAGCCTGTTGTGGGACTCGATCCCATAACGCCAGGATCATGCCCTGAGCTGAAGGCAGACGCTTAACCGGTGTTCCACCCAGGTGCCCCCTGCCTTGTTAATTTTAACCATTCTAACTGGTGTAAGGTGGTATCTCATTGTCGTTTTGATTTGTATTTGCCTGATGGCAAGTGATGTGGAGCATTTTTTCATGTGTCTGTTGGCCATTTGTATGTCTTCTCTGGAGAAGAATCTCTTTGTGTCTTCTGCCCATTTTTTGGGTGTCGAGTTTGAGGAGTTCTTTATAGATCTTGGATACCAGCCCTTTATCTGTAATATCATTTGCAGATATCTTCTTCAATTCCATAGGTTGCCTTTTTGTTTTGTTGATCGTTTGCTTTGCCGAGCAGAAGTTTTTATCCTGATGAAGTGCCAATAATTCATTTTTGCTTTTATTTCCTTTGCCTTTAGAGATGTGGCTTGCAAGAAGTTATTGTGTCCAAAGTTGAAGAGTTCTTTTGATTTTGATATGATACAGGAATCCATTATCTTTCTTTCCTGATTGTATTCGAGTCCTCTGTCTTTCTTGGTGAGTCTAGCTAAGTTTGTCAGTTTGTTTTTCTTTCCAAAAAAGGCAGCTCTCATTTTCATTGTTTTTTTTTTTTTTTGTCTTTTTCATCTCTGTTGGATTTATTTATGCCTTCCTTTTTGTTATTTCCTTATTTCTACTAATTTGGGGCTTTGTTGGTTGTTTTTTTTTTTAATTCTTTACCACATAAATCAGGTTGTTTATTGGAGAGCATTCTCATGGATTGATGAAGACTTGAATTTCTATGAATATCCCCCATAAAGCTACTTTTGCTGCATCCCATAAGTTTTTATAGGTTGTCTTTTTCATCAGTGTCAAGGTACTTCTAAATTTTTTTTGATTTCTTCTTTGACTGTTGGTTCAGTAGCATGTTGTTAAATCTCCACATATTTTTTTAAGATTATTTAAGTATCTGACAGAGAGTGAGACAGCGAGAGAGGGAACGCAAGCAGCGGGGTGGGAGAGGGAGAAGTGGGCTTCCCACTGAGCAAGGAGCCTGATTCGGGGCTAGATCCCAGGATCCTGGGATCACGACCTGAGCTGAAAGCACATCCTTAACGACTGAGCCACCCAGGCCCCAAAAATCTCCACCTATTTTTGACTGTCCCATTTTTTTCTTGAGACTGATTTCTAGTTTCATATCATTGTGGTTGGACAAGATTTGAAGCAGAAGGTGAAGAGAGCATTCAGATGAAAGGTTTGTTTCCTGGAGGGTTTTCTGTGGGCAGACCATGAGTTCAGTGGGCAGGAGGAAGGTTTTATGAGATGGGGGGTGGGGATAACCCTTGTTAGAATTACTGACTACTACCATGCAGGCTGTGTGCTACCGTTCACACCATAGTCCTGATGGACTTGTACTTCATTAGAAATATTTTCTAGGAGGTGTAGGCATAGCCTTCACTTAAAGAAAGATGCCATGTGTGTTCATGGCATGACCCCAGGTCAGCAACCAGGATGTATGGTATTGTGGGGGATCAGAACCAGGCTTTCTGTGGGAAGTGACAGAAATAAGGTATGGTGAGCTCCATGACCATAGGTGAGGTCCCGAGTGTCCCATTTGGTGTTGGGTTCTATGGATCTGTCTCATCAGGTGCTGTGGAATTCAGGGACACCCTCCTGTCTGTGGATTTGTGTGGAGACAGGTAGACATCAGTGTCTGGCCAGGCACGAGGGTTGCACTGGACCACCACCAGTGGTGCAGCGTGAGGGGGAGCCACTGCTTGGTTTCCAGGAAAGCTGACCAGGGTCTGTGACCATGATTCCTAACAGCTGCAAGGGGAGAGGCTGCCGGGGGTGGTGCACACTTCCTAGAGTTGTGGTCAGGACTAGTCTGGAGCACAAAAAGTCAGCCACACCGGGCACAGAAGGCACCCAGTCAGTATAGCTGTGGGCACTGCTCCCATGGTACTTTCGGGCCAGCTCAATGCAGCCACCTCCTGCTTTTCATCATCATCTTCAAGGTCATGTGCCTCTGCTCTTGCCCCATGGCCTCCGGCGTATTGTCCGTCCTCCATCTGGCCCTTGTCCCTCGTGCCCTGTGCAGTCCGATGCCAGGGTAGCCTTCTTGAGACAAATATCTGGCCCTGATGGAACACTTCCATGGATCTCCTGTGATGCGAGGATGATGCCCTGCCCTGGAAGGGGGCTGCAGGTCCCCAATCAGTAGAGCCATGTCTCCCTCTTCAGCATGGCCTGCCCTCCCCTCAGTCTTCTTCAGGGAAGCTCTCCCCACTTCCTGAGATGACAGCTCTGAACTTAAAAATGAATGTTATTTTACATATCTCTATGCCTTAATTCATCCATGGCATGTCTTTCAACCCCGTTAGTGGGTTTTTTCTTTTTTAGCAGTTCTGAAGGGCTGTCTGGTCAAGGAGGGGATGACCTGGGTGGGGCAGCTTTCCCTCTCATCTCCCTCAGCATGTCTCTGAGCCCTGGGGCCAGCTGTCCCAGTGAGGATTGTGGAACCCGTGCCAGCCCATCCTGAGCCCAGGCTGTGGCAGCTCATAGACTGATGCATGTTGGTGGGCAGGTGGCATGGGCCAGGGGTAGGCAGTGTCTCCTTCTCATTCCTTCCCTCCCTTCCTCCCAGAGGTAGCTCAGAGCAGCCTTCAACCCCTGCATCTCCAGATCCCTTGGCTTATGCCTCCTGTGTTCAGCTGGTGACCTTGGAGTTTTGCATGGATTCTACCTCCCGTACCCTCTCCCGTAGCAGTTCCTGGATCAGGGGAGAGGTCGGACCCTTGTCTGTTTTTGGTCTTCTTCCTGTCCCGCACCAAGCCCACTCACATTTGCATCTTCCATGTATGTGCTTGGAAGCAAGCCCATCCATAGGGAACCTATTACCCAAATGGATCCAGGCAATGAACATTGAAGTAGAGATCCAGGATCCATAATAAAGCTGCTCGGAAACCTGTCCCAAAGTCTGTGACTCTCTCACACTGAAACAGAAACAATAATAGCTTCCTGGACTGTGAAGTGACATGTGTCTCTACTTCCAATCTTGAATGCATAGGTGCTGAGCCTGGACTGAAAAGGACCATGGCTCCCGTGGGCTGGAATCCATGGTAAGAACTCAGTGAAATCTGAATTTGAGGCATGGAGTGAATAATTATTGTAGAGTGAATCCTCCGAAGTACGGCTTATGCACATTGCACAGGAAAAGCTTTTTCAAAGAGGTTCCTGAAAGAAAAATCTTGTTTAAAATTTATTTTAATTCCAGTAGAGCTAACATACAGTGTTACATTCGTTTCAGGTGTACAATAGAGTGATTCAGTAATTCTATATATTACTCAGTGGTCATCAAGAAAAGCGTCCTCTTAATCCCCTTCATCTATTTCACTCATCCCTCTATCCACCTCCTCTCTGGTAACCATCCGTTTCTTCTCTATTGTTAAGAGTTTGTATTTTGGTGTGTCTCCTTTTTCTCTTTTAGTTATTTATTTTTGTTTGTTTCTTAAATTCCCCATTAGAGTGACATCGTATGGTATTTGTCTTTCTCTGACTGACTGATTTTAGTTAGGATAATACTCTCTAGCTCCATCCATGTGTCTGCAAATGGCAAGGTTTCATTCTTTTTCAAGCCGAGTAATACTCCAGTGTGTGTGTGTGTGTGTGTGTGTGTGTGTGTGTGTGTGTGAATAATCACATCTATCCTCTCATTTGTCAATTTTTCTACAGACACTTGGGTTGCTTCCATATTGTGATATTGTAAATAATGGTGCAAGAAACATAGGGGTGCACGTATCCTTTTAAGTTACTCTTTTCCTATTCTTTGGGTAAATACGAGTAGTGTGATTGTTGGATCGTAGGGTAGTTCTATATTTAATTTTTTGAGGAACCTTCATACTGTTTTCCACGGTGGCCACCACAGTTTGCATTCCCACCCACAGTTTGCGAGGATTCCCCTTTATCCACATCCTCCCAACAGCTGCTCTTTGTTGTGCTTTTGATGTTAGCCATTCTGACAGGTTTGAGATATTACCTCATTGTCCTTTGGATTTACATTTTCCTGATGATGGGTGATGGTGAACATCTTTTCACGGGACTGTTGGCCATTTGTATTTCTTCTTTGGAGAAATGTCTGTCCATGTCCTCTGCCTATTTTTTAACTGGATTATTTGTTTTTTGGGGGGTCGAGTAGTATCAGTTGTATATGTTTTGGACACTATCCCTTTATTGCATATGATCTTTGCAAATATCTTCTCCATTTGAGTAGGTTGTCTTATTATTTTTACGTTTTCATTGTTCTTCTGCCGTGTGGAAACTTTTTATTTTGCTGTATTCCCAATAGTTTATTTTTGCTTTCATTTCCTTTGCCTCAGGTCACAGTCTAGAAAAACGTTGGTATGGTCCATGTCAAGAAGTTACTGTCTTCCCTCCTGTAGGATTTTTATGGATTCAGGTCTCATATTGAGGTCTTGAAACTGTTTTGTGTTTGTCTTTATTGTGTAAGAAAGCAGTCTAATTTCATTATTTTGTGCGTAGCTGTCTAGTTTTCCCAACACCATTTGTTGTAGAGAATGTCCTTTTCCCTTTTGATATCGTTGCTTGCTTTGTGGAAGATTCATGGACCACATAATTGTGGGTTTCTGTCTGAACTTGTATCCTGTTCCTTTGGTCGCTGTGTCTATTTTTGTGCCGTACTGTCTTGTTAGGATGACTGCAGCTTTGTAGTATAACGTGAAATCTGAAATTGTGAGTCCTCCAGCTTTGTTTTTCTTTTCCACATTGCACTGGCTGTTTGGAATCTTTAGTGGTTCCATACAAATGTTTAGGATTGTTTATTCGAAGTCTTTTGTTCTTTAATTTAAATTCAGTTAGCCAACTTACAGTACATCATTAGTTTCAAATGTAGTCTTCAATAAGTTTTCAGTTGTGTGTAACACCCAGTGCTCATTGTATCGTGTGACCTCCTTAATGCTACTCACCCAGTTACATCCCCCCCCAACTTCTCCTCCCACATTCATCAGTTTCTTGCGATAGTTATGAGTCTATCATGGGTTTTCTCCCTCTCTGATGACTTCCCATTCTATTTTCCCTTCCTTCCCCTATGGTCTTCTTCCTTGTTTCTGATATTCCACATAGGAGTGAAAGCATATGATCATTGTCTTTCTTTCATTGACTTATTCCACTCAGCATAATACCCTCCAGCTCCACCCAGGTCGGTGTGATGGTAAGTATTCATCCTTTCTGATGGCTGAGTAATATTCCATTATATATATGATCCACATCTTCTTTATCCATTCATCTATCCATGCTCATCTGCACTCCTTCCACAGTTTGTCTATTATGGATATTGCTACTATGAACACTGGGGTGCATGTGTCCCTTCTTCACTACCTCTGTCTCTTTGGGGTAAATACCCAGTAGTGCAATTCCTGGGACATAGGGTAGCTATATTTATAACTTCTTGAGGAAACTCTTTACCATTTTCAATAGTGGTTGTACCGGACTGCATTCGTATAGGGGTGTAAGAGGGTTCCCATTTCTCCACATCCTCTCCAACATGTATAGTTTCATGTCTTCTTATTTTTAGATATTCAGCCTCGTGTTATATGGCATTTATAGGGGTTTAGATTTGCATTTCCCTAAAGCCAAGTGATATGAAGCATTTCTGCATGTATCTTTTGGTCACCAGTACGTCGTCATCAGTGAAGTGACTTCCCATTTTAATCCATCTCAAGACCTAAAGCTGGGTAAGGCTCTGAAGCTGGATGATGCCATTGGTTGGAAGTGTGGAGAATTTCAAAAGATCTCCATGGAGAGCAAGTTTAAAGGTCAGTGTGAAGCTACTAATTGGATCCGGGGAGATCTCTGAAAGTGGGGGTTGCCTGGGATGGGCTGAGGGGGGCCCTCCGATTTTCCAATGAATCCTTTCTACAGCCCCAAATGGACAGTTTCCTGCCGTGGGGCAGGCTGATTCCTCTAGTCGTGCAGAGGTGAGCCCAATGCCTGGTGCCTTGGAGGCATGCAAACGGGGAGGGACCCTCAGCTGAGGACCCAGGGTTAGGTTAGGCCTCAAGAGACAGCAGGTCCGAACTGCCCAGTGCTCAGAGAACTCCCCGGCCGAGTGACATGACGGCACAATGGCCGGTGAGTGTGAGCCTTGGGGTTTCATCTGGAAGGGCCCACAAAGTTCGGGGTACACCTGAAGGGGCTCTCAGCGGGTGCCCCAATTCTCTTGCCCTGAATGCTCTGTTGTTCCCCAAAATGGTGGAGTTAACTGTGGGCTGCAGGCTGAGTCCTACAGTGGGGCTTGGGTGTCCCCAATCCCCCGGAGTGTGGTGCCAGGACCCTAGGGAGGGACCCCTCTGTGGCCAACCTAAGGTAAGGGTTAGGGTCCAGGAGCCCGGCAGGGACAATCTGCAAGCTGTGCGGCGAGCTCTGTGGAGGGCTGAGAGGAGGCCATGGGCGAGGGTGAGAATGGGCCTCAGGGTTGGGGAACGGGGGGGGGCTGCCAAAGGTAGGGATGGGCTCCGGGGGCCTCCCCAAGTTCTCGTGCCCTGTAGGCTCCGTAGAGCCCCAAGGGGCACGTTTTCCTGTCGGGTGGCAAGCTGAGTCCTGCGGTGGGGCACAGATATCCCAATTCCCCAGGTCTGCGGTGTAAGGCTCCTGGGGAGACCCCCAAACCTGCGACCAGGCTAGGGCTAGCGTTAGGCCCCAGGAGCCCCTCAGGCCCAATCTGCTGGCTGTATGTCGAGCTACACAGGCTTAGGTGAGGGTGTGGGGAGGGTGAGCGTGGGCCTCAGGGTTGGGGTGCGGGTGGCCGCCGATGTTCGCTGGTGGCTCAGGAGGGCCCTCCTGGTTCTCCCGCCCTGAATGTTCTATGGCCTCCCAAGGTGCACGGTTTCCTGGAGGGTGGCAGACTGAGTCCTGCTGTGGGGCTCAGGTGTACTGAGTCCCCGCAACTGTGGCTCCAGGCTCCTGGGGAGGGGCCCCTCCACAGATGAACTAGGGTTATGGTTGGGGCCCAGGAACCCCGCAGGCCAGATCTGCCCACTATGTGGTGAGCTCTGCCGCGGGCTGAGGTGAGGGTGCGGGGTGGGGTGAGCATGGGCTTCAAGGTTGAGTTTAGGGATCGCCGAAGTTCGCCGGGGGCTCTGGGGGCCCTCCTGGTTCTCCCACCCTGAATGCTCCACAGCCTCCCAAGGGGCACGGTTTCCTGCGGGCTGGCAGGCTTTGTCCTGCAATGGGACTCAGGTGTCCCCAGTCCCTGGGGCTGCGGCACCGGGCCCCAGGGGAGGGGCCCTACCCAGCCGAACTAGCGTCAGGTCTAGGTCCCAGGAACCCGGCAGGCCTGATCTGCCGGCTCTGCGACGAGCTCAGTGGCAAGCTGAAGGGAAGGCGTGGGGCGGGATGAGCGTGGGCCTCAGGGTTGGGGTGTAGGGGGTCGCCGAGGATCACTGGGGGCTCAGGGGGGCCCTACCAGTTCTCATGCAGGGGATGCTCTGTGGCGCCCCAAGGGGCATGGTTTCCTGAGGGGTGGCAGGCTGAGTCCCGTGGTGGGGCTCAGGTGTACCCAATCCCCGGGGTTAGGGTACGGATTAGGGTATGGGTTAAGGTTAGGGTATGGGTTACGGTTAGGGTATGGGTGAGGGTAGGGGTTAGGGATAGGGTAAGGAGAGGGTACTGATTAGGGTTGGGTTTAGGGGTTACAGGTTGGAGGTTATGGGTTAGGGTACAGATTAGGGTTTAGGGTATGGGTTAGGGTTTAGGGTTTCGGTTTAGGGTTAGGGTTAGGGTTGGAGTACGGGTTAGGTTTAGGGTACGGGTTAGGGTTAGGGTACGGGTTAGGGTGCGCATTAGGGTACAGTTTAGGGTACAGGTTAGGGTACGGTTTAGGGTAAGTGTTGGCGTACCGATTTGTGTATGGTTTAGGGTACGGATTAGGGTTAGGGTACAGTTTAGGGTTATGGTACAGGTTAGGTTACGGTGTATGTTTAGGGTTAGGGTACGGGTTAGGGAACGTGTTAGGGATAGGTATACGGTACGGGTTAGGGTTAGGGTATGGGTTAGTGTCTGAGTTAGGGATAAGGGACGGGTTAGGGTATGGGTTATGGTACGGGTTAGGGTATGGGTTAAGGTTAAGGTAAAGGTACTGGTTAGGGTTAGGGTACGGGTTACGGTTTAGGGTTTAGGGTTACAGTTAGGGTATGGGTTAGGGTTAGGTTTCGGGTAGGGTTAGGGTACGGGTTATGGTACGAGTTAGGGTATGGGTTAAGGTCAGGATTTAGGGTTAAGGTTAGGGTTCGGGTTAGGGTACTTGTTAGGGTTACGGTTAGGTTTAGGGTATGGTTTAAGTTACAGGTTAGGGTACAGTTTACGGTTAAGGTTAGGGTACGGGTTAAGGGTACGGGTTAGAGTACGTGTTAGGGTTATGGTTAGGGTTAGGGTACAGGTTAGGGTTAGGGTTAGGGTACGGGTTAGAGTTAGGGTTAGAGTATGGGTTAGGGTCCGGGTTAGTGTTAGGTTTAGGGTTAGGTTAGGGTTAGGGTAAGGATTAGGGGTTAGGGTTAGGTTTAGGTTAGGGGTTAAGGTTTAGGGTTTAAGGTTAGGCGTTAGGGTTTAGGGTTAGGGTTAGACCCCAGTAGGCCAGCAGGACTGATGCGCCGGCTGTGCGGTGAGCGGAGGAGTGGGCCGAGGTGAGGGTGCTGGCGAGTGGGAGTATGGTATCCAGTGTTTTGGCGCCGGGGGCCTTTTAACGTCGCTAGAGGCTCGGAGGGCCCTGCCCTTTCTCCCGCCCTGAATGACCAGTGGAGCCCCTAGCAGCCCGGGTGGTGGCGGGGTGGCAGTGTGAGTCTGGCACTGCGGTTTGGGGGTCCCCAATTCCGTGTGTTGTAGCGCAAGGCCCTTTGGGAGTGGCCCCTCTGGGCCGTCCTAGGGTTAGTGTTAGCAACCAGGAGTCCAGCAGGCATGATCCACCATCTGTGTGGTAGCGGAGGACTGGATCAAGGTGAAGGCGCCGGCGTGCTGGAATGTGAGCCCAAGAATTTTGGCGCGGGGGGCCTCTGAAGGTCTCTGGGGGCTAGGAGGGCCTTGCCCGTTCTCCCACCCTGAATGAACGGCGGCGCCCCTAGCAGCCCGGGTGGCGGCGGGTCGGCAAAGTGAGTCCTGGCTGGGGCTCGGGGGTCCCCAATCCCAAGCGTTGCGGCACCAGGACCCTTGGGAGGGGCCCCATGGGGTCCGACCTAGGGTTAGGGTTAGCCCCCAGGAGGCCGGCAGGCCCGATCCGCCCGCTGTGCATGGAGTGGAGGGGCGGGCCAAGGTGAGGGTGCTGGGGAGCGGGAGCTTGGGAGCCCACGTTTTTGCGTGGGGGGCCTTCGAAGGTCAGCGGGGGCTCGGAGGTCCCTGCCCGTTCTCCTGTCCTGATTGACCGGTGGTCCCCTAGTGGCTTGGGTGCCTGAAGGGCAGCAGGGTGAGTCCGGCACTTGAACACGGGGTCCCCATCCCCAGCGTTGTGACGCCAGGCCCCTTGGGAAGGGCCCCTCGGGGGCCGACCTATGGTTAGGGTTAGCCCCCAGGAGCCACGCAGGCCGGATACACCACCTGTGCATCGAGCGGAGAGTTGGGCCGAGGTGAGGGTGCTGGTGAACATGAGCCTGGGCCCAAGCGTTTTTGTTCTGGGCGCCTTTGAAGGTCGGCGGGGGTTCAGAGGGCCCTGCCAGTTCTCCCACTCTGAATGAATGGCGGCGCCCCTAGCGGCCCGTGTGGGGTGGAGCGGCAGCGTGCATCCCGCGCTGGGGCTTGGGGGTCCCCAATCCCAGGCGTTGTGGCTCCAGGCCTCTTAGGATGAGACCTTCAGGGGCCGTCCTAGGGTTAGGGTTAGCGCCCTGGAGGCCGGCAGGCCCGAGTCGCTGGCTGTGCGAGGAGCGGAGGTGCGGGCCGAGTTGAGGGTGCTGGTGAACATGAGCCTGGGCCCAAGTGTTTTGATTCGGGGAGACTTGGAACATAGGTGGGGGCTCGGAGATCCCTGCCCCTTCTCCCACCCTGAATGAACGGTGGCGCCCCTAGCGGCCCGTGTGGGGCGGAGCAGCAGCGTGCATCTGGCGCTGGGGCTTGGGGGTCCCCAATCCCCGGCGTTGTGGCGCCAGGCCCCTTGGGAGAGGCCCCTCTGGTGCAACCTAGGGTTAGGTTTAGCCCCCAGGAAGCCAGCAGGCCCTATTCGCCAGCTGTGTGGAGAGTGGAGTGGCGGACCGAGGAGAGGGCGCTGGTGAGTGGGAGGGTGGGCCTGGGTGTTTTTGCGCGGGGGGGGGCCTTCGAAGGTCGCTGTGTCTCCAAGGGCCCTGCCTGTTCTCCCGACCTGAATGAACGGCAACACCCCAGGCCCCCGGGTGGCGGCTGGGCAGCAGGGTGAGTCAGGTGCTGAGGTTCGGGGTCCCCAATCCCCGGCGTTGCGTCGCCAAGCCCCTTGGGAGGGGACCCTTGGGGATCATGTAGGGTTATGGTTAACCCCAGGAGGCCGGTGGACCTGATCAGCTGCTGTGCGGCACGCGGAGGTTTGGGACGAGGTGAGGGCACTGGCAAGACTGAGCATGAGCAAAGAGTTAGTGTCTGCGGGGGCTCCGAGGACCTGCCCGTTCTCCCGCTCAGAATGACCGGTGGGGACCCTAGCGGCAGGGGTGGATGAAGGGCAGCAGGGTGAGTCCACACTTGGGCTTGGGGTCCCCATCCCCGGCGTTGCGGCACAAGGCCACTTGGGAAGGGCCCCTCGGGGGGCCGACCTACAGTTAGGTTTAGCCCCCAGGAGGCCAGCAGTCCCGGTACACCACCTGGGCGTCGAGCGGAGAGTTGGGTTAAGGTGAGGGTGCTGGTGAACATGAGCCTGGGCCCAAGCGTTTTGGTTCGGGGCGCCTTCGAAGGTGGGCGGGGGTTCGGAGGGCCCTGGCAGTTCTCCCACCATGAGTGAATGGCGGCGCCCCTAGCGGCCCGTCTGAGGCGGGGCGGCAGGGTGCATCCGGTGCTGGGGCTTGTGGGTCCCCAATCCCTGGCGTTGCGATGCCAGGCCCCTTGGGAAGGGCCCCTCGGGGGCCGACCTATGCTTAGGGTTAGCCCCCAGGAGGCCAGCAGGCCTGATCGGCTGGCTGTGCGGTGTGCGGAGACGTGGTCCGAGGTGAGGGCACTGGCGAGCGGGAGCGTGGGCCCGGGCGTTTTGGCGCGGTGGGCCTTTGAAGGTCGCCGTGTCTCGGAGCGCCCTGCCCATTCTCCCACCCTGAATGAACGGCAGCACCCCAAGCCCCCGGGTGGTGGCTGGGCGCCAGGGTGAGTCCTGTGCTGAGCCTTGGGGTCCCCAATCCCCACTGTTGCGGAGTCAGGCCCCTTGGGAGGGGCTCCTCCTGGGCCGACCTAGGGTTAGAGTTAGCACCCAGGAGGCCGGCAGGCCCAATCCTCTGGCTGGGCGGCGAGAGGTGCGTGGGCCCAGGTAAAGGCTCTGGCGAGCAGAAGCATGGGTCCCTGTATTTTGGCGCAGGAGGCTTCAAATGTTGCTGGTTTCTCCAGGGCCCTGTCAGTTCTCCCGCCCTAAATGACTGGCAGCGCCCCTAGTGGCCCGGGTGGCAGCGTTGTGGGAGGGTGAGTCTGGCTCTGGGGCTTGGGGTCCCAGATCCCCGGTGTAGTGGCACCAGGACCCTTGGGAGGGGCCCCTGGGGGCCGACGTAGGGTTAGGGTTACCCCAAGGAGACCGTGAGGCCTAATCCGCACGCTGTGAGGTGAGCAGAGGTGTGGGCTGAGGTGAGGGCACTGGGGAGCGGGAGCGTGGGCAGCAGCGTTTTGGCGCGGGGAGCCTTTGAAGGTCACTGGTGGCTTGGAAGGCCCTGCCCTTCTCTCACCCTCTATGACCGGCGGCGCCCCTAGCGGCCTGGGTGGGGACAGTGCGGCAGGGTGAGTCTGGCTCTGGGGCTCTGAGTCAGCAATCCCCAGCGTTGCAGAGCTAGGACGCTTGGGATGTCCCCACAGGGCTGACCTAGGGTTTTGGTTAGCTGCCAGGAGCCCGGCAGGCCCTATCCACCGGCTCTGAAGCAAGCGGAGGGGCGGGCCGAGGTGAGGGCGCTGGTGAGCAGTATTCTGGGAGCCAACGTTTTTGCGCGGGGAGCCTTCAAAGGTCAGCGTGGGCTCGGAGGGCCCTGCCCGATCTCCTGCCCTGATTGACTGGCGGGGCCTCTAGCGGCTCGGGTGGCTGAAGGGCAGCAGGGTGAGTCCGGCACATGGGCTCGGGGTCCCCATACCGAGCGTTGCGACGCCAGGCCCCTTGGGAAGGGCCCCTCGGGGGCCGACCTATGGTTAGGGTTAGCCTCCTGGAGCCCCGCAGGCCCGATACACCACCTGTGCGTCGAGGGGAGAGCTGGGCCGAGGTGAGAGTGCTGGTGAACATGAGCCTGGGCCCAAGCGTTTTGGTTCCGGGCGCCTTCGAAGGTGGGCGGGGGTTCGGAGGGCCCTGGCAGTTCTCCCACCATGAGTGAATGGCGGCGCCCCTAGCGGCCCGTCTGAGGCGGGGCGGCAGGGTGCATCCGGTGCTGGGGCTTGTGGGTCCCCAATCCCCGGCGTTGCGATGCCAGGCCCCTTGGGAAGGGCCCCTCGGGGGCCGACCTATGCTTAGGGTTAGCCCCCAGGAGGCCAGCATGCCTGATCGGCTGGCTGTGCGGTGTGCGGAGACGCGGTCCGAGGTGAGGGCGCTGGCGAGCGGAAGCGTGGACCCGGGCGTTTTGGCGCGGTGGGCCTTTGAAGGTCGCCCTGTCTCAGAGAGCCCTGCCCATTCTCCCACCCTGAATGAACGGCAGCATCCCAAGCCCCCGGGTGGTGGCTGGGCGCCAGGGTGAGTCCTGTGCTGAGCCTTGGGGTCCCCAATCCCCACTGTTGCGGCGCCAGGCCCCTTGAGAGGGGCTCCTCCTGGGCCGACCTAGGGTTAGAGTTAGCACCCAGGAGGCCAGCAGGCCCAATCCTATGCCTGGGCGGTGGGAGGTGCGCGGGCCCAGGTAAAGGCTCTGGCGAGCAGAAGCATGGGTCCCTGCATTTTGGCGCGGGAGTCTTCAAATGTTGCTGGTTTCCTTAGGGCCCTGTCAGTTCTCCCACCCTGAATGACCGGCGGCGCCCCTCGCGGCCCGGGTGGCAGCGTTGTGGGAGGGTGAGTCTGGCTCTGGGGCTTCGGGTCCCAGATCCCAGGCGTACGGGCACCAGGACCCTTGGGAGGGGCCCCTGGGGGGCCGACCTAGGGTTAGGGTTAGCCCCAAGGAGACAGTGAGGCCCAATCCGCACGCTGTGAGGCGAGCAGAGGTGTGGGCCGAGGTGAGGGCACTGGGGAGTGGGAGCGTGGGCACCAGCGTTTTGGCGCGGGGAGCCTTTGGAGGTCACCGGTGGCTTGGAAGGCCCTGACTTTCTCTCACCCTCTATGACCAGCGGTGCCCCTAGCGGCCTGGGTGGGGACAGTGCGGCAGGGTGAGTCTGGCTCTGGGGCTCTGAGTCACCAATCCCCAGCGTAGCAGAGCCAGGCCACTTGGGATGTCCCCTCAGGGCCGACCTAGGGTTTTGGTTAGCTGCCAGGAGCCCGGCAGGCCCTATCCACCGGCTCTGAAGCAAGCGGAGGGGCGGGCCGAGGTGAGGACGCTGGCGAGCAGGATCCTGGGAGCCAACGTTTTTGCGCGGGGAGCCTTCAAAGGTCAGCGTGGGCTCGGAGGGCCCTGCCCGATCTCCTGCCCTGATTGACCGGCGGGGCCTCTAGCGGCTCGGGTGGCTGAAGGGCAGCAGGGTGAGTCCGGCACATGGGCTCGGGGTCCCCATCCCCAGCGTTGCGACGCCAGGCCCCTTGGGAAGGGCCCCTCAGGGACCGATCTATGGTTAGGGTTAGCCTCCTGGAGCCCCGCAGGCCCGATACACCACCTGTGCGTCAAGGGGAGAGCTGGGCCGAGGTGAGAGTGCTGGTGAACATGAGCCTGGGCCCGAGGGTTTTGGTTCGGTGCGCCTTCGAATGTCGGCAGGGGTTCGGAGGGCCCTCCAGTTCTCCCACCCTGAATGAATGGCGGCGCCCCTAGCGGCCCGTGTGGGGCGGGGCGGCAGCGTGCATCCGGCGCTGGGGCCTGGGGGTCCCCAATCCCCGGCGTTGCGGCTCCAGGCCCCTTAGGAAGGGAGCTTCAGGGGCTGTCCTAGGGTTAGGGTTAGCGCCCAGGAGGCCGGCAGGCCCCAGTCGCCAGCTGTGCGAGGAGCGGAGGTGCGGGCCAGGTTGAGGGCGATGCCCAGCAGGAGGGTGATCCCCAGCATTTTGGCGCCCTGGGCCTTCGAATGTTGCCATGGCTCGGAGGGCCCTGCCCTTTCTCCTGCCCTGAATAACCAGCGACGCCCCTAGCGGCTCCGTGGGCAGTGGGGCGGCAGGGTGAGTCCCGCGCTGCGGCTCGAGGATCCCCAATCCCCAGCTTTGCGGGGCCAGGCCCCTTGGGAGGGGCTCCTCGTGGGCCGACCTAGGGTTAGAGTTAGCACCCAGGAGGCCGGCAGGCCCAATCCTCTGGCTGGGCGGCGAGAGGTGGGTGGGCATAGGTAAAGGCGCTGGCGAGCAGGAGCCTGGGCCCCTGCATTTTGGCGCGGGAGGCTTCAGATGTCTCCGGTTTCTCCAGGGCCCTGTCCCTTCTCCCGCGTGAATGACTGGCGGCGCCCCTTGTGGCGTGGGTGGCGGGGTTGCGGCAGGGTGAGTCTGGCTCTGGGGCTTGGGGTCCCCGATCCCTGGTGTAGCGGCACCAGGACCCTTGGGAGGGGCCCCTGGGGGGCCGACCTAGGGTTAGGATTAGCCCCCAGTAGGCCAGCAGGCCCTATCTGCCCGCTGTGTGGCGAGTAGAAGGGCGGGCCGAGGTGAGGGCGCTGGGGAGTGGGAGCGTGGGCACCAGCGTTTTGGTGCGGGGAGCCTTTGAAGGTCACCATGGGCTCAGAAGTCCCTGCCCCTTCTCTCTCCCTGAATGACCGGCGGCGCCCCTAGCGGCCCAGGTGGCGATAGTGCGGCAGGGTGAGTCTGGCTCTGGGGCTCTGAGTCACCAATCCCCAGCGTTGCAGAGCCAGGCCCCTAGGGATGTGCCCCACGGGGCCGACCTAGGGTTTTGGTTAGCCCCCAGGAGCCTGGCAGGCCCTATCCACCAGCTCTGAATCAAGCGGAGGGGCAGGCCGAGGTGAGGGCGCTGGGAGCAGGAGCATGGGAGCCAAGGTTTTTGCACGTGGGGCCTTTGAAGGTCAGCGCGGGCTCGGAGGTCCCTGCCCATTTTCTTGTCCTGATTGACCCGTGGTCCCCTAGCGGCTTGGGTGGCTGAAGGGCAGCAGGGTGAGTCCGGCACTTGGGCACGGGGTCCCCATCCCCAGCGTTGCGACGCCAGGCCCCTGGGGAAGGGCCCCTCGGGGGCCGACCTATGGTTAGGGTTAGCCCCCAGGAGCCACGCAGGCCCGATACACCACCTGTGCATCGAGAGGACAGTTGGGCCGAAGTGAGGGTGCTGGTGAACATGAGCCTGGACCCAAGCGTTTTGGTTCTGCGCGCCTTCGAAGGTCAGCGGGGGTTCGGAGGGCCCTGCCAGTTCTCCCTCCCCGAATGAATGGCGGCGCCACTAGCGGCCCGTGTGGGGCGCGGCGGCAGCGTGCATCCGGCGCTGGGGCTTGAGGGTACCCAATGCCCAGCGTTGCGGTGCCAGGCCCCTTAGGAAGGGACCCTCAGGGGCCGCCCTAGGGTTCTAGTTAGCGCCCAGGAGGCCGGCAGGCCCGAGTCGCCGGCTGTGCAAGGAGCGGAGGTGCGGGCCGAGTTGAGGGTGCTGGTGAACATGAGCCTGGGCCCAAGCGTTTTGATTCGGGGTGCCTTCAAATGTAGGTGGGGGCTCGGAGGGCCCTACCCGTTCTCCAGCCCTGAATGACCGGCGGCACCCCTCGCGGCCTGGGTGGCGACAGGGTGGCAGGGTGAGTCCGGCGCTGGGGCTCAGGGGTCCACAATCCCCGGTGTTGCGGTGCCAGGACCCTTGGGAGGGGCCCTCGGGGGTCGATCTAGGGTTACGGTTAGCCCCCAGGAAGCCGGTGGACCCGATCAGCGGCTGTGCAGCACGCGGAGGGTTGGGCCGAGGTGAGGGCGCTGGCGAGACTGAGCATGAGCCCAAGTGTTTTGGTGCGGGGCGCCTTCGAAAGTAGGTGGGGGCTCGGAAGGACCTGCCCGTTCTCCCGCTCTGAATGACCGGTGGGGCCCCTAGAGGCTCCGGGGCCTGAAGGGCAGCAGGTTGAGACCGGCACTTGGGTTGGGGTCTCCATTCCCGGCGTTGTGGCGCCAGGCCACTTGGGAAGGGCCCCTCCGTGGCCGACCTACAGTTAGGGTTAGCCCTCAGGAGGCCAGCAGGCCCGATACACCACCTGTGCGTCGAGGGGAGAGTTGGGTGAGCTGAGGGTGCTGGTGAACATGAGCCTGGGCCCAAGCGTTTTGGTTCAGGGCGCCTTCGCAGGTGGGTGGGCGTTCGAAGGGCCCTGCCCGTTCTCCCACCCTGAATGAATGGCGGCGCCCCTAGAGCCCCGTGTGGGGCGGGGCGGCAGGGTGCATCCAGCGCTGGGGCTTGGGGGTTCCCAATCCTTGGCGTTGCGGTGCCAGGCCCCTTAGGAAAGGACCCTCAGGGGCCGTCCTAGGGTTAGGATTAGCGCCCAGGAGGCCGGCAGGCCTGATCCGCCAGCTGTGCGAGGAGTGGAGATGCGGGCCCAGTTGAGGCCAATGGCAAGCGGGAGCATGGTCCCCAGCGTTTTGGTGTCCTGGGCCTTCGAATGTTGCCATGGGTCGGAGGGCCGTGCCCGTTCTCCTGCCCTGAATAACCAGCGACGCCCCTAGCGGCTCCGTTGGCAGTGGGGTGGCAGGGTGAATCCCACGCTGCGGCTCGGGGATCCCCAATCTCCAGCGTTGCGGTGCCAGGCACCTTGGGAGGGGCTCCTCATGGGCCGACCTAGGGTTAGAGTTAGCCCCCGTGAGGCCGGCAGGCCCGATCCTCTGGATGGGCGGCGAGAGGTGGGCGGGCCGAGGTAAAGGCGCTGGGGAGTGGGATTGTGGGCCCCTGCAATTTGGCGTGGGAGGCTTCAAATGTCGCCGGTTTCTCCAGGGCCCTGTCAGTTCTCCCGCCCTGAATGACTGGCGGCGCCCCTAGCGGCCTGGGTGGCAGCGTTGTGGGAGGGTGAGTCTGGCTCTGGGGCTTGGGGTCCCAGATCCCCGCGTAGTGGCACCAGGACCCTTGGGAGGGGCCCCTGGGGGGCCGACCTCGGGTCAGGGTTAGCCCCAAGGAGACCGTGAGGCCCAATCCGCACGCTGTGAGGCGAGCAGAGGTGTGGGCCAAGGTGAGGGCACTGGGGAGCGGGAGCGTGGGCACCAGCGTTTTGGCGCGGGGAGCCTTTGGAGGTCACAGGTGGCTTGGAAGGCCCTGCCCTTCTCTCGCCCTCTATGACCGGCGGCGCCCCTAGCGGCCTGGGTGGGGACAGTGCGGCAGGGTGAGTCTGGCTCTGGAGCTCTGAGTCACCAACCCCCAGCATTGCAGAGCCAGGCCGCTTGGGATGTCCTCACAGGGTCGACCTAGGGTTTTGGTTAGCTGCCAGGAGCCCGGCAGGCCCTATCCACCGGCTCTGAAGCAAGCGGAGGGGCGGGCCGAGGTGAGGGCGCTGGCGAGTAGGATCCTGGGAGCCAACGTTTTTGCGCGGGGAGACTTCAAAGGTCAGCGTGGGCTCGGAGGGCCCTGCCCGATCTCCTGCCCTGATTGACCGGCGGGGCCTCTAGCGGCTCGGGTGGCTGAAGGGCAGCAGGGTGAGTCCGGCACATGGGCTCGGGTTCCCCATCCCCAGCGTTGCGACGCCAGGCCCCTTGGGAAGGGCCCCTCGGGGACCGATCTATGGTTAGGGTTAGCCTCCTGGAGCCCCGCAGGCCCGATACACCACCTGTGCGTCGAGGGGAGAGCTGGGCCGAGGTGAGGGTGCTGGTGAACATGAGCCTGGGCCCGAGGGTTTTGGTTCGGTGCGCCTTCGAATGTCGGCAGGGGTTCGGAGGGCCCTCCAGTTCTCCCACCCTGAATGAATGGCGGGGCCCCTAGCGGCCCGTGTGGGGCGGGGCGGCAGCGTGCATCCGGCGCTGGGGCCTGCGGGTCCCCAATCCCCGGCTTTGCGGCTCCAGGCCCCTTAGGAAGGGAGCTTCAGGGGCTGTCCTAGGGTTAGGGTTAGCGCCCAGGAGGCCGGCAGGCCCGAGTCGCCGGCTGTGCGAGGAGTGGAGGTGCGGGCCAGGTTGAGGGCGATGCCCAGCAGGAGGGTGGTCCCCAGCATTTTGGCGCCCTGGGCCTTCGAATGTTGCCATGGCTCGAGGGCCCTGCCCTTTCTCCTGCCCTGAATAACCAGCGACGCCCCTAGCGGCTCCGTTGGCAGTGGGGCGGCAGGGTGAGTCCCGCGCTGCGGCTCGGGGATCCCCAATCCCCAGCGTTGTGGGGCCAGGCCCCTTGGGAGGGGCTCCTCGTGGGCCGACCTAGGGTTAGAGTTAGCACCCAGGAGGCTGGCAGGCCCAATCCTCTGGCTGGGCGGCGAGAGGTGGGTGGGCATAGGTAAAGGCGCTGGCGAGCGGGAGCCTGGGCCCCTGCATTTTGGCGCGGGAGGCTTCAGATGTCTCCGGTTTCTCCAGGGCCCTGTCCCTTCTCCCGCGTGAATGACTGGCGGCGCCCCTTGTGGCGTGGGTGGCGGGGTTGCGGCAGGGTGAGTCTGGCTCTGGGGCTTGGGGTCCCCGATCCCTGGTGTAGCAGCACCAGGACGCTAGGGAGGGGCCCCTGGGGGGCCGACCTAGGGTTAGGATTAGCCCCCAGGAGGCCAGCAGGCCCTATCTGCCCGCTGTGTGGCGAGTAGAAGTGTGGGCCGAGGTGAGGGCGCTGGGGAGTGGGAGCGTTGGCACCAGCGTTTTGGTGCAGGGAGCCTTTGAAGGTCACCATGGGCTCAGAAGTCCCTGCCCCTTCTCTCTCCCTGAATGACCGGCGGCGCCCCTAGCGGCCCAGGTGGCGATAGTGCGGCAGGGTGAGTCTGGCTCTGGGGCTCTGAGTCACCAATCCCCAGCGTTGCAGAGCCAGGCCCCTAGGGATGTGCCCCACGGGGCTGACCTAGGGTTTTGGTTAGCCTCCAGGAGCCTGGCAGGCCCTATCCACCGGCTCTGAATCAAGCGGAGGGGCAGGCCGAGGTGAGGGCGCTGGGAGCAGGAGCATGGGAGCCAAGGTTTTTGCACGTGGGGCCTTTGAAGGTCAGCGCGGGCTCGGAGGTCCCTGCCCGTTCTCTTGTCCTGATTGACCCGTGGTCCCCTAGCGGCTTGGGTGGCTGAAGGGCAGCAGGGTGAGTCCGGCACTTGGGCACGGGGTCCCCATCCCCAGCGTTGCAACGCCAGGCCCCTGGGGAAGGGCCCCTCGGGGGCCGACCTATGGTTAGGGTTAGCCCCCAGGAGCCACGCAGGCCCGATACACCACCTGTGCATCGAGAGGACAGTTGGGCCGAAGTGAGGGTGCTGGTGAACATGAGCCTGGACCCAAGCGTTTTGGTTCTGGGCGCCTTCGAAGGTCAGCGGGGGTTCGGAGGGCCCTGCCAGTTCTCCCTCCCCGAATGAATGGCGGCGCCACTAGCGGCCCGTGTGGGGCGGGGCGGCAGTGTGCATCCGGCGCTGGGGCTTGGGGGTACCCAATGCCCGGCGTTGCGGTGCCAGGCCCCTTAGGAAGGGACCCTCAGGGGCCGCCCTAGGGTTCTAGTTAGCGCCCAGGAGGCCGGCAGGCCCGAGTCGCCGGCTGTGCAAGGAGCGGAGGTGCGGGCCGAGTTGAGGGTGCTGGTGAACATGAGCCTGGGCCCAAGCGTTTTGATTCGGGGTGCCTTCAAATGTAGGTGGGGGCTCGGAGGGCCCTACCCGTTCTCCAGCCCTGAATGACCGGCGGCACCCCTCGCGGCCTGGGTGGCGACAGGGTGGCAGGGTGAGTCCGGCGCTGGGGCTCAGGGGTCCACAATCCCCGGTGTTGCGGTGCCAGGACCCTTGGGAGGGGCCCTCGGGGGTCGATCTAGGGTTACGGTTAGCCCCCAGGAAGCCGGTGGACCCGATCAGCGGCTGTGCAGCACGCGGAGGGTTGGGCCGAGGTGAGGGCGCTGGCGAGACTGAGCATGAGCCCAAGTGTTTTGGTGCGGGGCGCCTTCGAAAGTAGGTGGGGGCTCGGAAGGACCTGCCCGTTCTCCCACTCTGAATGACCGGTGGGGCCCCTAGAGGCTCCGGGGCCTGAAGGGCAGCAGGTTGAGACCGGCACTTGGGTTGGGGTCTCCATTCCCGGCGTTGTGGCGCCAGGCCACTTGGGAAGGGCCCCTCCGTGGCCGACCTACAGTTAGGGTTAGCCCTCAGGAGGCCAGCAGGCCCGATACACCGCCTGTGCGTCGAGGGGAGAGTTGGGCGAGTTGAGGGTGCTGGTGAACATGAGCCTGGGCCCAAGCGTTTTGGTTCAGGGCGCCTTCGCAGGTGGGTGGGCGTTCGAAGGGCCCTGCCCGTTCTCCCACCCTGAATGAATGGCGGCGCCCCTAGCGCCCCGTGTGGGGCGGGGCGGCAGGGTGCATCCAGCGCTGGGGCTTGGGGGTTCCCAATCCTTGGCGTTGCGGTGCCAGGCCCCTTAGGAAAGGACCCTCAGGGGCCATCCTAGGGTTAGGATTAGAGCCCAGGAGGCCGGCAGGCCCCATCCGACAGCTGTGCGAGGAGTGGAGATGCGGGCCCAGTTGAGGCCAATGGCAAGCGGGAGCATGGTACCCAGCGTTTTGGTGTCCTGGGCCTTCGAATGTTGCCATGGGTCGGAGGGCCGTGCCCGTTCTCCTGCCCTGAATAACCAGCGACGCCCCTAGCGGCTCCGTTGGCGGTGGGGTGGCAGCGTGAATCCCACGCTGCGGCTCGGGGATCCCCAATCTCCAGCGTTGCGGTGCCAGGCACCTTGGGAGGGGCTCCTCATGGGCCGACCTAGGGTTAGAGTTAGCCCCCGTGAGGCCGGCAGGCCCGATCCTCTGGATGGGCGGCGAGAGGTGGGCGGGCTGAGGTAAAGGCGCTGGGGAGTGGGATTGTGGGCCCCTGCAATTTGGCGCGGGAGGCTTCAAATGTCGCTGGTTTCTCCAGGGCCCTGTCCCTTCCCCCGCCCTGAATGACCGGCGGCGCCCCTCGCGGCCCGGGTGGCAGCGTTGTGGGAGGGTGAGTCTGGCTTTTGGGCTTGGGGTTCCAGATCCCTGGCGTAGTGGCACCAAAAGCCTTGGGAGGGGCCCCTGGGGGGCCGACCTAGGGTTAGGGTTAGCCCCCAGGAGACCGTCAGGCCCAACCGCACACTGTGCGGCGAGCCGAGGTGCGGCCCGAGGTCAAGGCGCTGGGGAGCGGGAGCGTGGGCACCAGCGTTTTGGCACGGGGAGCCTTTGAAGGTCACCGGGGACTCAGAAGGCCCTGCCCTTCTCTCGCCCTCTATGACCCGCGGCGCCCCTTGCGGCCCAGGTGGGGACAGTGCGGCAGGGTGAGTCTGGCTCTGGGGCTCTGAGTCACCAATCCCCAGCATTGCAGAGCCAGGCCGCTTGGGATGTCCCCTCAGGGCGGACCTAGGGTTTTGGTTAGCTGCCAGGAGCCCGGCAGGCCCTATCCACCGGCTCTGAAGCAAGCGGTGGGGTGGGCCTAGGCGAGGGCGCTGGCGAGCAGGATCCTGGGAGCCAACGTTTTTGCGCGGGGAGCCTTCAAAGGTCAGCGTGGGCTCGGAGGGCCCTGCCCGATCTCTTGCCCTGATTGACCGGCGGGGCCTCTAGCGGCTCGGGTGGCTGAAGGGCAGCAGGGTGAGTGCGGCACATGAGCTCGGGGTCCCCATCCCCAGCGTTGCGACGCCAGGCCCCTTGGGAAGTGCCCCTCGGTGGCCGACCTATGGTTAGGGTTAGCCTCCAGGAGCCCCGCAGGCCCGATACACCACCTGTGCGTCGAGCGGAGAGTTGGGCCGAGGTGAGGGTGCTGGTGAACATGAGCCTGGGCCCAAGCATTTTGGTTCGGTGCGCCTTCGAAGGTCGGCAGGGATTCGGAGGGCCCTGCCAGTTCTCCCGCCCTGAATGAATGGCGGCGCCCCTAGCGGCCTGTGTGGGTTGGGGTGGCAGCGTGCATCCGGCGCTGGGGCTTGGGGGCCCCCAATCCCTGGCGTTGCGGCGCCAGGCCCCTTAGGAGGGGACCTTCAGGGGCTGTCCTAGGGTTAGGGTGAGCTCCCAGGAGGCCGGCAGGCCCGAGTCGCTGGCTCTGCGAAGAGCGGAGGTGCGGGCCGAGTTGAGGGTGATGCAGAGCGGGAGCGTGGTCCCCAGCGTTTTGGCGCCCTGGGCCTTCGACTGTTGCCATGGCTCAAAGGGCCCTGCCCGTTCTCCTGCCCTGAAGAACCAGCGGCGCCCTTAGCAGCTCCCTTGGTGGTGGAGCGGCAGGGTGAGTCCATGCTGCGGCTCGTGGATTCCCAATCCCCAGCGTTGTGGGGCCAGGCCTCTTGGGAGGGGCTCCTCGTGGGCGGACCTAGGTTTAGAGTTAGCACCCAGGAGGCCAGCAGGCCCAATCCTCTGGCTGGGCGGCGAGAGGTGGGCGGCCCGAGGTAAAGGCGCTGGCGATCGGGAGCGTGGGCCCGTGCATTTTGGCGCAGGAGGCTTCAAATATCGCAGGTTTCTCCAGGGCCCTGTCCCTTCTCCCGCCCTGAATGACGGGCAGCGCCACTAGCGTCCCGGGTGGCGACGTGGCGGCAGGGTGAGTCTGGCTCTGGGTCTTGGGGTCCCTGATCTCCAGTGTAGCGGCACCAGGACCCTTGGGAGGGGCCCCTGGGTGGCTGACCTAGGGTTAGGGTTAGCCCCCAGGAGGCCGGCAGGTGGGATCCGGCCACTGTCCGGGGAGCGGAGGGCGGGGCCGAGGTGAGGGCGTTCGGGAGCGGGAGCGTGGGCACCAGCGTTTTGGCACGGGGAGCCCTTGAAGGCCACCGGGGGCTCGGAAGGCCCTGCCCCTTCTCTCGCCCTGAATGACCCGCAGTGCTCCTAGCAGCCTGGGTGGCGGCGTTGCGGTAGGGTGAGTGTGGCTCTGGGGCTTGAGGTTCCCGATCCCCGGCGAAGCGGCACCAGGACCCTTGGGAGGGGCCCCTGGGTGGCCGACCTAGGGTTAGGGTTAGCACCCGGGAGGCCGGCAGGCGGGATCCGCCCGCTGTGCGTGGAACGGAGGGGCGGGCCGAGGTGAGGGCGCAGGCGAGCGGGAGCATGGGCCCAAGCGTTTTGGCACAGGGGGGCCTTCGAATGTCATCAGGGGCTCGGAGGAATCTGCCCGTTCTCCCTCCCTGAATGACCGACGGTGCTCCTAGCGGCCTGGGTGGCGGGGGGGGCGACACGGTGAGTCCGGCGCTGGGGCTCGGGGGTCCCCAATCCCAGGCATTGCGGTGCCAGGCCCCTTCGGAGGGGCACCTCAGGGGACAACCTAGGGTTCTGCGTAGCCCCCAGGAGGAGTGCAGGCCTCATCCGCCGGCTCTGTGGCGAGCGGAGGGGAGGGCCGAGGTGTGGGCGCTGAGGAGCAGGAGCGTGGGCTCAAGCATTTTGGATGGGGGGGCCTTCGAAGTTCGCCACGGGCTCAGAGGGCCCTGCCCATTCTACCGCCCTGAATGACCAGCGGCACCCCTAGCGGCCCGGGTTGTGATGGGGCGGCAGGGAGACTCTGGCGCTGGGGATTGGGGCTCCCTAATACCCGGCGTTGCAGCCTCAGGCCCCTTGGGACGGGCCCCTCGGTGGCAGACCTAGGGTTAGGGTTAGCCCCCAGGAGGCTGGCAGGCTCGTTCCGCCCATGTGCGGTGAATGGAGGTGTGGGTTGAGGTGAGGTAGCTGGCGAGTGGGGGCGTGGGCCAGAGCATTTTCGCTTTGGCTTGGGGTGCCTTCGAAGGTCACAGGAGGCTTGCAGGGTCCTGCCCGTTCTGTCGCCCTGAAGGACTGGTGACGCCCCTAGTGCCCCATGTGGTGGCAGGGCGGCACGGTGCGTCCGGCGGTGGGACTTGGGGGTCCCCAATCCCTGGCATGCAGCGTCAGGCCACTTGGGAGGGGCCCTTCGGGGGCGACATGGCATAGGGTTAGCCCCCAGGAATCCCGCAGGCCCGATCCGCCAGCTCTGCCACGAGAGGACGGGTGGGCCGAGGTTAGGGCGCTGGGAAGCAGGAGCGATGGAGCCAGAGTTTTTGCACGGGGGGCCTTTGAAGGTCACAGGGGAATCGGAGGGCCTTGCCCGTTCTCCCTTCTTGAATGAGTGGCAAGGCCCGTAGCACCCTGGGTGCTTGCGGGGTGGCAGAGTCCAGCACTGGGGCTCAGGGGTCCCAAATCCCTGGCATTGTGGTGCCAGGCTCCTTGGGAGGGGCCCCTCGGGGGCCGACCTCGGGTTAGGGTTCTTCCCCAGGAGGCTGGCAAGCCCGGCGCTAAGTGGCTCTGGCAATGTAACAAAAATGCCATACACTTATCTGAAAGAAATAACAGTGTACAGGAACCCTCTTAGCCCTAACATCATCCTTTCTGAATATGGAAGCCAGCCCCAAATTGCTCGTGGAAGTCTGACGAAAGGGCTAAGCACTTTTCTCTGAGTTACCACACTGTACAGGGAAAGAACAATGTACATCATCTTTCACGAGTAGGAAGCATTAATGAAAAGTTTCTGGAATTTAGAGGTCTCTGACCCATCCTTATTGGTAATAAACCATCGTGTACAGGAAAACACCTTCAACTCTCATCAGCCTCCTCAATCCTGATTCCGATTCAACTTTGGGTGTGTAGGACTAGGGAAATGTCCACATCTTATTGCTAAGAAAAACGATGTCAGGGTAATGCCCTTCAAGTCACCTCAGCCTTCCTGAAGACGGAAGCAGGAATCAAGCTGGTTATGTTACCATGAGGTAAGGAAGATGAGCATATAAGTGAGAAACAACAGTGGGCAGGACCTCTCTTCCAAGGAACAGTATCTTTGCTTAATGTTGAATCCCTATGGTAAGTGGTTGTGGGCATTTGTGAGGTCAAAATCTTAAGTGTTTTGTAAAACCTCTTGGTCATTCACAGATGAGACTAAGGTAGTTGGGGACTTCTAGGCAGTGATTTGTCCACTGTCGAAAATATGAAAAGATAAAAGAGACAGATGAGGTCTCCTCAGGCATTGTCCTTTATCCTCATCCTCCGTGAGGATGGCCATCTCTGGACAGCTCAGTGGCAGGGTCTCATTCACAGTGGGGGCATCTGTTCCTCACAGACATCAGGCAGGGAAATGGATTTGGTTCTCTGTGCCAGCCCAGCCACAGCTGAGTGTCACAGCACCCTCTCGTGGGCTCATAAGAGTTTCACTGTCACCAGGCAGGTCATTGTATTTGATAAACCACTGTGAGAGTTTGCAATTGCCTTCATCTGCAACCTCCTAGAGGCAAATGCAGGTGTCTGGTACCATGTGAAGTCATGTGAAGGCATTGTGAGAAAGTGTCCTTTTGCTTAAGAAAAACATGGCTGGGGCTCCTGGCTGGCTCAGCCAGTTAAGCATGTGCCTTTGGCTCAGGTTATGATCCCAGGGTTCTGGGATCGAGCCGAGGCTCCCTGCTCAGCAGGAAAGAAGGTAGGGAAATAGCTTAGAACCCACAGAGAATGTGAATGAAGGGGAGTGAAATGGAATTTGGTCTGTGTTTTGCTTTAGGGATTGGAAGTTAGTTTTTTCTCAATTCTGATTGTTCTTGAGACAGAAAAGCTGTATTGGTTTTTTTTTACCTTTAATTTTTTTCTAATAACAATTTTTTATTATGATATGTTAGTCACTATACAGTATTTCCTTAGTTTTTGATGTAGTGTTCCGTGATTCATTATTTGCATATAACACCCAGTGTTCCATGCAATATATACCTTCCTTAATACCCATCACTGGCCCATCCCAATCCCCCACCCTTCTCCCCTCTGAAGCCCTCAGTTTGTTTCCCAGAGTCCATAGTCTCTCCTGGTTCATTCCCCCTTCTGTTTAGGGTCCATTGTCTAAAGGGACAGACAGTGGAAGTTCACCAAATATAAGATTGAAATTTCATTGTTCATTATAGATGCCGCCAAGTAGTTCCCAGACATTTCATTCTACTGTAGTAATTCATTATACCTGTGCAGGTGCACGTGGAAGATAAATGATGAATGTATACTGGTAATAAAACACGCCCCTCAGTAGTAGAATAATAGAGGATGAACATGTGTAAAATTATTCGACTACAGCGTCCATGCTTTCCCTTTGGTTCCTTATTACTATGAATTTGGACAATTTTTGTTCTCTAGGCTTAAACCTCATTGTCAGTATTCAGAGTTTTTCAATGCTGATCTTCTCCTGTATAAATTACCAAAAACCTAAAATATGTATAAACTTTAAAAAATGCTATATTGAAAATTATAGCAGGGAAGTTCCATTTTGTGAATATTGTGTCAATGGATCTCTATTTTGACATCAGTGTTCATTAGAAATGATGACATTTCATGTGAGTATAAATATCAATGTGAAAAAGAAAAGGTAGGAAGAACCTTGAATGTTTAAGTAATTGGTGAAATGACAGGTGTGTGTGTGTGTGTGTGTGTGTGTGTGTGTGTGTGTGTGTGTGTAAATTGATTTTCAGTGAATGGTTCAGCTTCTTGTAGGGCCTCCGAGAGAGCCCAGGTGAACCTTTCAATTAGTTGGTATCTGTTTTCAGAACATGGGAATCTCTTAGTCCAAACAGGCAAGCTTTGAGGTCTTGAAGAGTTTCAGTCCTCAGCGATGGTGTTGCAGACCCTTGTGTGCAAACCCTAGGGTATGCTCAGAGCCCTCATTAGCAGGTACCAACTTGTGAGGATTTCAGACAGCATTTCCCAAAGAAGTACCTCTTGAGTCTCTGTCCTTGTCAGTTCCCTACACGTCCTTACACTAGTTATGTGATCAGTGTGTTTCAGGATAATCCCCACATGTGATTTTTGCTATTTCCTACTAGTCCTATCTGTTTCTCATCTTGTTCTTTTATGGTAGGGGTTGGGAAGCAACCTGTGTGGTGTAGGAGGGGGTGTGGAAGTTGTCTGCCTTCAGAGGACCCAATGATGCCTAGAAATTGTACTGTAGTTTGAGGTCAATTATCCATCCTCTGAGTGTCAGGAATTCCATCACTTTACTTTGATGCCAGTCTGTTCTTCAAGCTGTCCTCAGAAATAAGGACGTCATCCATCTAGGGAATACTGGTTTGTGTGTATGTTTTCATTTTAGGAAAGGCCTTGCTGTTCCTGAAAATAATACTGTAGAGCACCCTTTCCTGTTCTTATTAGCCATCAGTCAATCTTTTGTGAAGTATTCGTTTGTACATAGACTTTTTATGGTTGATGAGCAGGAATTCTTTATTGACAAGTCTTTGTCAGTGTGTATATTGCAAATCTTTACTTCCCAGACTGTGGTTCACTTTTTCATTTTCTTATGGTCATAAGATAAGGAGAAATGTCACATTTTTATGAAGTCCCACTGAATTCTTTTAAATGGTTAAAGCACCCTATATCCTACCCCAAGATTGACAGGTTCTGCATTTTCTTTCAGAAACTGTCCAATGGGAAGCTACAATCCATCTCAAATTTATAAATTGCATTTTAATTCTAATAGGTTATTTATAGACAGTTTTGGATTTTCTATGTACACAATCGTATTATCTGTGAATAGTCACAATTATCCCCTCAATTCTTATACTTTTTGTTTCTCTTGCCATAAAACACTTGTAGATTCTCTGATGCCACGTTGAATAGAGCAGCATTGTTTGAAGATTTAATATACCTTTCTCAATATCTAACAGAAAAAGCAGACAAAACATTGGTAACAAATGTGACCTAATTGACATATAGGGAACATTCCATAATAAGTGCAGAATACATTATTTTCAAGTGGTCATAGACTCTTTACCCAAATAGATGATAGGTGGGGCCACGAATCAAGTCTACAAATGTTAAACCCTGAAATTAACTAGATTCTATTCTTAGACCACAGGGGAATTGAGCCACAGTCATAGCGAAAAGAAAACCAGGAAGTCCTTCAATGTTTAAAATTAAATGGAAGTTTGCTACATATCCTAAAGGTGAGAGAGGGAATCTCAATGGAAATTCTGAACCTTTTCTACATGAGGGCTCACACACAATGGCACTTTCTTTGTGAAGAGCATTATAATAACCTAGCCAGGAGTTGAGCCTTAAGTCAGAGTTCTGCCTACCCCAGCCACACCTGGCAGCCTTGGCCTGTGGTACCCCTCAGCTGTCCTTTCTGGCGGCCCTGAGCTAAGGGGGTCAACATGGCCATATGGAAATGGGAAGCTCCCCACTCATAGTGATGATGGTGCCCCCTCCCCAGCTGCCCATTCTGGTGGCTCTGAGCTAAGGGGGTCAACATGGCCGTATGGAAATTAGAAGCTCCCCACTCTTAGTGATGACGTTGCTATCGTATCATCCTCACCAGTCCAACAATATGATTTCTGAGTGAAATATGACACAAGAGCGATTTCTTGGCCTTCCTTCAGGTTTGAAAATCATCTGCTGAGTCATCTATTAGAAATATGGATTCAACATGTGTTTTTTCTTCTGGAAAAGAAATATACCCAATAGCAATTAGGGCTTCCTGAGCACCTGTTCTTGAGAGACATCATACTGGCTCTTTGTAGCATTCTGCCTCTTAAACTTCTCAACTAGGGTGTAGATATTTTTAGGCACATTTTCAGAAGGTTAGAAAGGGACTCAGATGATATGAGTCTCAGAGGATTTTAGTGTCAGAAACCTAAATGGGATCCACAAATTGACTCCAAATCCCTTGTTGTTCCATACAGGGTACTATTTCCCTCTTTTCTCTGGTCTTCTCGATCTGGAAACCTATCAAGTATCAGGATTTTCTTGTCATGTGGACAACTGGAATGAATTCAGCGGGCCTTTTCACGTCTGCCCATGGTGATCATTAAGATCATTATCTCAGTAGAGGACCTCTGGGTAAGATACTCAAAGATCCTAAGGAATACAGACAGTATAATATTTTCCTGGTATTAAAGTTACTGAAACCAACTATCTTTTTTAGTAGATTCAGGCTCTGGTATGTTCAGAGGGAACTGTAAAACAAGTCTGAAATAGTATTTAAAAACACTCAGCTCAGCCTCTTCTACAAAGTGAGCCAATGCTTATAAACATGGCTAAAATATTCCCTTACCTACGATGACTTCCCAGCCATCGTAGTGTTTATATGGTATGACTGTGACTTGCATTAGTCAACATTTGTAGAGAAAGAACTTAGTGCATCCAGGGGTCACTTCATGTTGAAATTAGTTTGTGACAATGAGCTACTGTGTTTTATTCTGCAGTCCAAGGGAATGGTGCCAGACATCTCTAAGGTGTCTAGCAGTTCTACAATTCTGATTTTAAGTGGTCTGTGTGCTTCAGAGATTTGGTCAGGAGAAGGGCAGGAGTCCAGAGACTGTGAACACTTCTGTTACATGTGCTGACCATGGAGCACGCAGGATTCCGTGGGCATCATTTTGATTTCTTGGTACTCTTGTGAAAGGTGCTTTTGTCTCAAATTCCTCTATTTAGGAGTAATTATAATGATAAAAGGAATTTTTATTGTATATCATCTGTGGGCCCTGATCCTGAGCTCCCAGGGAAGCTATCCTTTAACAATTACCCAGCTCAAAATGACTGGGCAAAACCTCAAAGCATGGGCCTTGTTTCTGCCCCAAGCACATGTTGTACATCTGCTTCGAGAAGAAAACAATAACCAAAAAATGCCAACATAAATATAAGAAAAAATAAAGAACCTCTTTGGCTCCCATAAGATTAAAGACATACTGACATGTACACACTGAAAACATAAGAAAGAGTCTGTCACTTTCTGGAATCTAAGAAGATCCTCATTGTGGTGTGTAACTCTGTACGTAAAACAAAACAGAAAAAAATATATAAGCCTGCCCCAAATGTTCCTTCCCCGGAGCACTCACTTCTTGGTGAAGATTGTGTCTCTGAGGTAGCTGTCCTGACTTGGGTTTGAATAAAGGTCCCTTCCATTCTCTCTAAAATGTTTTTAAAAGTTCAGTCACGCAGTGTCGACAATAACAGTGTTTTCTATTTAAGTGAGAAATAAATGTTCCACTCTAGTTGCATTGGGAATAGACGAATTGACAGTTTCTTTAGAAGAGTAAGTCTGCTTTCCAGAAAAGGCAAGGACATTGGTCTATTGAGAATGAAGATAATTACTGATAAACAACAAGTATGTGTTGCCCCTTTGCCCAGAAACCGAAGCAGGTGTGCAGGCTTTAGGTCAGAGGTGGCTTCTTCTCCCCAGCTGACGGCACTTCTCTGCTCTGGCTCCAAGACCCCCGAGGTTTTGAACGTCAGCATCGGAGTCAGCGAGGCAGCTTGTCACAGGACGCCAGTGTTCAGAGAAAGCACAGGTATGTTTGGCAAAATGTCCTATCTATGTCAGGGCTGGAGGTAAAACCTCTCATTATCCCAAAACCTCCTGGGCTTTTCTCTTTTCTCTAGTTGAGCCACAAAGTAAAATTGAAGTAGCTGCCAGCATTCTGGGTTTGGTGCAAGAATTACTTAGTTTCCCTGCAGGTAGAACTTTGCAGGGGATCACAATTTGTCTGTCCATTTATTGCTTACAAATGTATTTTGACCATCTGTTTCCTAGGAACCCTCTTTAATTAGAAAGGGAAGGTGAGATTCACTCTGTGCCTGTTTGTAACATCTAATTTGTTCCTTCATCTAACAGTGTTTATTCAATTGGGCCTAAGATATGGTTGAGTGGCCAGCATCTAGATTTAGGTGGTTTTTTTTCATCTGATACAGACTTGGATGATGTCATTTGACAAAGGCGATGTTTCATCATTGATTAGTTTATTCATCAGAAGAGTTAAAATTAGGGTGGAGGGGAAATTCAAAATTATCCAAAGCAGCCTGTTCCTGTTTAAAAGTTGAGCTTGACTTTCTAGTTTTACTAAATGTATTATCTCAATATTTTGAGGTGCCATATTCTCCCTGTAGTTTCTTTGGTGGTGGAGTCAGAAGGAGAGTCTGGGAATTCTTTTGGATAGTGGCATGCTGGTGGCTTCAAGGGGCTTGGCGTCAGGAGCCTTGGGGTGAAGTCTGCAACTGCTTGCCTGACCCTGGGTGCATCTCCCAGAGGTTTTGTTGCCTCTTATGAAATTGCCGGCAGATAATGTTCTGCTTAAAGGGGAACCCTCCCATCCTGTTGGTGGGAATGCAAAGTGGTGCAGCCAGTCTGGGAAAAGTCTGGGGGTTCCTCAAAAAGTTAAACATTGAACAACCACATGATCCAGCAATTGCTCTCCTAGGTATTTACCCAAAGGATACAGAAATGCAGATTCGAAGGGGGTCCATGCACCATGATGTTCATGGCAGTAATGTCCGCAGTAGCCAAACTATGGAGAGAATCCCAAAGTCCATGCACTGATGAATGGATAAAGCAGATGTGGGATACATATAAATAATGGAATATGACCCAGCTTCAAAAAGAATGAAATCTTACAATTTGCGAGGATGTGGATGGATCTAGAGTGTATTAAGCTAAGCAAAATCAGTGAGGAAAGACAAATATCCTATACTCTCACGCTTCTGGAATTTCAGAAAAAAAACAGATGAACAGAGTGGAGGGGTGATGAGAGAGGCAAACGAGGAAATAGACTCAACCGTGGAGAACAAACTGAGTGTTGCTGCAGGGCAAGGGTGTGGGGGGAAGTGTTAAATGGGTGAGGGGTATTAAGGAGGGCACTTGTGATGAGCACCGGGTACTGTATGCAGGTGAGGAATCACTAAATCCTACTCCTGAAGCAAATATTCCATGGCATGTGAATTAACTGGAATTTAAGTAAAAGAAGAAAGGAAAAAGTGTTCTGCTTCATGAAGAGTGAGGTAAAATTGTAGTGATTTGGGCTGTACTATTCTATAGAGGATAGATGTAAAACACCCTGTTGTAGGATACAATAGAGTCTTATCACATAAGGAGTCCTCAGAAAGCTGCAATGAAAGATTCAGATCTCAGAGCATGTTCGTGTTCCACTGATATGTTACAGTTTGCACAAGTAGGAAAGAAGGTGGAGAGAAAAGAAACAGAAGGGGAAAGTAGGTGTGAACCTTTCATTAGTTAGCGTTATAGCTCTCTCATGAAAAACTTGCAACAGTGTTGTTTTGGAAGCAGCGGGGGAATCGGGAGCTTTGCAGGAGACAGGGGGGAGTTCCAGGTCTGGGTAAAGCTGACAGGGGTCCCAGAGGAGAGCTGAATGCATTCTGCAGCAGGGTGTGTTCAGGGTGGGCTCCAGGGGTGGCTGTGGGTCTCCTGGGTGAGACTTGTGACAGGTGAGGGCTGTGTGCAAGTTCCTGGCTGAGGACAAGTGAGGCACAGGCAGAGAGCTGGAAGAGAACCTTCTCCTGAGCCACCAGCTTCACCCAACACACACAGCCTCATCTTCTGTCCCTGTCACTCCAATTCAGACTTCTCTGAAGGTGAGTGAGAACACATCAAGAGCATTCTGAACAGAAGGGAAAGCATGTGCAAAGTCTCTGGGGCAGGAGAATTCCAGGTATGTCCAGGAGCAGCAAGAAGGCCCTGTGGCCACAGGAGACAGCTTAGGACATGAGCTCAGAGAGGTGACAGAGGGTGACAGAAAGCTATTCCAGGGCTATAACCCCATGAGACGCTGTTTCACTGGGCCATCCTGGCTACAGTGTTGAGAACAGATGACAGAGGGTTGAAGATGGCAAGGCAGGTCAATGACGAAGCTTTTCCAGGAACTCAGACACTATGGACCAGACAGGTGGCCTTGGATGGAGTGGTTAGACCTATTCTGGGTCCATTTTGAAGATGGAGCTCACAGGATTTGCTGATGGGTTAGCTATTAGGAGCAGGAGAACGGAGGAATTGGGGTAACTCCCAGCTGTTGTGTGTTGTCCTGATGAAGGGGAAGGAGAGGGTTTCTCGGGGGGTAGGAGGTAGTCCGTGTTCTGCATGCTGAGGAAGGTGCCTTTCCGGTGGATCTGCTGAGGGTTGTGTCTGGGAGGACCTTTCACATCTACTCCCTCAGCAATGCTGAAGTACAAGTATCCCCCACTTTTTAAACGTTCACAAAGACACTGGGCTTTCTTGAAAGAACTACATTATTACCCAGGTTCAGTAAGAGGAAGAGACCTGAAGAGGATTTCCCTCTTATGAAAAAAGGTGAACAGTGAGAATCGCGTTCAGCATCTGTTTTGGGAAGAAGCACAACAGAGGCAGCGTGCACCCCAACCAGCTCCTTCCTCTGGGAACCGCTCTCCACATCCAGCCACCAGCACTTTGAATTGTGTTTGTGAGCCTCTGCTGTGCTTTATCTTCATTTATGCTGGGCCTCCATTGGAAACTTGTGTGCTGAGGCCTAAGAAAAGCCAAAGAGAAGGAATTTTGGAGTCTGAGCACACTGTCTAATTGTTCGTGTAAATTAATGGTCATTCCTTCTTGACACCATTTCTGGTGTGCATGGTTTCTCAGAAGCCCTGTACTTTCAAAGAGCAGGGAAACCTATACCCCATGCTGCATGGTTAGTTTAGTCTCCATGCTGGACAGAACATTTCATGACTGTTGGATTTTCTCACTCAAACATTGAGACTTTGACCGCCTTCACCCGTTTCTACCACCCCATCCCCGAATCTGGCACCTACCAATCTGCTCTCATTATCTATGCGTTCAGTATTTATTTATTCCACGTGGAATGTACATGAGAGCATCTGGTATTGGTCTTTCTGTGTCTGAGTTACTTGGCATAAGGCCCCCAAGGTCTGTGTTTCTATGTCTGGTTCTTGTGAATAATGCTGCAGTGAACGTGGGAGTTCATCTGTCTTTTTGAGGCAGCATTTTTGTGTTCTTCAAATCAATTCTCAGTAGAGCCACTACTGGGTCATGGGGTAGTTGCATTAAATTTTTCAGGAACCTCCATACCATTTGTCACAGAGGCTGCACCAATTTCCATTCCCACCAACAGTGCAGAGTGTCTCCTCGTCTGCACACCCTTGACCCCACCTGGTGTCTGTCTCTGGCACAATTGCTGTTCCAACAGTTGAGAGAGGATAGCCGATTGTGGGTTTGACTGATGTTTCCCTGACGATGATTAGTGATGTCGAACAACTCCTTCTGTCTGTTGGCACCTGTGTGCCATCTTTGGAAAGTATCTATTCACATATTCCTCCCATTTTTTTAAATAGTTTTTTTGTTTTGATTTGTATGAGTGTTGTGTGTATTTTGGATATTAGCCTCTTCTCACACATATGATTCACAGATAATTTTTTCTTATTGGGTCAGTGGCCTTTTAAGCTTTTGATGGTTTCTTTTGCTGTGTGGAAGATTTCAGTTTGATGTTGTTCCACTTGTTTATTTGTGCTTTTGTTGCCTTTGCATTTGGTGTCCGATCTGAAGACTCTTTGCCAAAACCAATGTCGAGAGACTTAGTACCTGTGTCTTCTTGGAAGTTTATGGATTCAGGTCTTATGTTCAAATCATTCATCATTAAAAATTTTGTGTGTGGTGTAAGAAAGTGACCCAGTTATATTCTTCTGCATTTAGTGTCCAGTTTGCCTGTTACCGCTCACTGAAGACACAGTCCTTCCCTCATGGCATATCTTCTGCTGCTGTGTCGTAAGTTAGGATCATCTACGTGTGGGTAAGTTTCTGAGCTTTCTCTACTGTTCCACTGACCTGGTGTCTGTGTTTATGCCAGTACCATCCTGTTTTGATGACAACAGCTTTGTAATGTAGCTTGAAATCCAGGAGTGTGTTGACTGCACCTTTCTTTCTTCACGTTGCTTTGGGTATTTGGGGTCTTTTGTGATTCCATACAAGTTTGAGGACTGTTTTCTATTTCCTCGAGTAATGCCACTGGAATTCAGACAGGCATTTCATCACATCTGTCGATTGCTTTGGGTACGATGGACATGTTCACATAATTAACTCTTCCAGTTAAGGAGCATGGCGTATGCTACCATTTGTTTGTGTTGCCTTCCAAATCTTTGACCCATACATTCTGCCCCCCTGGACACACATATTTTTCATTTCTTTTCTGCCATGTGTTGAGTGTACTATGTCTTTCTCATTCTTGGTTACTTTTATTTCTAGATTTTTTGATGCAATTGTAAATGGCATTGTTTTTTTAATTTCTCTTGGCGAAAGTGTGTCATCAGTATACAGAAATGCAAGAAGTTGGGTCATCTGGGTGGCTCCATATGTGAAGCGTCTGCCTTCAGCTCAGGTCATGATCCCAGAGTTCTGGGATTGAGCCCCGTGTTGTGCTTCCCGCTTAGTGAGGGTCTGCTTCTCCCTCTTTCTGACACTCCCCCTGCTCGTGCTTTTTCTCTTCCTGTCAAATAAATAAATAAAATCTGAAATAAATAAAGACAACAGATCTTTGTATATTGACTTTATATCCTGCAGCTTTCTTGAATTTGTTTATTCTAACAGGTTTTTTTTTTTTTTTTGAGGAATCTTTCCGGATTTCCTGTCATTTGCAAATTGTGACAGTTTCCTTATGGATTTCATATCTTTCCCTTTTTTAAAAATTGTTATTCACCCTACAGTACTTCATTTGTTTTTGATGTAGTGTTCCATGATTCATTGTTTGCATATAACACCTAGTGCTCATTATGACACGTGCCCTCCTTTTTTCTTTTAAAGAATTTATTTATTTATTCGACAGAGATAGAGACAGCCAGCAAGAGAAGGAACACAAGCAGGGGAGTGGGAGAGGTAGAAGCAGGCTCATAACGGAGGAGCCTGATGTGGGGCTCAATCCCATAATGCCAGGATCACGCCCTGAGTCGAAGGCAGACGCTTAACCACGGTGCCACCCAGGTGCCCCCTGCCTTGTTAAATTTAACCATTCTAACTGGTGTAAGGTGGTATCTCATTGTCGTTTTGATTTGTATTTGCCTGATGGCAAGTGATGTGGAGCATTTTTTCATATATCTGTTGGCCATTTGTATCTCTTTGTGTCTTCTGCCCATTTTTTGGGTGTCGAGTTTGAGGAGTTCTTTATAGATCTTGGATACCAGCCCTTTATCTGTAATATCATTTGCAGATATCTTCTTCGATTTCATAGGTTGCCTTTTTGTTTTGTTGATCATTTGCTTTGCCGAGCAGAATCTTTTTATCCTGATGAAGTTCCAATACTTCATTTTTGCTTTTATTTCCTTTGCCTTAGAGACGTGGCTTGCAAGAAGTTGTTGTGTCCAAGGTTGAAGAGTTCTTTTGATTTTGATATGAGACAGGAATCCATTATATTTCTTTCCTGATTGTATTCGAGCCCTCTGTCTTTCTTGGTGAGTCTACCTAAGTGTCAGTTTTGTTTCTCTTTCCAAAAAAGGCAGCTCTCATTTTCATTGTTTGTTTGTTTTGTTTTTTTTTTTTTTGTCTTTTTAGTCTCCGTTGGATTTATTTATGCATCCTTTTTGTTATTTCCTTATTTCTACTAATTTGGGGCTTTCTTTGTTGTTTTATTTTCTACTTCTTTACCAAATAAATCAGGTTGTTTTTTGGAGAGCATCATATGGATTGATGAAGACTTGAGTTTCTATGAATGTCCCCCATAAAGCTACTTTTGCTGCATCCCATAAGTTTTGTAGGTTGTCTTTTTCATCAGGGTCAAGGTACTTCTAAAATTTTTTTGATTTCTTCTTTGACTGTTGGTTGTTCTGTAGCATGTTGTTAAATCTCCACATATTTATTTAAGATTCTTTAAGTATCTGACAGAGAGTGAGACAGCAAGAGAGGGAACGCAAGCACGGGGGTGGGAGAGGGAGAAGCGGGCTTCCCACTGAGCAAGGATCCTGGGATCACGACCTGAGCTGAAAGCAGATCCTTAACGACTGAGCCACCCAGGCCCCAAAAATCTCCACCTATTTTTGACTGTCTCATTTTTTTCTTGAGACTGATTTCTATTTTCATATCATTGTGGTTGCACAAGATTTGAAGCAGAAGGTGAAGAGAGCATTCAGATGAAAGGTTTGTTTCCTGGAGGGTTTTCTGCGGGCAGACCATGAGTTCCGTGGGACGGAGGAAGGTTTTGTGAGACGGGGTGGAGTTAGAATTACTGTTAGAATTACTGACTAGTACCATGCAGGCTGTATGCCAATGTTCACACCATAGTCCTGATGGACTTGTACTTCATTAGAAATATTTTCTAGGAGGTGTAGGCATAGCCTTCACTTAAAGAAAGGTGCCATGTGGGTTCATGGCATGACCCCAGGTCAGCAACAAGGATGTATGGTATTGTGGGTGATCAGCAACAGGCTTTCTGTGGGAAGTGACAGAAATAAGGTATGGTGAGCTCCATGACCATAGGTGAGGTCCCGAGTGACCCACTGGGTGTTGGGTTCTGTGGATCTGTCTCATCATGTGCTGTGGAATTCAGGGACACCCTCCTCTCTGTGGATTTGTGTGGAGACAGGTAGACATCAGTGTCTGGCCAGGCACGAGGGTTGCACTGGACCACCACCAGAGGTGCAGCGTGCAGGGGAGCCACTGCTTGGTTTCCACGAAAGCTGACCAGGGTCTGTGACCATGATTCCTAGCAGCTGCAAGGGGAGAGGAGGCCGGGGGTAGTGCACACTTCCTAGACTTGTGTTCAGGACTAGTCTGGAGCACACTGAAGTCAACCACACCGAGCACAGAAGGCATCCAGTCAGTGTAGCTGTGGGCACTGCTCCCATGGTACTTTCGGGCCGGATCCATGCTGCCACCTCCTGCATTTCATCATCATCTTCAAGGTCATGTGCCTCTGCTCTTGCCCCATGGCCTCCGCGGTATTGTCCGTCCTCTATCTGTCCCTCGTCCCCGGTGCCCTGTGCAGTCCGATGACAGGGTAGCCTTCTTGAGACAAACATCTGGCCCTGATGGAACACTTCCATGGATCTCGTGTGATGCGAGGATGATGCCCTTCCCTAAAAGGGGGCTGCAGATCCCCATCAGGAGAGCCATGTATCCCTTTTCAGCATGGCCTGCCCACCCCTCAGTCTTGTTCAGGGAAGCTCTCCCCACTTCCTGAGATGACAGCTCTGAACTTAAAAATGAATGTTATTTTACATAAATCTATGCCTTAGTTCATCCATGGCATGTCTTTCAACCCCGTTAGTGGGTTTTTTTTTTTTTTAGCAGTTCTGAAGGGCTGTCTGCTCAAGGAGGGGATGACCTGGGCAGGGCAGCTTTCCCTCTCATCTCTCTCAGCATGTCTCTGAGCCCTGGGGCCAGCTGTCCCACTGAGGATTGAGGGACCCGAACCAGCCCATCCTGAGCCCAAGCTGTGTCAGCTCATAGACAGATGTGTGTTGGAGCGGTGGGCAGCTGGCATGGGCCAGGGACAGGCAGTGTCTCCTTCTCATTCCTTCCCTCCCTTCCTCCCAGAGGTAGCTCAGAGCAGCCTTCAACCCCTACATCTCCAGATCCCTTGACCTGTGCTTCCTGTGTTCAGCTGGTGACCTTGGAGTTTCCCATGGATTCTACCTCCTGTACCCTCTCCTGTAGCAGTTCGTGGATCAGAGGAGGGGTCGGACCCTCTCTGTTTTAGGTCTTCTTCCTGTCCCGCACCAAGCCCACCCACCTTTGCATCTTTCATGTATGTGCTTGGAAGCAAGCCCATCCACAGGGAACCTATTAGCCAAATGGATCCAGGCAATGAACATTGAAGTAGAGATCCAGGATCCATAATAAACCTGCTCTGAAACCTGTCCCAAAGTCTGTGACTCTCTCACACTGAAACAGAAACAATAATAGCTTTCTGGACTGTAAAGTGACATGTGTCTCTACTTCCAATCTTGAATGCATAGGTGCTGAGCCTGGACAGAAAAGGACCATGGCTCCCGTGGGCTGGGATCCATGGTAAGAACTCAGTGAAATCTGAATTCAAGGCATAGAGTGAATAATTATTGTAGAGTGAATCCTCCGAAGTACGGCTTATGCACAGTGCACAGGGAAAGCTTTTTCAAAGAGGTTCCTGAAAGAAAAATCTTTTGTTAAAATTTATTTTAATTCCAGTAGAGCTAACATACAGTGTTACATTCGTTTCAGGTGTCCAATACTGATTCAGTAATTCCATATATTACTCAGTGGTCGTCAAGAAAAGCGTCCTCTTAATCCCCTTCATCTATTTCACTCATCCCTCTATTCACCTCCTCTCTGGTAACCATCCGTTTGTTCTCTGTTGTTAAGAGTTTGTATTTTGGTGTGTCTCCTTTTTCTCTTTTAGTTATTTATTTTTGTTTGTTTCTTAAATTCCCTATTAGAGTGACATCGTATGGGATTTGTCTTTCTCTGACTGACTGACTTTAGTTAGGATAATACTCTCTAGCTCCATCCATGTGGCTGCAAATGGCAAGGTTTCATTCTTTTTCAAGCCGAGTAATACTCCATTGTGTGTGTATGTGTGTGTGTCTCTCTGTGTGTGTGTGTGTGTGTGTGTGTCTGAATACACACATCTATCATCTCATTTGTAAATTTTTCTACAGACACTTGGGTTGCTTCCATATTGTGATATTGTAAATAATGGTGCAAGACACATAGGGGTGCACGTATCCTTTTAAGTTACTGTTTTCCTATTCTTTGGGTAAATATGTGTAGTGTGATTGTTGGATCATAGGGTAGTTCTATTTTTAATTTTTTGAGGAACCATCATACTGTTTTCCACGGTGGCCACCACAGTTTGCATTCCCACCCACAGTTTGCGAGGATTCCCCTTTATCCACATCCTCCCAACACCTGCTCTTTGTTGTGCTTTTGATGTTAGCCATTCTGACAGGTTTGAGGTATTACCTCATTGTCCTTTGGAATTACATTTTCCTGATGATGGGTGATGGTGAACATCTTTTCACGGGACTGTTGGCCATTTGTATTTCTTCTTTGGAGAAATGTCTGTCCATGTCTTCTGCCTATTTTTTAACTGAATTATTTGTTTTTTGGGGGTCGAGTAGTATCAGTTCTATATGTTTTGAACACTATCCCTTTATTGCATATGATGTTTGCAAATATCTTCTCCCTTTGAGTAGGTTGTCTTATGATTTTTACGTTTTCATTGTTCTTCTGCCATGTGGAAACTATTTATTTTGCTGTATTCCCAATAGTTTATTTTTGCTTTCATTTCCTTTGCCTCAGGACACAGTCTAGAAAAACGTTGGTATGGTCCATGTCAAGAAGTTACTGTCTTCCCTCCTGTAGGATTTTAATGGATTCAGGTCTTATATTGAGGTCTTGAAACTGTTTTGTGTTTGTCTGTATTGTGTAAGAAAGCAGTCTAATTTCATCCTTTTGTGCGTAGCTGTCTAGTTTTCCCAACACCATTTGTTGTAGTGACTGTCCATTTCCCTTTTGATATCGTTGCTTGCTTTGTGGAAGATTCATGGACCACATAATTATGGGTTTCTGTCTGAACTTGTGTCCTGTTCCTTTGGTCGCTGTGTCCAGTTTTGTGCCGTACTGTCTTGTTAGGATGACTGCAGCTTTGTAGTATAACCTGAAATCTGAAATTGTGAGTCCTCCAGCTTTGTTTTTCTTTTCCACATTGCACTGGCTGTTTGGAATCTTTAGTGGTTCCATACAAATGTTTAGGATTGTTTATTCGAGGTCTTTTGTTCTTTAATTTAAATTCAATTAGCCAACTTACAGTACATCATTAGTTTCAGATGTAGTCTTCAATAAATTTTCAGTCGTGTGTAACACCCAGTGCTCATTGTACCGTGTGACCTCCTTAATGCTAGTCACCCAGTTACCCCTCCCAACTTCTCTTCCAGCAATCATCAGTTTCTTGCGATAGTAAAGAGTCCATCATGGGTTTTCTCCCTCTCTGATGACTTCCCATTCTATTTTCCCTTCCTTCCCCTATGGTCATCTTCCTTGTTTCTGATATTCCACATAGGAGTGAAAGCATATGATCATTGCCTTTCTTTCATTGACTTATTCCACTCAGCATAATACCCTCCAGCTCCACCCAGGTCGGTGTGATGGTAAGTACTCATCCTTTCTGATATCTGAGTAATATTCTATTATATATATGATCCACATCTTCTTTATCCATTCATCTGTCCATGATCATCTGCACTCCTTCCACAGTTTGTCTATGATGGATATTGCTGCTATGAATACTGGGGTGCATGTGTCCCGTCTTCACTACCTCTGTCTCTTTGGGGTCGATACCCAGTAGGGCAATTGCTGGGACATAGGGTAGCTTTATTTATAACTTCTTGAGGAAACTCCGTACCATTTTCAAGAGTGGCTGTACCGGACTGCATTCGCACAGGGGTGTAAGAGGGTTCCCGTTTCTCCACATCCTCTCCAAGATGTGTAGTTTCATTTCTTCTTATTTTTAGATATTCGGCCTCGTGTGATATGGCATCTATAGTGGTTTAGATTTGCATTTCCCTGAAGCCAAGTGATATGAAGCATTTATGCATGTATCTTTTGGTCACCGCTACCTCATCATTAGTGAAGTGACTTCTCATTTTAATCCATCTCAAGACCTAAAGCTGGGTAAGTCTCTGAAGCTGGATGATGCCATCGGTTGGAAGTGTGGAGAATTTCAAAAGATCTCCATGGAGAGCAAGTTTAAAGGTCAGTGTGAAGCTACTAATTGGATCCGGGGAGATCTCTGAAAGTGGGGATTGCCTGGGATGGGCTGAGGGGGGCCCTCCGATTTTCCTATGAATCCTTGCTGCAGCCCCAAATGGACAGTTTCCTGCTGTGGGGCAGGCTGAGTCCTCTAGTCGTGCAGAGGTGAGCCCAATGCCTGGTGCCTTGGAGGCAGGCAAATGGGGAGGGACCCTCAGCAGAAGACCCAGGGTTAGGTTAGGCCTCAAGGACAGCAGGTCTGAACTGCCCAGTGCTCAGAGAGCTCTCAGGCCGAGTGAGATGAGGGCACAAGGGCGGGTGAGTGTGAGCCTTGGGGTTTCATCCGGAAGGGCCCACAAATGTCGGGGTTCACCAGAAGGGGCTCTCAGGGGTTGCCCCAATTCTTGCCCTGAATGCTCTGTTCCCCAAAATGGTGCAGTTAACTGTGGGCTGCAGGCTGAGTCCTACGGTGGGGCTTGGGTGTCCCCAATCCCCCAGAGTGGGGTGCCAGGACTCTGGGGAGGGACCCCTCTGTGGCCAACCTAGGGTAAGGGTTAGGGTCCAGGAGCCTGGCAGGGACATACTGCAGGCTGTGCGGCGAGCTCTGTGGAGGGCTGAGAGGAGGCCATGGGGGAGGGTGAGCATGGGCCTCAGGGTTGGGGCACGGGGGACTGCCAAAAGTGGGGACGGGCTCCGGGGGCCTCCCCAAATTCTCGTGCCCTGTAGGCTCCGTAGAGCCCCCAGGGGCACGGTTTCCTGTCGGGTGGCAAGCTGAGTCCTGCGGTGGGGCACAGGTATCCCAATTCCCCAGGGCTGCAGTGTAAGCCTCCTGGGGAGGCCCCCACACCCACGGCCGAGCTAGGGCTAGGGTTAGGCCCCAGGAACCCCGCAGGCCTGATCTGCTGGCTGTATGGCTAGTTACCCGGGCTGAGGTGAGGGTGTGGGGAGGGTGAGCGTGGGCCTCAGGGTTGGGGTGCGGGAGGCCGCCGTTGTTCGCTGGTGGCTCAGGAGGGCCCTCCTGGTTCTCCCACCCTGAATGCTCTATGGCCTCCCAAGGTGCACGGTTTCCTGCGTGGTGGCAGACTGATTCCTGCTGTGGGGCTCAGGTGTCCCGAATCCCCGCGGCTGCGACTTCAGGCTCCTGGGGAGGGGCCCCTCCACAAATGAACTAGGGTTAGGGTTGGGGCCCAGGAACCCCGCAGGCCAGATCCGCCCGCTATGTGGCGAGCTCCGCCGCGGTCTGAGGTGAGGGTGCGGGGTGGGGTGAGCATGGGCTTCAAGGTTGGGTTTAGGAATCGCCGAAGTTCGCCTGGGGCTCTGGGAGCCCTCCTGGTTCTCCCGCCCTGAATGCTCTACAGCCTCCCAAGGGGCACTGTTTCCTGTGAGCTGGCACGCTTTATCCTGCAGTGGGGCTCAGGTGTCCCCAGTCCCTGGGGCTGTGGCACTGGGCCCCAGGGGAGGGGCCCTACCCAGCCGACATAAGGACAGGTCTAGGCCCCAGGAACCCGACAGGCCTGATCTGCCAGCTCTGCGACGAGCTCGGTGGCAAGCTGAAGGGAAGGCGTGGGGCGGGATGAGCGTGGGCCTCAGGTTTGGGGTGTAGGGGGCCACCGAGGATCGCTTGGGTCTCAGGGGGGCCCTACCAGTTCTCTTGCACGGGATGCTCTGTGGCGCCCCAAGGGGCATGGTTTCCTGAGGGGTGGCAGGCTGAGTCCCGTGGTGGGGCTCAGGTGTACCCAATCCCCGGGGTTAGGGTACGGATCAGGGTATGGATTAAGGTTAGGGTATGGGTTACGGTTAGAGTACGGGTGAGGGTAGGGGTTAGGGTTAGGGTAAGGAGAGGGTACGGGTTAAGGTTGAGTTTAGGGGTTACAGGTTAGAGGTTATGGGTTAGGGTACAGATTAGGGTTTAGGGTATGGGTTAGGGTTTAGGGTTTGGGTTTAGGGTTAGGTTTAGGGTTGGAGTACGGGTTAGGTTTAGGGTACAGGTTAGGGTTAGGGTACGGGTTAGGGTATGCATTAGGGTACAGTTTAGGGTACGGGTTAGTGTACGATTTAGGGTAAGTGTTGACATACGGATTTGGGTATGGTTTAGGGTACGGGTTAGGGTTACGGTACGGGTTAGGGTTAGGGTATAGTTTAGGGTTATGGTACAGGTTAGGTTACGGTTTAGGGTTGGGGTTAGGGTACGCGTTAGGGAACGGGTTAGGGATAGGGATAGGGTATGGTTTATAGTTAGTGTATGGGTTAGGGTTCGGGCTAGGGTACAGGTTAGGGTTAGGTATGGGTTAGGGTCCGGGTTAGGGATAGGGCACGGGTTAGGGTATGGGTTTGGGTACGGGTTAGGGTATGGGTTAAGGTTAAGGTAAGGGTACTGGTTAGGGTTAAGGTACGGGTTACAGTTTAGGGTTTAGGGTTACGGTTAGGGTACAGGTTAGGGTTAGGGTACGGGTAGGGTTAGGGTACGGTTTATGGTACGAGTTAGGGTATGGGTTAGAGTCCGGGTTTAGGGTTTAGGGTTAAGGTTAGGGTACAGGTTAAGGTACTTGTTAGGGTTACGGTTAAGGTTAGGGTACGGTTTAAGTTATGGGTTAGGGTACAGTTTAGGGTTAAAGTTAGGGTACGGGTTAAGGTATGGGTTAGAGTATGTGTTACGGTTACGATTAGAGTTAGGGTACAGGTTAGGGTTAGGGTTAGGGTACGGGTGAGGGTACGGGTTAGGGTTAGGTTTAGGGTTAGGTTACGGGTTAGGGGTAGGGTTAGCTGAAGCGGTAGGGTGAGGGGTAGTGTTAGGGGTATGGTAGGGGTCGGGGTAGGGTTAGGGTTTAGGGTTAGTGTTTGGGGTTTGGGGTTAGTGGTTAGGGTTAGGGTTTCATGTTTAGGGTTTCGGGATTAGGGTTAGGGCTTAGGGTTTAGGGTTTAGTGTTAATGTTAGGGTTTAAGGTTTAAGGATTAAGGTTTAGGGTTAGGTTTAGGGTAGGGTTAGGGTTAGGGTAAGGGTTAGGGGTTAGAGTTACGGTTAGGATTAGGGTTTAAGGTTCAGGGTTTAAGGTTATGGGTTAGGGTTTAAGGTTAGTGTTAGACCCCAGTAGGCCAGCAGGACTGATGCGCCGGCTGTGCGGCGAGCGGAGGTGTGGGCCGAGGTGAGGGCGCTGGCGAGCGAGGGAATAGTATGCAGTGTTTTGGCGCGAGGGGCCTTTTACGTCACTAGAGGCTCGGAGGGCCCTGCCCGTTCTCCCGCCCTGAATGACCGGAGGCGCCCCTAGCGACCCGTGTGGTGGCGGAGTGGCAGTGTGAGTCCGGCAATGCAGTTTAGGTGTCCCCAATGCTGTGCGTTGCAGCTCAAGGCCCCTTGGGAGGGGCCCCTCTAGGGCCGTCCTAGGGTTAGTGTTAGCACCCAGGAGTCCGGCAGGCATGATCCGCCAGCTGTGCGGTAGCAGAAGGCCAGGCCGAGGTGAAGATGCCAGCGAGCTGGAGCGTGGGCCCAAGCATTTTGGCACGGGGGGGCCTTGGAAGGTCGCCGGGGGATTGGAGGGCCCTGCCGGTTCTCCCGCCCTGAATGGCCAGAGGCGCCCTTAGCGGCCTGGGTGGTGGCAGGGCGGCACGGTGAGTATAGCGCTGGGGCTCGGGGGTCCCCAATCCCTGGCGTTGCTGTGCCAGGCCCCTTGTGAGGTTCCGCTCGGGAGCCAACCTAGGGTTAGGGTTAGCCCCCAGGAGGCTGGCAGGCCCGATCCGCTGGCTGTGCGTGAGCAGAGGGGCGGGCCGAGGTCAGGGCGCTGGTGAGCAGGAGCATGGGCCCAAGCATTTTGGCGCATGGGGGCTTAGAAGTTCACTGGGACTTGGAGGGCCCTGCCCGTTCTCCCGCCCTGAAAGACCTGCAGCACGCCTAGTGGCCTGGTTTGCAGCGGGACGGCAAAGTGAGTCCTGGCTTGGGCTCGGGGGTCACCAATCCCTGGCACTGAGGCACCAGGCCCCTTCGAAAGGGCCCCTCATAGGCCACCCTAGGGGTAGTGTTAGCCCCCAGGAGGCGGGCAGGCCTGATGTGCCGGCTGTGCAGCGACCGGAGGGGCGGGCCAAGGTGAGGGCGCTGGGGAGCGGGAGCGTGGGCCCAAGCGTTCTGGCGCAGGCGGCCTTTGAAGGTCGCCGGGGGCTTGGAGGGCCCTGCCCGTTCTCCCACCCTGAAAGACCGGCAGCACGCCTAGTGGCCCGGGTTGCGGCAGGGCAGCAGGGTAGAGTCTGGCGCTGGGGCTTTGGGGTCCCCAATCCCAGGTGTTGCGGCGATAGGCGACTTGGGATGGGCCCCTCAGTGGCCGACCTAGGGTTAGAGTTTGCACCGAGGAGGCCGGAAGTCCGGATCCACCCGCTCTGCAAGGAGCGGAGGGGTGGGCTGAGATGAGGGCGCTGGCGAGCAGGAGCGTGGACCCAAGCGTTTTGGTGCTGGGGCCTTAAAAGGTCGCCGGGGGCTCGGAGGGCCCTGCACGTTCTTCCGCCCTGAATGCCCGACGGCGCACCTAGCGGCCCGGGTTGCAGAGGGGCAGCAGTGTGAGTCCGGTGCTAGGGCTCAGGGGTCTCCAATCCCCGGTGTTGCAGCACCAGGCCCCTTGGGAGGGGCCCCTCGGGTGCGACCTAGTGTTAGGGTTAGCCCCCAGGAGGCCCTCAGGCCTGATTCGCCAGCTGTGTGGCGAGCGGAGGGTCGGGCGGAGGTGAGGCCGCTGGCGAGCAGGAGCATGGGCCCAGGAGTTTTCGAGGGGGGGTCCTTCGAAGGTCGCCAGGTGCTCAGAGGGCCGTTCACGTTCTTCCGCCCTGAATGACAGGCGACTACCCTGGCGGCCCGGTTAGAGGAGGGGCGGTAGGGTGAGTCTAGCGCTGGGGCTCGGGGTCCCCAGTCCTCGGCGTTGGGGTGCCAGGCCCCTTCGGAAGGGCTCTAGGGGGCTGACCAAGCATTACTGTTAGCCCCCAGGAGGCTGGCAGACCCGATCTGCCGGCTGTGTGTCGAGCAGAGGGGCAGGCCTAGGTGAGGGCGCTGTCGAGCGGGAGTGTGGGCCCAAGCGTTTTGGCACGGGGGGCCTTCGAATGTTGCCAGGGGCTTGGAGGGATCTGCCCGTTCTCCCTCCCTAAATGACCGACAGTGCTCCTAGTGGCCTGGGTGGTGGCAGGGCGACACGGTGAGTCCGGCGCTGGGGCTCGGGTGTCCCCAATCTCAGGCATTGTGGTGTCAGGCCCCTTCAGAGGGGCCCCTCAGGGGCCAACCTAGGGTTATGGGTAGCCTCCAGGAGGAGGGCAGGCCTCATCGACCGGCTCTGCAGCGAGTGGAGTGGCGGGCCAAGGTGAGGGCACTGAGGAGCAGGAGCATGGGCTCAAGCGTTTTGGATGGGGGGGCCATTGAGTGTCGCCATGGACTCGGAGGGCCCTGCCCATTCTCCCGCCCTGAATGACCAGCGGCACCCCTAGCGGCCCGGGTGGCAGCGGGGCGGCAGGGTGAGTCCGGCGCTGGGGCTCGGGGGTCCCTAATACCCAGAGTTGCGGCGCCAGGCCCCTTGGGCGGGCCCCTCGGGGGCCGAACTAGGGTTAGGGTTAGCCTGCAGGAGGCTGGCAGGCTCGTTCCACCATGTGCGGTGAATGGAGGTGTGGGTCGAGGTGAGGTAGCTGGTGAGTGGGAGTGTGGGCCAGAGCATTTTGGCTTTGGCTTGGGGTGCCTTCGAAGGTCCCAGGTGGCTCGGAGGGTGCTGCCCGTTCTGTCGCCCTCAAGGACTGGTGACGCCCCTAGTTCCCCATGTGGCGGTGGGGTGGCAGGGAGCTTCCGGCGCTGGGACTTGGGGGTTCCCAATCCCTGGCATGCGGCGCCAGGCCACATGGGAGGGGCCCCTTGGGGGCGACCTAGGGATAGGGTTAGCCCCCAGGAAGCCAGCAGGCCCGATCCGCCAGCTCTGCAGCGAGTGGAGGGGTGGGCCGAGGTTAGGGCGCTGGCGGGCAGGAGTGTGGGAGCCAGAGTTTTTGCGTGGGGGGCCTTCGAATGTCGCAGGGTGATCGGAGGGCCCTGCCCGTTCTCCCTTCCTGAATGGCAACGACCCTAGTGCCCTCGGTGCCTATGGGGTGGCAGAGTGAGTACAGCACTGGGGCTCGGGGGTCCCAAATCCACGGCATTGCGGTGCCAGGATCCTTGGGAGGGGCCCCTCGGGGGTGACCTAGGGTAAGTGCTAGCCCCCAGGAGTCTAGGAGGCCCGTTCCGCCAGCTCTGCAGCAGGCGGAGGGGCAGGCCGAGGTGAGGGCGCTGGCGAGAGGGAGTGTGGGCCCAAGCATTTTGGCACAGGGGCCTTCGAAGGTCACCGGGGGCTTGGAGGGCCCTGCCCATTCTCTTGCCCTGAAAGACTGGCGGTGCCCCTAGCAGCCCGGGTTGCCGCGGGGCAGCAGGCTGACTCCGGTGCTGGGCTCGGGGGCCCCAATCCCCGGCGTTGTGGCACAAGGCCCCTTGGGAGGGGCCCCTTGGGGGCCGAGCTAGGGTTAGGGTTCGTCCCCAGGAGACCGGCAAGCCCGGCGCTAAGTGGTTCAGGCAAGGTAACAAAAATGCCATACACTTATCTGTAAGAAATAACAGTGTACAGGAACCCTCTTAGCCCTAACATCATCCTTTCTGAATATGGAAGCCAGCCCCAAAGTGGTCGTGGAAGTCTGACGAAAGGGCTAAGCACTTTTCTCTGAGTCACCACACTATACAGGGAAAGACCAATGTACATCTTCTTTCACGAGTAGGAAGCATTAATGAAAAGGTTCTGGAATTTCGAGGACTCTGACCCATCCTTATTGGTAATAAACCACCGTGTACAGGAAAACAACTTCAAATCTCATCAGTCTCCTCAATCCTGACTCCCATTCAACTTTGGATGTGTAGGACTAGGGAAATGTCCACATCTTATTGCTAAGAAAGAACGATGTCAGGGTAATGCCCTTCAAGTCACATCAGCCTTCCTGAAGACGGAAGCAGGAATCAAGGTGGTTATATTACCATGAGGTAAGGAAGATGTGCATAGAAGTGAGAAACAACAGTGGGCAGGACCTCTCTTCCAAGGAACAGTATCTTAGCTTAATGTTCAATCCCTATGGTAAGTGGTTGTGGGCATTTGTGAGGTGAAAATCTTGAGTGTTTTGTAAAACCTCTTGGCCATTCACAGATGATACTAAGGTAGTTGGGGACTCCTAGGCAGTGATTTGTCCACTGTCAAAAATATGAAAAGATAAAAGAGACAGATGAGGTCTCCTCAGGCATTGTCCTTTATCCTCATCCTCCGTGAGGATGGCCATCTCTGGACAGCTCAGTGGCAGGGTCTCATTCACAGTGGGGGCATCTGTTCCTCACAGACATCAGGCAGGGAAATGGATTTGGTTCTCTGTGCCAGCCCAGACACAGCTGAGTGTCACAGCACCCTCTCGTGGGCTCATAAGAGTTTCACTGTCACCAGGCAGGTCATTGTATTTGATAAACCACTGTGAGAGTTTGCAATCGCCTTCATCTGCAACCTCCTAGAGGCAAATGCAGGTGTCTGGTACCATGTGAAGTCATGTGAAGGCATTGTGAGAAATTGTCCTTTTGCTTAAGAAAAACATGGCTGGGGCTCCTGGCTGGCTCAGCCAGTTAAGCATGTGCCTTTGGCTCAGGTTATGTTCTCAGGGTTCTGGGATCGAGCCCGGGTTCCCTGTTCAGCAGGAAAGGAGTTAGGGAAATAGCTTAGAACCCACAGAGAATGTGAATAAAGGGGAGTGAAATGGAATTTGGTCTGTGTTTTGCTTTAGGGATTGGAAGTTAGTTTTTTCTCAATTGTGATTGTTCTTGAAACAGAAAAGCTGTATTGGTTTTTTTTACCTTTAATTTTTTTCTAATAATAATTTTTTATTATGATATGTTAGTCACTATACAGTATTTCCTTAGTTTTTGATGTAGTGTTCCATGATTCATTATTTGCATATAACACCCAGTGCTCCATGCAATATGTACCTTCCTTAATACCCATCACTGGACCATCCCAATCCCCCACCCCTCTCCCCTCTGAAGCCCTCAGTTTGATTCCCAGAGTCCATAGTCTCTCGTGGTTCATTCCCCCTTCTGTTTAGGGTCCATTGTCTAAAGGGACAGACAGTGGAAGTTCACCAAATATAAGATCGAAATTTCATTGTTCATTATAGATGCCGCTAAGTAGTTCCCAGACATTTCATTCTACTGTAGTAATTCATTATACCTGTGCAGGTGCACGTGGAAGACAATTGATGCATGCAGAGTGGTAATAAAACACGCCCCTCAGTAGTAGAATAATAGGGGATGCATATGTGTAAAATTATTCGACTACAGCTTCCATGCTTTCCCTTTGGTTCCTTATTATCTATGAAATTGGACCATTCTTGTTCTCTAGACTTAAACCTCATTGTCAGTATTTAGAGTTTTTCAATGCTGATCTTCTCCTGTATAAGTTACCAAAACCTAAAATATGTATGAACTTTAAAAAACGCTATATTGAAAATGACAGCAGGGAAGTTCCATTTTGTGAATATTGTGTCAATGGATCTCTATTTTGACATCAGTGTTCATTAGAAATGATGACATTTCATGTGAGTATAAATATCAATGTGAAAAAGAAAAGGTAGGAAGAACCTTGAATGTTTAAGTAATTGGTGAAATGACAGGTGTGTGTGTGTGTGTGTGTGTGTGTGTGTGTGTGTGTGTGTGTGTGTAATTGATTTTCAGTGAGTGGTTCAGCTTCTTGTAGGGCCTCCGAGAGAGCCCAGGTGAACCTTTCAATGAGTTGGTATCTGTTTTCAGAACATGGGAATCTCTTAGTCCAATAGTCAATCAGGCAAGCTTTGAGGTCTTGAAGAGTTTCAGTCCTCAGCGATGGTGTTGCAGACCCTTGTGAGCAAACCCTAGGTATGCTCAGAGCCCTCATTAGCTGGTACCAATGTGTGACGATTTCAGACAGCATTTCCCAAAGAAGTACCTCTTGAGTCTCTGTCCTTGTCAGTTCCCTACACTTCCTTACACTAGTTATGTGATCAGTGTGTTTCAGGATAATCCCCACATGTGATTTTTGCTATTTCCTACTAGTCCTATCTGTTTCTCATCTTGTTCTTTTATGGTAGGGGTTGGGAAGCAACCTGTGTGGTGTAGGAAGGGGTGTGGTAGTTGTCTGCCTTCAGAGGACCGAATGATGCCTAGAAATTGTACTGTAGGTTGAGGTCAATTGTCCACCCTCTGAGTGTCAGGAATTCCATCACTTTACTTTGATGCTAGTCTGTTCTTCAAGCTGTCCTCAGAAGTAAGGACGTCATCCATCTAGGGAATACTGGTTTGTGTGTATGTTTTCATTTTAGGAAAGGCCTTTCTGTTCCTGAAAATAATACTGTAGAGTACTCTTTCTGGGTTTTATTGGACATCAGTCAATCTTTTGTGAAGTATTCGTTTATAAATAGACTTTTTATGGTTGATGAGCAGGAATTCTTTATTGACAAGTCTTTGTCAGTGTGTGTATTGCAAATCTTTACTTCCCAGACTGTGGTTCACTTTTTCATTTTCTTATGGTCATAAGATAAGGAGAAATGTCACATTTTTATGAAGTCCCACTGAATTCTTTTAAATGGTTAGTGCACCATATGTCCTACCCCAAGATTGACAGGTTCTGCATTTTCTTTCAGAAACTGTCCAATGGGATGCTACAATCCATCTCAAATTTATAAATTGCATTTTTAATTCTAATAGGGTATTTATAGACTGGTTTGTATTTTCTATGTACACAATCATATTATCTGTGAATAGTTACAATTATCCCCTCAATTCTTATACTTTTTGTTTCCCTTGCCTTCTAACAGTGGTAGATTCTCCGATGCCATGTTGAATAGAGCAACATTGTTTGAAGATTTTAATATACCTTTCTCAATATCTGACAGAAAAAGCAGACAAAACATTGGTAAAAATGTGACCTAATTGACATATAGGGAACATTCCATCATAAGTGCAGAATACATTATTTTCAAGTGGTCATAGACTCTTTACCCAAATAAATGATAGATGGGGCCACGAATCAAGTCTACAAATGTTAAACCCTGAAATTAACTAGATTCTATTCTTAGACCAGAGGGGAATTGAGCCACAGTCATAGCGAAAAGAAAACCAGGAAGTCCTTCAATGTTTAAAATTAAATGGAACTTTGCTACATATCCTAAAGGTGAGAGAGGGAATCTCAATGGAAATTCTGAACCTTTTCTACATGAGGGCTCACACACAATGGCACTTTCTTTGTGAAGAGCATTATAATAACCTAGACAGGAGTTGAGCCTTAAGTCAGAGTTCTGCCTGCCCCAGCCACACCTGGCAGCCTTGGCCTGTGGTCCCCCTCAGCTGTCCTTTCTGGTGGCCCTGAGCTAAGGGGGTGAACATGGCCGTATGGAAATTAGAAGCTCCCCACTCTTAGTGATGACGTTGCTATCGTATTGTCCTCACCAGTCCAACAACATGATTTCTGAGTGAAACATGACACAAGAGCGACTTCTTGGCCTTCCTTCAGGTTTGAAAATCATCTGGTGAGTCATCTATTAGAAATATGGATTCAACATGTGTTCTTTCTTCTAGAAAAGAAATAGACCCAATAGCAATTATGTGTTCCTTAGCACCTGTTCCTGAGAGACATCATACTGGCTCTTTGTAGCATTCTGCCTCTTAATCTTCTCAACTAGGGTGTAGATATTTTTAGGCACATTTTCAGACGGTTAGAAAGGGACTCAGATGATATGAGTCACAGAGGATTTTAGTGTCAGAAACCTAAGTGGGATCCCCAAATTGACTCCAAATCCCTTGTTGTTCCATACAGGGTACTATTTCCCTCTTATCTCTGGTCTTCTCAATCTGGAAACCTATCAAGTATCAGGATTTTCTTGTCATGTGGACAAATGGAACGAATTCAGCGGGCCTTTTCACCTCTGCCCATGGTGATCATTAAGATCATTATCTTAGTGGAGGACCTCTGGGTAAGATACTCAAAGATCCTTAGGAATAGAGACAGTATAATATTTTTCTGGTATTAAAGTTACTGAAACCAACTATCTTTTTTTGTCCATTCAGGCTCTGGTATGTTCAGAGGGTGCTGTAAAACAGGTCTGAAATAGTATTTAAAAACACTCAGCTCAGCCTCTTCTACAAAGTGAGCCAATGCTTATAAACATGGCTAAAATATTCCCTTACCTACGATGACTCCCCAGCCATAGTAGTGTTTATATGTTATGACTGTGACTTACATTAGTCAACATTTGCAGAGAAAGAACTTAGTGCATCCAGGGGGCACTTCATGTTGAAATTAGTTTGTGACAACGAGCTACTGTGTTTTATTCTGCAGTCCAAGGGAATGGTGCCAGACATCTCTAAGGAGTTCTAGCAGTTCTACAATTCTGATTTTAAGTGGTCTGTGTGCTTCAGAGATTTGGTCAGGAGAAGGGCAGGAGTCCAGAGACTGTGAACACTTCTGTTACATGTGCTGACCATGGAGCAGGTAGCTTTCTGTGGGCATCATTTTGATTTCTTGGTACTCTTGTGAAGGTGCTTTTGTCTCAAATTCCTCCATTTAGGAGTAATTATAATGATGAAAGTAATTTTTATCTTATATCATCTGTGGGCCCTGATCCTGGGATCCCAGGGAAGCTATCCTTTAACATTTTACCCGGTTCAAAATGATTGGGCAAAACCTCAAAGCATGGGCCCTATTTCTGCCCCAAGCACATGTTGTACATGTGCTTCAAGAAGAAAACAATAACCAAAAATGCCAACATGAAGATAAGAAAAAATAAAGAACCTCTTTGGCTCCCATAAGATTAAAGTCATACTGACATGTACATACTGAACATGCATGAAATCATTGCATTTCCTAAAGCCCAAGCCTTGGAGGGTCTGAGAGCCACTGATCTTGCCCAGAACCAGGCACACCCCAGCAGGGAGGTCTGGTGCAGAAAGGGAAGGGGCAGGACTCTGAGGGTGGTCTGCAGCTAGAGGGGTCCCTGGAATGGGCCAGGTGTGTGTGGGGAGCCCATCCCAGGACCCCACCTATGCCTATGCTGGGTGTTGGGTAGAGGAGGCACCTCTTGGACCCCCTGCACTTTCAGGGTTCCAGGGGCTTGAGGGCGGCTTGCCTGGCTTCCCAGGGGCTGGGGCACCACCCTCCCTGACAAATCACCTCTTGGGAGTGGAGCTACGTCTCTGTGGGCTGTTCCAGAGTTGCAGTGGGGTGCAAACCTGGGACAGAAGAAGGGGAACTGGGAGAGAGAGAGTTGCCCTGCGGAGGTCCCGGCAGGTTAGAGAGCAGCGTGCACCGTGGGTGGGGGGGTCTGGGGGTAGGGTGCGCCCTAGGTGGGAGGCAGGGTTCTGGAAGGGCACCTGGAGAGGGTTCATTGTGGGAACTCAGGTGAGTTTTCTTTTTCCTTTTAAAGTCTCTTCTGCCCCATGTTCTCAACTGGCCTTATTCCCCATACCTGTGAACTCCAGGGCGCCCACTCACCTGAGCTTTTGTGGGATTGGTTGCAGAATTTCAGGGTTTCCCCTGTTCCCCGGGGAGAGTGCGGGTAAGGACCTCACAGAGTCCCCACCTTCAGTGATGTGTCCCACGGTTCTCTGACACAGTGCAGGTGATGCATCTTGAGAAGTACCTCAAGTTCAGCAGGGTGTGCCCTGGTCCCCCAGGCACAGGTGTGGCCGTAGCAAGCCCCAGAGCCGTCCCCCAACTTCAGCATTATGCCCCGTGTGCCCCCAGGTTAGTGGTAATTGGCTGTTAGAATCATGCAGGAAAATCCTCCAGGTGGGGGCCTGAAGGAGGGCGTAAACCAGACCCCACTCTAATTGCATTGGGAATAGACGAATTGAGGGTTTCTTTAGAAGAGTAAGTCTGCTTTCCAGAAAAGGCAAGGTCATTGGTCTATTGAGAATGAAGATAATTACTGATATACAACAAGTATGTGTTGCCCCTGCACCCAGAAACCGAAGCAGGTGTGCAGGCTATAGGTCAGAGGTGCCTTCTTCTCCCCAGCTGACAGCACTTCTCTGCTCTGGCTACAAGACACCCGAGGTTTTGAACGTCAGCATCGGAGTCAGCGAGGCAGCTTGTCACAGGACGCCAGTGTTCAGAGAAAGCACAGGTATGTTTGGCAAAATGTCCTATCTATGTCAGGGCTGGAGGTAAAACCTCTCATTATCCCAAAACCTCCTGGGCTTTTCTCTTTTCTCTAGTTGAGCCACAAAGTAAAATTGAAGTAGCTGTCAGCATTCTGGGTTTGGTGCAAGAATTACTTAGTTTCCCTGGAGGTAGAACTTTGCAGGGGATCACAATTTCTGTCCATTTATTGCTTACAAATGTATTTTGACCATCTGTTTCCTAGGAACCCTCTTTTATTAGAAAGGGAAGGTGAGATTCACTCTGTGCCTGTTTGTAACATCTAATTTGTTCCTTCATCTAACAGTGTTTATTCAATTGGGCCTAAGATATGGTTGAGTGGCCAGTATCTAGAGTTAGGTGGCTTTTTTCATCTGATACAGACTTGGATGATGTCATTTGACAAAGGTGATGTTTCATCATTGATTAGTTTATTCATCAGAAGAGTTAAAATTAGGGTGGAGGGAAAATTCAAAATTATCCAAACCGGCCTGTTCCTGTTTAAAAGTTGAGCTTGACTTTCTACTTTTACTAAATGTATTATCTCGATATTTTGAGGTGCCATATTCTCTCTGTAGTTTCTTTGGTGGTGGAGTCAGAAGGAGAGTCTGGGAATTCTTTTGGATAGTGGCATGCTGGTGGCTTCAAGGGGCTTGGCCTCAGGAGCCTTGGGGTGAAGTCTGCAACTGCTTGTCTGACCCTGGGTGCATCTCCCAGAGGTTTTGTTGCCTCTTATGAAATTGCCCGCAGATAATGTTCTGCTTAAAGGGGAACCCTCCCATCCTGTTGGTTGGAATGCAAAGTGGTGCAGCCAGTCTGGGAACCAGTGTGGGGGTTCCTCAAAAAGTTAAACATTGAACAACCACATGATCCAGCAATTGCTGTCCTACGTATTTACCCAAAGGATAAAAAAATGCAGATTCGAAGGGGGTCCATGCACCATAATGTTTATAGCAGCAATGTCCACAGTAGCCAAACTATGGAGAGAATCCCAAAGTCCATGCACTGATGAATGGATAAAGCAGATGTGGGATACATATATATAATGGAATATGACCCAGCTTCAAAAAGAATGAAATCTTACCATTTGCAAGGATGTGGATGGATCTAGAGTGTATTAAGCTAAGCAAAATCAGTGAGGAAAGACAAATATCCTATGCTCTCACGCTTGTGGAATTTCAGAAAAAAAACAGATGAACAGAGTTGAGGGGTGATGAGAGAGGCAAACAAGGAAATAGACTCAACCTTGGAGAACAAACTGAGTGTTGCTGCAGGACATGGGTGTGGGGGTAAGAGTTAAATGGGTGAGGGGTATTAAGGAGGAATCTTGTGATGAGCACCGGGTACTGTATGCAGGTGATGAATCACTAAATCTTACCCCTGAAGCGAATATTCCATGGCATGTGAACTAACTGGAATTTAAGTAAAAGAAGAAAGGAAAAAGTGTTCTGCTTCATGAAGAGTGAGGTAAAGTTGTAGTGATTTGGGCTGTACTCTTCTATAGATGAGAGTTGTAGAACACCCTGTTGTAGGATACACTAGTTTCTTATCACATAAGGATTCCTCAAAAAGCTGCAATGAAAGATTCAGGTCTCAGAGCATGTTCATGTTCCACTGATATGTTACAGTTTGCACAGGTAGGAAAGAAGGTGGAGAGGAAGGCAACAGAAGGGGAAAGTAGGTGTGAACCTTTCATTAGTTAGCGTTATAGCTTTCTCATGAAAGTCTTGCGCCAGTGTGATTTTGGAAGCAGAGTGGGAATCCGGGAGCTTTGCAGGAGATGGGGGAGTTCCAGGTCTGGGTAAAGCTGACAGGGGGCCCAGAGGAGAGCTGAATGCATTCTGCAGCAGGATGTGGGCAGGGTGGGCTCCAGGTGTGGTTATGGGTCTCCTGGGTGAGAGTTGTGACAGGTGAGGGCTGTGTGCAAGTTCCTGGCTGAGGACAAGTGAGGCACAGGCGGAGAGCTGGCAGAGAACCTTTTTCTGGGCCACCAGCCTCACCCAACACACACAGTCTCATCTTCTGTCCCTGACGCTCCAATTCAGACTTCTCCGAAGGTGAGTGAGAACACATCAAGAGCATTCGAAACAGAAGGGAAAGCATGTGCAATGGCTCTGGGGCAGGAGAATTCCAGGTATGTCCAGGAGCAGCAAGAAGGCCCTGTGGCCACAGGAGACAGCTTAGGACATGAGCTCAGAGAGGTGACAGAGGGTGACAGAAAGCCATTCCAGGGCTATATCCCCATGAGACCCTGTTTCACTGGGCCATCCTGGCTACAATGTTGAGAACAGATGACAGAGGGTTGAAGATGGCAAGGCAGGTCAATGACGAGGCTTTTCCAGGAACTCAGGCACTGTGGACCAGACAGGTGGCCTTGGATGGAGTGGTTAGACCTATTCTGGGTCCATTTTGAAGATACAGCTCACAGGATTTGCTGATGGGTTAGCTATTAGGAGCAGGAGAACGGAGGAATTAGGGTAACTCCCAGCTTTTGTGGGTTGTCGTGATCGAGGGGAAGGAGAGGGTTTCTCGGGAGGTAGGAAGTAGTCCGTGTTCCGCATGCTGAGGAAGGTGCCTTTCCCGGTGGGTCTGCTGAGGTTTGTGTCTGGGAGAACCTTTCACATCTCGTCCCTCAGCAATGCTCAAGTACAAGTATCCCCCGTTTTTAAACGTTCACAGTAAGACACTGGGATTTCTTGAAAAACTATGTTATTACCCAGCTTCAGTAAGAGGAAGAGACCTGAAGAGGATTTCCCTCTTATGAAAAAAGGTGAACAGTGAGAATCGCATTCAGCATCTGTTTTGGGGAGAAGCACGACAAAGGCAGTGTGCTCCCCAACCAGCTCCTTCCGCTGGGAACTGCTCTCCGCATCCAGCCACCAGCACTTTGAATTGTGTTTGTGAGCCTCTGCTGTGCTTTATCTTCATTTATGCTGGGCCTCCATTGGAAACTTGTGTGCTGAGGCCTAAGAAAAGCCAAAGAGAAGGAATTTTGGAGTCTGAGCACACTGTCTAATTGTTCCATGTAAATTAATGGCCATTCCTTCTTGACACCATTTCTGCTGTGCAAGGTTTCTCAGAAGCTCTGTACTTTCAAAGAGCAGGGAAACCTATACCCCATGCTGTGGGGTTAGTTTTAGTCTCCATGCTGGACAGAACATTTCATGACTGTCGGATTTTCTCACTCAAACATTGAGACTTTGACCGCCTTCACCCGTTTCTACCACCCCATCCCCGAATCTGGCACCTACCAATCTGCTCTCAGTATCTATGCGTTCAGTATTTGTTTATTCCACGTGGAATGTACATGAGAGCATCTGGTATTGGTCTTTCTGTGTCTGAGTTACTTGGCATAAGGCCCCCAAGGTCTGTGTTTCCATGTCTGGTTCTTGTGAATAATGCTGCAGTGAACGTGGGAGTGCATCTGTCTTTTTGAGGCAGTATTTTTGTGTTCTCCGAATCAATACTCAGTAGAGCCATTACTGGGTCATGTCGTAGTTGCTTTTATTTTTTCAGGAACCTCCATACCGTTTGTCACAGTGGCTGCACCAATTTCCATTCCCACCAACAGTGCACAGTGTCTCCTCGTCTGCACACCCTTGAGCCCACTTGGTGTCTGTCTCTGGGACAATTGCTGTTCCAACAGTAGTGAGCGGATAGCCGATTGTGGGTTTGACTGATGTTTCCCTGACGATGATTAGTGATGTCGAACAACTCCTTCTGTCTGTTGGCACCTGTGTGCCATCTTTGGAAGGTATCTATTCACATATTCCCCACATTTTTTATACTTTTTTTTGTTTTGATTTGTATGTGTGTTGTGTGTATTTTGGATATTAGCCTCTTCTCACACATATGATTCACAGATAATTTTTTCTTATTGGGTCAGTGGCCTTTTAAGTTTTTGATGGTTTCTTTTGCCGTGTGGAAGATTTCAGTTTGATGTTGTTCCACTTGTTTATTTTTGATTTTGTTGCCTTTGCATTTGGTGTCCGATCTGAAGACTCTTTGCCAAAACCAATGTCAAGAGACTTAGTACCTGTGTCTTCTTGGAGGTTTATGGATTCAGGTCTTATGTTCAAATCATTCATCCATTAAAAATTTTGTGTGTGGTGTAAGAAAGTGACCCAGTTATATTCTTCTGCATTTAGTGTCCAGTTTGCCTGTTACCGCTCACTGAAGACACAGTCCTTCCCTCATGGCATATCTTCTGCTGCTGTGTCGTAAGTTAGGATCATTTACGTGTGGGTAAGTTTCTGAGCTTTCTGTTCTGTTCCACTGACCTGGTGTCTGTGTTTATGCCAGTACCATCCTGTTTTGATGACAACAGCTTTGTAATCTAGCTTGAAATACAGGTGTGTGTTGACTGCACCTTTCTTTCTCCAGGTTGCTTTGGGTATTTGGGGTCTTTTGTGATTCCATACAAGTTTGAGGACTGTTTTCTATTTCCTCGAATAATGCCACTGCAATTCAGATAAGGATTTCATCACATCTGTCGATTGCTTTGGGTACGATGGACATGTTCACATAATTAACTTTTCCAGTTAAGGAGCATGGCGTAAGCTTCCATTTGTTTGTGTTGCCCTCCAAATCTTTGACCCATACATTCTGCCCCCCTCGACACACGTGTTTTTCATTTCTTTTCTGCCATGTGTTGAGTGTACTATGTCTTTCTCATTCTTGGTTACTTTTATTCCTAGATTTTTTTTTCATGCAATTGTAAATGGCATTGCTTTTTTATTTCTCTTTGCGAAAGTATGTCATCAGTATACAGAAATGCAACAAGTTGGGTCATCTGTGTGGCTCCATAGGTGAAGCGTCTGCCTTTAGCTCAGGTCATGATCCCAGAGTTCTGGGATCGAGCCCCATGTTGGGCTCCCTGCTTAGCGAGGGTCTGCTTCTCCCTCTTTCTGACACTCCCCCTGCTCCTGCTTTTTCTCTTCCTGTCAAATAAATAAATAAATAAATAAATAAATAAATAAATAAATAAAATCTGAAAGAAATAAAGACAACAGGTCTCTGTATATCGACTTTATATCCTGCAGCTTTCTTGAATTTGTTAATTCTAACAGTTTTTTTGTGTGGAATCTTTCGGGATTTCATGTCATTTGCAAATAGTGACAGTTTTCCTGTATGGATTTCATATCTTTCTCATTTTTAAAATGATGTTAGTCACCCTAGAGTACTTCATTTGTTTTTGATGTAGTGTTCCATGATTCATTGTTTGCATATAACACCTAGTGCTCATTATGACACGTGCCCTCCTTTTTTTTAAAAAAAGAATTTATTTATTTATTCGACAGAGATAGAGACAGCCAGCGAGAGACGGAACACAAGCAGGGGGAGTGGGAGAGGAAGAAGCAGGCTCACAGCGGAGGAGCCTGATGTGGGGCTCGATCCCATAACCCTGAGCCGAAGGCAGACGCTTTACCGCTGTGCCACCCAGGTGCCCCAATATGTACCCTCCTTAATACCCATCACCAGGATAACCCATTCCCCTTCCCCTCCCTTTCTGCAGGCTTCAGTTTGTTTCCCAGTTTCAGTAGTCTCTCATGATTCATCTCCCCCTCTCATTCCCCCCTTCACTTTTCCCTTCCATCTTCTAATGTCCTCCATGCTATTCCTTCCATTCCACATAGGAGTGAAACCATATGATAATTGTCTTTCTCTGCTTGACTTAATTTCACTTAGCATAATCCCCTCCTGGTCCATCCACGTTGGTGCAAATGGGGGGTATTCATCCTTTCTGATGACTGAGTAATATTCCATTGTGTAGATGAACCACATCTTCTTTGTCCATTCATCTGCTGAAGGACACCTTGGCTCCTTCATCAGTTTGGCTATTATGTACATTGCTGCTATGAACATTGGGATACAGGTGCCCCTTCTTTTCATTACTCTGTGTCTATGCGGTAGATACCCAGTAGTGCAATTGGTGGGTCATAGGATAGCTCTGTGTTTAACGTCGTGAGGAACCTCCATATTGTTTTCAAAAGTGGCTATACCAGCTTGAATCCTCACGAGTAGTGTAAGATGGTTACGCTTTCTCCACATCCTCTCTGACTTTTTTTTTATTTCCTGTCTTGTTAATTTTTTTTCAAGATTTTATTGATTTATTCCACAGAGATAGAGATAGACAGCGAGAGAGGGAACACAAGCAGGGGGAGTGGGAGAGGAAGAAGCAGGCTCATAACGGAGGAGCCTGATGTGGGGCTCGATCGCATAATGCCAGGATCACGCCCTTAGCCGAAGACAGACGCTTAACCACTGTGCCACCCAGGTGCCGCCTGCCTTGTTAATTTTAACCATTCTAACTGGTGTATGGTGGTATCTCATTGTCGTTTTGATTTGTATTTGCCTGATGGCAAGTGATGTGGAGCATTTTTTCATGTGTCTGTTGGCCATTTGTATGTCTTCTCTGGAGAAGTATCTCTTTGTGTCTTCTGCCCATTTTTTGGGTGTCGAGTTTGAGGCGTTCTTTATAGATCTTGGATACCAGCCCTTTATCTGTAATATTATTTGCAGATATCTTCTTCGATTCCATAGGATGCCTTTTTGTTTTTTTGATCATTTGCTTTGCCGAGCAGAAGTTTTTATCCTGATGAAGTGCCAATAGTTCATTTTTGCTTTTATTTCCTTTGCCTTTAGAGACATGGCTTGCAAGAAGTTGTTGTGTCCAAGGTTGAAGAGTTCTTTTGATTTTGATATGAGACAGGAATCCATTATCTTTCTTTCTTAATTTTATTGGAGTCCTCTGTCTTTCTTGGTGAGTCTAGCTAAGTTTGTCAGTTTTGTTTATCTTTCCAAAAAAGGCAGCTCTCATTTTCATTTTTTTTGTCCTTTTAGTCTCCATTGGATTTATTAATGCATTCCTTTTTGTTATTTCCTTATTTCTACTAATTTGTGGCTTTGTTTGTTCTTTTTTTTTTTCTAATTCTTTACCACATAAATCAGGTTGTTTATTGGAGAGCATTCTCATGGATTGATGAAGACTTGAATTTCTATGAATGTCCCCCATAAAGCTACTTTTGCTGCATCCCATAAGTTTTTGTAAGTTGTCTTTTTCATCAGTGTCAAGGTACTTCTAAAATTTTTTTGATTTCTTCTTTGACTGTTGGTTGTTCAGTAGCATGTTGTTAAATCTCCACATATTTATTTAAGATTATTTAAGTATCTGACAGAGAGTGAGACAGTGAGAGAGGGAACGCAAGCAGGGTGGTGGGAGAGGGAGAAGTGGGCTTCCCACTGAGTAAGGAGCCTGATTCGGGGCTAGATCCCAGGATCCTGGAATCACGACCTGAGCTGAAAGCAGATCCTTAACAACTGAGCCACCCAGGCCCCCCAATCTTCACCTATTTTTGACTGTCCCATTTTTTTCTTGAGACTGATTTCTAGTTTCATATCATTGTGGTTGGACAAGATTTGAAGCAGAAGGTGAAAAGAGCATTCAGATGAAAGGTTTGTTTCCTGGAGGGTTTTCTGAGGGCAGACCATGAGTTCAGTGGGGATGGAGGAAGGTTTTGTGAGACGGGGGGTGGGGTTAACCCTCGTTAGAATTACTGACTACTACCATGCAGGCTGTGTGCTACCGTTCACACCGTAGTCCTGATGGACTGGTACTTCATTAGAAATATTTTCTAGGAGGTGTAGGCATAGTCTTCACTTAAAGAAAGGTGCCATGTGGGTTCATGGCATGACCCCAGGTCAGCAACCAGGATGTTTGCTATTGTGGGGGATCAGAACCAGGCTTTCTGTGGGAAGTGACAGAAATAGGGTATGGTGAGCTCCATGACCATAGGTGAGGTCCCTAGTGACCCACTGGGTGTTGGGTTCTGTGGATCTGTCTCATCAGGTGCTGTGGAATTCAGGGACACCCTCCTGTCTGTGGATTTGTGTGGAGACAGGTAGACATCAGTGTCTGGCCAGGCACGAGGGTCACACTGGACCACCACCAGAGGTGCAGCGTGCGTGGGAGCCACTGCTTGGTTTCCACGAAAGCTGACCAGGGTCTGTGACCGTGATTCCTAGCAGCTGCAAGGGGAGAGGAGGCCGGGGGTGGTGCACACTTCCTAGAGTTGTGGTCAGGACTAGTCTGGAGCCCACTGAAGTCAGCCACACTGGGCACAGAAGGCATCCAGTCAGTGTAGCTCTGGGCACTGCTCCCATGGCACTTTCAGTCCGGCTCCATGCTGCCACCTCCTGCATTTCATCATCATCTTCAAGGTCATGTGCCTCTGCTCTTGCCCCATGGCCTCCGGGGTATTGTCCGTCCTCCATCTGGCCCTCGTCCCTGGTGCCCTGTGCAGTCCAATGCCAGGGTACCCGTCTTGAGACAAATATCTGGCCCTGATGGAACACTTCCATGGATCTCGTGTAATGTGAGGGTGATGCCCTGCACTGGAAGGGGGCTACAGGTCCCCAATCAGGAGAGCCATGTCTCCCTTTTCAGCATGGCCTGCCCGCCCCTCAGTCTTCTTAGGGAAGCTCTCCCCACTTCCTGAGATGACAGCCCTGAACTTAAATATGAATGTCATTTTACATATCTCTATGCCTTAGTTCATCCATGGCATGTCTTTCAACCCCGTCAGTGGGTTTTTTTTAGAAGTTCTGAAGGGCTGTCTGCTCAAGGAGGGGATGACCTGGGTGGGGCAGCTTTCCCTCTCATCTCCCTCAGCATGTCTCTGAGCCCTGGGGCCAGCTGTCCCACTGAGGATTGAGGGACACGAGCCAGCCCTTCCTGAGCCCAGGCTGTGTCAGCTCATAGACTGATGCGTGTCAGAGTGGTGGGTAGCTGGCATGGGCCAGAGGCAGGCAGTGTCTCCTTCTCATTCCTTCCCTCCCTTCCTCCCAGAGTTAGCTCAGAGCAGCCTTCAACCTCTGCATCTCCAGATCCCTTGACCTGTGCCTCCTGTGTTCAGCTGGTGACCTTGGAGTTTCGCATGGATTCTACCTCACGTACCCTCTCCCGTAGCAATTCCTGGATCAGGGGAGGGATCGGACCCTTGTCTGCTTTTGGTCTTCTTCCTGTCCAGCACCAAGCCCACCCACCTTTGCATCTTCCATGTATGTGCTTGGAAGCAAGCCCATCCACAGGGAACCTATTAGCCAAATGGATCCAGGCAATGAACACTGAAGGAGAGATCCAGGATCCATAATAAACCTGCTCTGAAACCTGTCCCAAAGTCTGTGAGTCTCTCACACTGAAACAAAAACAATAATAGCTTTCTGGACTGTGAAGTGACATGTGTCTCTACTTCCAATCTTGAATGCATTGGTGCTGAGCCTGGACTGAAAAGGACCATGGCTCCCATGGGCTGGGATCCACGGTAAGAACTCAGTGAAATCTGAATTTGATTCATGTAGTGAATAATTATTGTAGAGCGAATCCTCCCAAGTAGGGCTTATGCACAGTGCACAGGAAAAGCTTTTTCAAAGAGGTTCCTGAAAGAAAAAATCTTTTTTAGAAATTTATTTTAATTCCAGTAGAGCTAACATACAGTGTTACATTCGTTTCAGGTGTACAATAGAGTGATTCAGTAATTCTATAAATTACTCAGTGGTCATCAAGAAAAGTGTCCTCTTAATCCCCTTCACCTATTCCACTCAACCCTCTATCCACCTCCTCTTGTAACCATCCGTTTGTTCTCTATTGTTAAGAGTTTGTATTTTGGTGTGTCTCCTTTTTCTCTTTTAGTTATTTATTTTTGTTTGTTGCTTAAATTCCCTATTAGAGTGACATCTTATGGGATTTTTCTTTCTCTGAATGCCTGATTTTAGTTAGGATAATACTCTCTAGCTCCATTCATGTGGCTGCAAATGGAAGGTTTCATTCTTTTTCAAGCCGAGTAATACTCCATTGTGTGTGTGTATGTGTGTGTGTGTGTGTGTGTGTGTGTGTGTGTGTGTGTGCACGTGCGTGTGTGTGAATACACATCTATCATCTCATTTGTCAATTTTTCTACAGACACTTGGGTTGTTTCCATATTGTGATATTCTAAATAATGGTGCAAGGAACATAGGGGTGCACGAATCCTTTTACGTTACTGTTTTCCTATTCTTTGGGTAAATACGAGTAGTGTGATTGTTGGATCGTAGGGTAGTTTTATATTTAATTTTTTTCAATAACCTTCATACTGTTTTCCACGGTGGCCACCACAATTTGCATTCCCACCCACAGTTCACGAGGATTCGCCTTTATCCACATCCTCTCAACACCTGTTCTTTGTTGTGCTTTTGATGTTAGCCATTCTGACATGTTTGAGGTATTACCTCATTGTCCTTTGGATTCACATTTTCCTGATGATGGGTGATGGTGAACATCTTTTCACGGGACTGTTGGCCATTTGTATTTCTTCTTTGGAGAAATGTCTGTCCATGTCTTCTGCCTATTTTTTAACTGGATTATTTGTTTTTTGGGGGTCGAGTAGTATCAGTTGTATATGTTTTGGACACTATCCCTTTATTGCATATGATCTTTGCAAATATCATCTCCCTTTGAGTAAGTTGTCTTACTATTTTTACGTTTTCATTGTTCTTCTGCCATGTGGAAACTTTATTTTGCTGTATTCCCAATAGTTTATTTTTGCTTTCATTTCCTTTGCCTCAGGACACAGTCTAGAAAAACATTAATATGGTCCATGTCAAGAAGTTACTGTCTTCCCTCCTGTAGGATTTTAATGGATTCAGGTCTTATATTGAGGTCTTGAAACTGTTTTGTGTTTGTCTGTATTGTGTAAGAAAGCAGTCTAATTTCATTGTTTTGTGCGTAGCTGTCTAGTTTTCCCAACAAAATTTGTTGTAGAGACTGTCCTTTTCCCTTTTGATATCGTTGCTTGCTTTGTGGAAGATTCATGGACCACATAATTATGGGTTTCTGTCTGAACTTGTGTCCTGTTCCTTTGGTCGCTGTGTCTATTTTTGTGCCATACTCTCTTGTTAGGATGACTGCAGCTTTGTAGTATAACCTGAAATCTGAAATTGTCAGTCCTCCAGCTTTGTTTTTCTTTTCCACATTGCACTGGCTGTTCGGAATCTTTAGTGGTTCCATACAAATGTTTAGGATTGTTTATTCAAGGTCTTTTGTTCTTTAATTTAAATTCAATTAGCCAACTTACAGTACATCATTAGTTTCAGATGTAGTCTTCAATCAATTTTCAGTTGTGTGTAACACCCAGTGCTCATTGTATCGTGTGACCTCCTTAATGCTACTCACCCAGTTACCCCCCCAAACTTCTCCTCCAGCAATCATCAGTTTCTTGTGATAGTTAAGAGTCCATCATGGGTTTTCTCCCTCTCTGATGACTTCCCATTCTATTTTCCCTTCCTTCCCCTATGGTCACCTTCCTTGTTTCTGATATTCCACATAGGAGTGAAAGCATATGATCATTGTCTTTCTTTCATTGGCTTATTCCACTCATCATAATACCCTCCAGCTCCACCCAGGTAGGTGTGATGGTAAGTATTCATCCTTTCTGATGGCTGAGTAATATTCCACTATAGATATGATCCACATCTTCTTTATCCATTCATCTATCCATGGTCATCTGCACTCCTTCTGCAGCTTGTCTATTATGGATATTGCTGCTATGAACACTGTGGTGCATGTGTCCCATCTTCACTACCTCTGTATCTTTGGGGTAAATACCCAGTAGTGCAATTGCTGGGACATAGGGTAGCTTTATTATAACTTCTTGAAGAAACTCTGTACCATTTTCAAGAGTGGCTGTACTGGACTGCATTTGTACAGGGGTGTAAGAGTGTTCCCATTTCTCCACATCCTCTCCAACATGTATAGTTTCATGTCTTCTTATTTTTAGATATTCGGCCTCGTGTGATATGGCATCTATAGGGGTTTAGATTTGCATTTCCCTGAAGCCAAGTGATATGAAGCATTTATGCATGTATCTTTTGGTCACCAGTACGTCGTCATCAGTGAAGTGACTTCCCATTTTAATCCATCTCAAGACCTAAAGCTGGGTAAGGCACTGAAGCTGGATGGTGCCATCGGTTGGAAGTGTGGAGAATTTCAAAAGATCTCCTTGGAGAGCAAGTTTAAAGGTCATTTTGAAGCTACTAATTGGATCCGGGGAGATCTCTGAAAGTGGGGGTTGCCTGCGATGGGCTGAGGAGGGCCCTCCGATTTTCCTATGAATCCTTGCTGCAGCCCCAAATGACAGTTTCCTGCTGTGGGGCAGGCTGAGTCCTCTAGTCGTGCAGAGGTGAGCGCAATGCCTGGTGCCTTGGAGGCAGGCAAACAGGGAGGGACCCTCAGCAGAAGACCCAGGGTTAGGTTAGGCCTCAAGAGACAGCAGGTCCAAACTGCCCAGTGCTCAGAGAACTCCCAGGCCGACTGAGATGAGGGCACAAGCGTGGGTGAGTGTGAGCCTTGGGGTTTCATCCAGAATGGCCCACAAATGTCGGGGTTCAGCAGAAGGAGCTCTCAGGGGGTGCCCCAATTCTCTTGCACTGAATGCTCTGTTGTGCCCCCAAACGGTACAGTTTCCTGTGGGCTGCAGGCTGAGTCCTACAGTGGGGCTTGTGTGTCCCCAATCCCCCGGAGTAGGGTGCCAGGACCCTGGGGAGGGGCCCCTCTGTGGCTAACCTAGTGTAAAGTTTAGGGTCCAGGAGCCCGGCAAGGACAATCTGCAGGCTGTGCAGCGAGCTCTTGGAGGGCTGAGAGGAGGCCATGGGGGATGGTGAACATAGGCCTCAGGGTTGGGGCACGGGGGGCTGCCAAAAGTGGGGACAGGCCCTGGGGGCCTCCCCATGTTCTCATGCCCTGTAGGCTCCGTAGAGCCCCAAGGGGCACAGTTTCCTTTCCGGTGGCAAGCTGAGTCCTGCGGTGTGGTACAGGTACCCCAATTCCCTGGGGCTGTGGTGTAAGGCTCCTGGGAGTCCCCCACACCCGCGGCCGACCTAGGGCTAGAGTTAGGCCCCAGGAGCCCCGCAGGCCCGATCTGCTGGCTGTATGGCGAGCTACATGGGCTGAGGTGAGGGTGCAGGGAGGGTGAGCGTGGGCTTCAGGGTTGGGTTGTGGGAGGCCACCGACGTTCGCTGGTAGCTCAGGAGGGCCCTCCTGGTTCTCCCACCCTGAACGCTCTATGGCCTCCCAAGGCGCACGGTTTCCTGCGGGGTGGCAGACTGAGTCCTGCTGTGGGGCTCAGGTGTCCCAAATCCCCGCGGCTCTGGCTCCAGGCTCCTGGGGAGGGGCCCCTCCACAGATGAACTAGGGTTAGGGTTGGGGCCCAGGAACCCCGCAGGCCAGATCTGCCCGCTATGTGGCGAGCACTGCCGCGGGCTGAGGTGAGGGTGTGGGGTGGGGTGAGCATGGGCTTCAAGCTTGGGTTTAGGGATCGCCTAAGTTCGCAGGGGACTCTGGGGGCCCTCCTGGTTCTCCCGCCCTGAATGCTCTACAGCCTCCCAAGGAGCACGGTTTCCTGTGGGCTGGCAGGCTTTATCCTGCAGTGGGGTCAGGTGTCCCCAGTACCTGGGGCTGTGGCACCGGGACCCAGGGGAGGGGCCCTACCCAGCCAAACTAGGGTCAGGTCTAGGCCCCAGGAACCCGGCAGGCCTGATCTGCCGGCTCTGCGACGCGCTTGGTGGCAAGCTGAAGGGAAGGCGTGGGGCGGGATGAGCGTGGGCCTCAGGGTTGGGGTGTAGGGGGCCGCCGAGGATCGCTGGGGTCTCAGAGGGGCCCTACCAGTTCTCCTGAACGGGATGCTCTGCGGCGCCCCAAGGGGCATGGTTTCCTGAGGGGTGGCAGGCTGAGTCCCGTGGTGTGTTCCAGGGGTACCCAATCCCCGGGGTTAGGGTACGGATTAGGGTACGGGTTAAGGTTAGAGTATGAATTATGGTTAGGGTATGGGAGAGCGTAGGGTTTAGGGTTAGGGTAAGGAGAGGGTATGGGTTAGGTTTGGGTTTAGGGGTTACAAGTTAGACGTTATGGGTTAGGGTACAGATTAGGGTTCAGGGTACGGGTTAGGGTTTAGGGTTTGGGTTTAGGGTTAGGGTTAGGGTTGGAGTAGGGGTTAGGTTTAAGGTACGGATTAGGGTTAGTGTACTGGTTAGGGTACGCATTAGGGTACGGTTATGGTTAGTGTTGGCATTCGGATTAGGGTACGGTTTAGGTTACGGGTTAGGGTACGGGTTATGGTTAGGGTACAGTTTAGGGTTATGGTACAGGCCAGGTTACGGTTTAGGGTTAGGGTTAGGGTACGGGTTAGGGAATGGGTTAGGGATAGGGATAGGGTACGGTTTAGGGTTAGGGTATGGGTGTGGGTACGGGTTAGGGTACAGGTTAGGGTTAGGTATGGGTTAGGGTATGGGTTAGGGTCCGGGTTAGGGATAGGGTACAGGTTAGGGTATGGGTTAAGGTTAAGGTAAGGGTACTGGTTAGGGTTAGGGTACGGGTTACGGTTTAGGGTTTAGGTTTACGGTTAGGGTATGGGTTAGGTTTAGGGTACGGGTACGGTTAGGGTACGGGTATGGTACGAGTTAGGGTATGGGTTATGGTCAGGGTTCAGGGTTAAGGTTAGGGTATGGGTTAGGGTACTTGTTAGGGTTAAGGTTAAGTTTAGGGTACGGTTTAAGTTATGGGTTAGGGTACAGTTTAGGGTTAGGGTTAGGGTACAGGTTTGGGTACGCGTTAGAGTACGTGTTAGGGTTAGGGTACAGGTTAGGGTTCGGGTTAGGGTATGGGTTAAAGTTAGGGTTAGAGTATGGGTTAGGGTAAGGGTTAGGGTTAGGTTACTGGTTAGGGGTAGGGTTAGCTGAAGGGGTAGGGTTAGGGGTAGGGTTAGGGTTATGATAGGGGTCGGGGTATGGTTAGGGTTTAGGGTTAGGGTTTGGGGTTTGGCTTAGTGGTTAAGGTAAGGGTTTAGTGTTTAGGGTTTCGGGTTTAGGGTTAGGGGTTAGGATTTAGGGTTTAGTGGTAATGTAGGGTTTAGGGTTTAAGGATTAGGGTTTAGGGTTAGGTTTAGGTTAGGGTCAGGGTTAGGGTAAGGGTTAGGGGTTAGTGTTAGGGTTAGGGTGAGGGTTAGGGGTTAAGGTTTAGGGTTTAAGGTTAGGGGTTAGGGTTTAGGGTTAGACCCCAGTAGGCCAGCAGGACCGATGCAACGGCTGTGCGGCGATCGGAGGAGTGGGCCAATGTGAAGGCGCTGGTGAGCGGCAGCATGGGCCCAACCATTTTGGTGCAGGAGGGCCTTCGAAAGTCGCCGGGGCCTCGGAGTGCCTTGCCCGTTCTCCCGCTCTGAATGACTAGCGGGGCCCCTAGCGGCTCGGGTGGCTGAAGGGCAACAGGGTGAGTCCGGCACATGGGCTTGTGGTCCCCATCCTCGGTGTTGCGGAGCCACGCCACTCGGGAAGTGCCTCTCGGGGGCTGACCTACACTTAGGGTTAGTCCCCAGGAGGCCGGCAGGCCCGATACACCACATGTGCGGTGATTGGAGCGGTGGGCCGAGGTGAGGGTGCTGGTGAACATGAGCCTGGGCCGAAGCGTTTTGGTTCCGGGCACCTTCGAAGGTTGGAGGGAGTTCGGAGGGCCCTGCCAGTTCTCCAACACTGAATGAATGGTGGTGCCCCTAGCTGCACGTTTAGGAAGGGACCCTCAGGGGCCGTCCTAGGGTGTAGGGTTAGCGCCCAGTAGGCCGGCAGGCCAGATCTGCCAGCTGTGCGAAGGGCAGAGGTGTGGGCCGAGTTGAGGGCGATGGCGAGCGGGAGCATGGGCCTCAGGGTTTTGGCGCCCTGGGCCTTGCAATGTTGCCATGGCTCAGAGGGCCCTGCCCTTTCTCCTGCCCTGAATAACCAGCGGCGCCCCTAGTGGCTCCGTTGGCGGTGGGGCAGCAGGGTGAGTCCTGCACTGTGGCTTGGGGATCCCCGATCCCCGGCGTTGCGGGGGCAAGCCCCTTGGGAGGAGCTCCTCGTGGGCTGACCTAGGGTTAGAGTTAGCCCCCAGGAGGCTGGCAGGCCCAATCCTCTGGCTGGGCGGCGAGAGGTGGGCGGGCAGAGGTAAAGGCGCTGCCGAGCGGGAGCGTGGGCCCCTGCATTTTGGCGTGGGAGGCTTCAAATGTCACTGGTTTCTCCAGGGCCCTGTCGTTCTCCCGCCCTGAATGACCGGCGGCACCCCTAGCGGCCCGGGTGGTGGCATTGAGGCAGGGTGATTCTGGCTCTGGGGCTTGGGGTCCCCGATCCCCAGTGTAGCAGCAGCAGGACCCTTGGGAGGGGCCCCTGAGGGGCCGACCTAGGATTAGGGTTAAGACCCAGGAGGCCGGCAGGCCCAATCCGCCCGCTGGGCTGAGAGCTGAGGGGCAAGCCAAGGTGAGGGCGTGGGGAGTGGGAGCGTGGGCACCAGCGTTTTGGACCAGGGAGCCCTTGAAAGTCACCGGGGGCTCGGAAGGCCCTGCCCCTTCTCTCGCCCTGAATGACCTGCGGCGTCCCTAGCGGCCCGGGTGGCGACAGTGCGGCAGGGTGAGTCTGGATCTGGGGCTCTGAGTCACCAAACCCCAGCGTTACAGAACCAGGCCCCTTGGGATGTCCCCCATGGGGCCGACCTAGGGTTTTGGTTAGCCCCCAGGAGCCCGGCAGGCCTTATCCACCAGCTCTGCAGCAACCAGAGGGGCGGGCCAAGGGGAGGGCGCTGGTGAGCAGGAGCGTGGGAGCCACCTTTTTGCGCAAGGGTGCTTTGAAGGTCGCAGGGGAAACGGAGCACCCTGCCAGTTCTCCCACACTGAATGACCCGTGGCTCCCCTAGCGGCCTGGGTGGTGGCGCGGCAGCAGGTGAGTCCGGCGCTGGGTCTCAGGGGTCCCCAATCCACTGTGTTGCGGCGCCAGGCCCCTTGGGAGGGGCCCCTCGGGGGCTGACCTAGGTTAGGGTCAGCCCCCAGGACGCCAGCAGGCTCAATCCGCCAGCTGTGCGGCGAATGGAGTGGTGGGTCGAGGTGAGGTCTCTGTCGAGAGGGAGCTTGGGCCCAAGCATTTTGGCTCTGGGGGCCTTTTAATGTTTCCGGGGACTCGGCGGGCCATGCCCATTCTCCTCCCTGAGTGACCGGCAGTGCCCCTAGCTGCCCAGGTGGCAGCGGGGCGGCAGGGTGAGTCAGGCGCTGCGGCTCGGGTATCCCCAATCCCCGGTGTTGCGGCGCCAGGCCCCTTGGGAGGGGCCCCTCGGGGGCCAACCTAGGGTTAGGTTTAGCCCCAGGGAGGCCGGCAGGCCCTATTCGCCAGCTGTGTGGAGACTGGAGTGTCGGACCGAGGTGAGGGCGCTGGTGAGCGGGAGCGTGGGCTCGGGTGTTTTGGCGCGGGGGGCTTTTGAAGGTCGCCGTGTCTCGGAGGGCCCTGCCTGTTCTCTCGCCCTGAATGAACGGCAGCACCCCAAGCCCCCGGGTGGCAGCTGGGTGGCAGGGTGAGTCAGGTGCTGAGGCTCAGGATCCCCAATCTCCGGCGTTGGAGCGCCAGGCCCCTTGGGATGGGCCCCTCGGTGGTCAATCTAGGGTTACGGTTAGCCCCCAGAAGGCCAGTGGTCCCGATCAGCGGCTGTGCAACACGCGAAGGGTTGGGCCGAGGTGAGGGCGCTGGCGAGCCTTAGCATGAGCCCAAGCCAAGCACGGGGGGCCTTTGAATGTCAGCGGGTGCTCGGAGGGCCCTAACCATTTTCTTGCTCTGATTGAACGGTGGGCCCCTAGCGGCTCGGGTGGCTGAAGGGAAGCAGGGTGAGTCTGGCACTTGGGCTCGGTGTCCCCATCCCCAGCGTTGCGATGCCAGGCCCCTTGGGCAGGGCCCCAGGGGTGCCGACCTATGGTTAGGGTTAGCCCCCAGGAGTCCGGCAGGTCCGATACACCACCTGTGCGTCGAGCGGCGAGTTGGGCCGAGGTGAGGGTGCTGGTGAACATGAGCCTGAGCCCAAGTGTTTTCGTTTGGGGTGCCTTCGAGGATCGGCAGTTTTCGGAGGGCCCAGCCCGTTCTCCCACCCTGAATGAACGGTGGCATCCCTAGCGGTCCGGGTGGGGCGGGGCGGCAGGGTGTAACTGACGATGGGGTTGGGGGTCCCCAATCCCCAGCATTGGGCCGCCAGGCCCCTTAGGAGGGGCCCTTCGGGGGCCAACCTAGAGTTAGGGTTAGCCCCTAGGTGGCCAGCAGGCCCTATTCGCCAGCTGTGTGGAGAGCGGAGTGGCGGACCCAGGTGAGGGCGCTGGTGAGCGGGAGCGTGGGACCTAGCATTTTGGTGCGGGTTGCCTTTGAAGGTCGCAGGGGACTGGAGGGCCCTGCCCATTCTACCACTCTGAATGAGGACGGCGCCCCTAGCGGGCCGGGTCACGGCAGGGCGGCAGGGTGAGTCTGGCGCTGGTGCTCGGGGGTCCCCAATCCCTGTCGTGGTGGCGCCAGACCCCTGGGAGGGGCCCCTCGACATCCAACCTACTGTTAGTCCCCAGGAGGCCGGCAGGCCCGATCCGGCGGTTGTGCGGCTTGTGGAGGGGCTGGCCGAGGTGAGGGCGCTGGTGAGCGGAAGCGTGGGCCAAAGCATTTTGGCGTGGGAGGACTTCAAATGTCACCGGAGGCTCGGAGGGCCCTGCCCATTCTCCAACCCAGATGACCGGCGGCGCCTCTAGCGGCCCGGGTGGTGGCGGGGCATCAGGGTGCGTCTGGCAGGTTGCTTTGGGGGTGCCCAATCCCCCGCATGGTGGCGCCAGGCCCCTTGGGATGGGCCCCTCAGGAGCCAAGCTAGGGTTATGGTTAGCTCCAGGCGGCCGGCAGGCCCGATCCACCGGCTGTGCAGCGAGCGGAGGGGCGGGCCGAGGTGGGGTCGCTGGGGAGTGGGAGCGTGGGCCCAAGCGTTTTAGTGTGGGGGGCCTTCAAAAGTCGGCGGGGGCTTGGAGGGCCCTGCCCGTTCTCCTGCCCTGAATAACCGGCGGCGCCCCTAGCACCCCAGGTTGCGGTGGGGCGGCCGTATGAGTCCGGCGCTGGGGCTCGGGGGTCCCCAATCCCAGGCCTTGCAGCTCCAGGCTCCTTGGGAGGGGCCCATCGGGGGCCGACCTAGGTTTAGGGTTAGCCCCCAGGAAGCTGGCAGGCCTGATCCGCCGGCTGTGTAGCCAGCAGAGGGGCAGGCCGAGGTGAGGGCGCTGTCGAGCGGGAGCCCGGGCCCAAGCATTTTGGCGTGGGGGCATTCGAAAGTCACTGGGGGTTAAGAGCGCACTTCCCGTTCTACCTCGCTGAAAGCCCAACTGCATACCTAGCGGCTCGGGTTGCGGAGGGGCGGCAGGGTGAGTACGGTGCTGGGGCTCGGGGATCCCTAATCCCCGGCATTGCAGCACCAGACCCCTTGGGAGGGGCCCCTCGGGGGCTGACAAAGGGTTTGGGTTAGCCTCCAGGAGGCCGGCAGGCCCGATCCACCAGTTGTGCGGCGAACGGAGGGTCAGGCGGGGGTGAGGCCACTGGCGAGCGGGAGCATGGGCCCAGGTGTTTTGGCGTGGGGGTCCTTCAAAGGTCGCCAGAGGCTCAGAGGGCCCTGCACCTTCTTCCGCCCTGAATGACCGGCGGCTACCCTAGCGGCCCGGGTAGAGGACGGGTGGTATGGTGAGTCAGGCGCTGGGGCTCGGTGTCCCCAACCCTCGACGTTGGGGCGCCAGGCCACTTCGGAAGGGCTCTAGGGGGCCGACCGAGCATTACTGTTAGCCCCCAGGAGGCCGGCAGACCCGATCTCCCAGCTGTGTGGCGAGCAGAGGGGCGGGCCATGGTGAGGGCGCTGTTGAGTGGAATCGTGGGCCCAAGAGTTTTGGCGTGGGGGGCATTCAAAAGTCGCTGGGGGCTCAGAGTGCCCTTCCCGTTGTACCACGCTGAATGCCCGACGGCGCACCTAGCGGTGCGGGTTGCACAGGGGCGGCAGGGTGAGTCCAGTGCTGGGGCTCGGGGGTCCCCAATCCCAGGCGTTGCGGATCCAGGGCCCTTGGGATGGGCCACTCTGGGGCCAACCAAGGGTTATTGTTAGCCCCCAGGAGGCCAGTAGGCCCAATCCGCCGGCTGTGCGGCAAGTGGAGGCGTGGGCCCAGGTGAGGGCGGTTGAGAGCAAGAGCGTGGGCTCAAGCGTTTTGGCACAGGGGGCCTTTGAAATCATCGGGGGTTCAGCGGGCCCTTCCTGTTCTCCCACCCTGAATGACCAGCGGCACCCCTAGCGGCCTGGGTGGTGGCGTGGCGGCAGGATGAGACTGGCAATGGGGCTCGGGGGTCCCCATTCCCTGGCATTGCGGCGCCAGGCCGCTTGGAGGGGCCCCTTGGGTGCCGAGCTTGGGTTAGGGTTAGCCCCCAGGAGGCTGGCAGGCCTGATCGGCCAGGTGTGCGGCGAGTGAAGTGGCGTGCAGAGGTGATGGCACTGGCGAGCGGGAGCGTGGGCCTAAGCGTTTTGGCGCTGGGGGCATTTGAAAGTCGCCGGGGGCCCAGAGCGCCCTACAGGTTCTCCCACCCTGAATGACCGGTGGCGCCCCTAGGGGCCGGTAGGGGAGGGGCAGTAGAGTGAGTCCAGCGCTAGGGCTCGGGGGTCCCCAATCCCCGGCATTGTGGCGCCAGGCCTTTGGAAGGGACCCCTCGGGGTCCGACCTAGGGTTAGGGTTAGCCCCCAGGAAGCAGGCCGGCCCGATCCGCTAGCTTTCGGCAGGTGGAAGGGCGGCCTGAGAAGAGGGCGCTGACAAACAGGAGCGTGACCCCAAGCGTTTTGGTGCGGGGGGCCTTCGAATGTCGCCGGGGGCTCGGAAGCCCCTGCCCGTTCTCCCGCCCTGAATGACCGTGGCGCCCCTAGCGGTCCGGGTGGCGGCGGGAAGGCAGGGTGAGTCCCACGCAGGGGCTTGGGTGTCCTCAATCCCCGGCGTTGTGGCGCTAGGCCCCTTGAAAGGGGCCCCTCGGGGGGGACCTGGGTGTAGGGTTAGCCCCAGGAGGCCGGCAGGCCCAATCCGCAGGCTGTGTGGCATACGGTGGGGCGGGCCGAGGTGAGGCCGCTGGCGAGTGGGAGCATGGCTCCAAGCATTTTGCAAAGTGGGCCTTCGAAGGTCGTCGAAGTCTCGGAGGGCCCTGCCCGTTCTACTGCCCTGTATAACCGGGGGCACCCCTAGCACCCTGGGTGGCGGTGGGGCAGCCGGGTGAGTCCAGTGCTGGAGCTTGGGGGTCCCCAATCCCAGGCGTTGCTGCTCCAGGCCCCTTGGGATGGGCCCCTCGAGGACCGACCTAGGGTTATGGTTAGTCCCAGGTGGCCGGCAGGCCCGATCCGCCGGCTGTGTGGGGAGCGGAGGGGCGGGCCAAGTTGAGGGCGCTGGCGAGCTGGAGCGAGAGCCCAAGCGTTTTGGCGCGGTGGGCCTTCGAAGGTCGCCAGGGGCTCGGAGGGCCATTCCCGTTCTCCCATCCTGAATGAGGACGGCGCCCCTATCGGGCCGGGTCATGGCGGGGCAGCAGGGTGAATCAGGCGCTGGTGCTCGGGGGTCCCCAATCCCCAGCGTGGCGGTGCCAGGCCCCATGGGAGAGGCCCCTTGGGCGCCAAAGTAGGGTTTGGGTTAGCCCCAGGAGGCCGGCAGGCGTACGGAGGTGCTGGCCGAGGTGAGGACGCTGACGAGGGGGAGCGTGGGCCCAAGAGTTTTCGCTCGTGGGCCTTCGATGTTCGCTGGGGGCTCGGAGGGCACTGCACGTTCTCCCGCACTGAATGACCGGCGGCACCCCTAGCGGCCAGGGTGGCGGTGGGGCTGCAGGGTGATTCCAGCGCTGGGGTCGGGGGTCCCCAAACCCCGGCGTGTTTTGCGCCAGGCACCTTGGGAGGGGCCTTCGTGGGCCGACCTAGTGTTAGGGTTAGACCAAAGGAGGTCGGCAGGCCCGATCTGCCAGGTGTGCAGTGAGTGGAGTGGCGGGCCGAGGTGAGGGCGCTGGCGAAAGGGTTCGTGGGCCCAAGTGTTTTGGCTCTGGGGGCCTTCGAAGGTCACCAGGAGCTCTGAGGCCCTGCCCGCTCTACCGCCCTGAATGACCGGCGGCGTCCCTAGCGGCCCGGGTGGCGGCAGGGCGGCAGGGTGCGTCCGGCGCTGGGGCTCGAGAGTCCCCAATCCCTGGCGTGGCAACGCCAGGCCCCTTTGGAGGGGCCCTCAGGGACCGAACTAGGGTTAGGGTTAGCTCCCAGGAGGCCGGCAGGCCCGATCTCCCAACTGTGTGGGGAGTGGAGAGGTGGGCCGAGGTGAGGGTGCAGGGGAGCGGGTATGTGGGCCCAAGCATTTTGGGGCTAGGGCCTTCGATGGTCGCCGGGGGCTCGGAGGGCCCTGCACATTCTCCCGCCATGAAGGACCAGCAACGCCCCTAGCTCCCTGGGTGGCAGTGGGGTGGCAGGGTCAGTCCGGCACTCGTGCTTGGGTTTCCCCAATCCCCAGCGTTGCGGTGCCAGGCCCCTTGGGAGGGGCCCCTCGGGGACTGTCCTAGGGTTAGGTTAACCCCCAGGAGGCCAGCAGTCCCGATCCGCCGACTGTGCAGTGAGCAGAGGGATTGACCGTGGTAGGGCGCAGTCGAGCGGTAGCGTGGTACCTAGCGTTTTGGTGTGGGGGGCCTTCTTATTTCACCGGAGGCTCGGAGGGCCCTGCCGGTTATCCCGCCCTGAATGCCCGGCGGCGCCCCTAGCGGCCCATGTGGCGGCGGGGCGGCAGGGTAAGTCCAGCGCTGCTCCTCGGGGGTTTCCAACACCCAGCATTGCGGCGCCAGGTCACTTGGGATGGGGCCCTAGGAGACCTACCTAGGGTTAGTGTTAGCCCCCAGGAGGCTGGGAGGCCCGATCTGCTGGCTGTGCAGCGTGCGGAAGGGTGGGCCGAGGTGAGGGCACTGGAGAGTGGAAGCGTGGGCCCAAGCGTTTTGGCGAGGGAACCCTTCGAAAGTTGCCGCGGCTCGGAGGGCACTGCCCATTCTCCCGCTCTGAATGACCGGCAGCACCCCTAGCAGCCCTGGGGGCAGCGTAGCGGCAGTGTGAGTCTGGTGCTGGGGCTCCGGGGTCCCAAATCCCCGTCGTTGCGGAGCCAGGCCCCTTGGGATGGGCCCCTAGCGGGCCTACCTAGGGTTAGTGTTAGCCCCCAGGAGGCTGGGAGGCTTGATCCGCAGGCTGTGCAGCAAGTGGAGGGGTGGGCCGAGGTGAGGGCACTGGTTAACGGAAGTGTTGGCCCAAGCGTTTTGCCTGGGGGGGCTTTCGAAGGTTGCCGGGGGCTCGGAGGGCCCTGCCCGTTCTCCCGCCTTAAATGACCATAGGGGCCCCTTGTTGCCCAGGTGGCAGTGGAGCAGCAAAGTGAGTCTGGCGCTGCGGCTCGGGGGTCACCAATCCCCAGCGTTGCGGTGCCAGGCTCCTTGGGAGGGGCCCCTTGGGGGCCGACCTAGGGTAAGTGTTAGCCCCCAGGACTCCAGCAGGCCCTTTCCGCCAGCTCTGCAGCAGGCGGAGGGGCAGGCCGAGGTGAGGGCACTGGCGAGAGGGAGTGTGGGCCCAAGCGTTTTGGCGTGGGGGGCCTTCAAAAGTCGCCGGGGACTTGGAGGGCCCTGCCCATTCTCTCGCCCTGAAAGACTGTCGGTGCCCCTAGCAGCCCGGGTTGCTGTGGGGCGGCAGGGTGACTCCGGCGCTGGGCTCGGGGGCCCCAATCCCCGGCGTTGTGGCACCAGGCCCCTTGGGAAGGGCCCCTCGGGGGCCGACCTAGGCTTAGGGTTCATCCCCAGGAGGCTGGCAAGCACTGCGATAAGTGGCTCTGGCAATGTAACAAAAATGCCATACACTTATCTGTAAGAAATAACAGTGTACAGGAACCCTCTTAGCCCTAACATCATCCTTTGTGAATATGGAAGCCAGCCCCAAAGTGGTCGTGGAAGTCTGTCGAAAGGGCTAAGCACTTTTCTCTGAGTCACCACACTATACAGGGAAAGACCAATGTACATCATCTTTCACGAGTAGGAAGCATTAATGAAAAGGTTCTGGAATTTCGAGGACTCTGACCCATCCTTATTGGTAATAAACCACCGTGTACAGGAAAACACCTTCAACTCTCATCACCTCCTCAATCCTGATTCCGATTCAACTTTGGGTGTGTAGGACTAGGGAAATGTCCACATCTTATTAAGCTAAGAAAGAACGATGTCAGGGTAATGCCCTTCAAGTCACCTCAGCCTTCCTGAAGACGGAAGCAGGAATCAAGGTGGTTATGTTACCATGAGGTAAGGAAGATGAGCATATAAGTGAGAAACAACAGTGGGCAGGACCTCTCTTCCAACGAACAGTATCTTTGCTTAATGTTGAATCCCTATGGTAAGTGGTTGTGGGCATTTGTGAGGTCAAAATCTTAAGTGTTTTGTAAAACCTCTTGGCCATTCACAGATGAGACTAAGGTAGTTGGGGACTCCTAGGCAGTGATTTGTCCACTGTCAAAAATATGAAAAGATAAAAGAGACAGATGAGGTCTCCTCAGGCATTGTCCTTTATCCTCATCCTCCGTGAGGATGGCCATCTCTGGACAGCTCAGTGGCAGGGTCTCATTCACAGTGGGGGCATCTGTTCCTCACAGACATCAGGCAGGGAAATGGATTTGGTTCTCTGTGCCAGCCCAGACACAGCTGAGTGTCACAGCACCCTCTCGTGGGCTCATAAGAGTTTCACTGTCACCAGGCAGGTCATTGTATTTGATAAACCACTGTGAGAGTTTGCAATCGCCTTCATCTGCAACCTCCTAGAGGCAAATGCAGGTGTCTCGTACCATGTGAAGTCATGTGAAGGCATTGTGAGAAATTGTCCTTTTGCTTAAGAAAAACATGGCTGGGGCTCCTGGCTGGCTCAGCCAGTTAAGCATGTGCCTTTGGCTCAGGTTATGATCCCAGGGTTCTGGGATCGAGGCGAGGCTCCCTGTTCAGCAGGAAAGGAGTTAGGGAAATAGCTTAGAACCCACAGAGAATGTGAATAAAGGGGAGTGAAATGGAATTTGGTCTGTGTTTTGCTTTAGGGATTGGAAGTTAGTTTTTTCTCAATTGTGATGGTTCTTGAAACAGAGAAGCTGTATTGGTTTTTTTTTACCTTTAATTTTTTTCTAATAATAATTTTTTATTATGATATGGTAGTCACTATACAGTATTTCCTTAGTTTTTGATGTAGTGTTCCATGATTCATTATTTGCATATAACACCCAGTGCTCCATGCAATATGTACCTTCCTTAATACCCATCACTGGCCCATCCCAATCCCCCACCCCTCTCCCCTCTGAAGCCCTCAGTTTGTTTCCCAGAGTCCATAGTCTCTCGTGGTTCATTCCCCCTTCTGTTTAGGGTCCATTGTCTAAAGGGACAGACAGTGGAAGTTCACCGAATATAAGATCGAAATTTCGTTGTTCATTATAGATGCCGCTAAGTAGTTCCCAGTCATTTCATTCTACTGTAGTAATTCATTATACCTGTGCAGGTGCACGTGGAAGACAATTGATGCATGTTTAGTGGTAATAAAACACGCCCCTCAGTAGTAGAATAAGAGAGGATGCATATGTGTAAAATTATTCGACTACAGCTTCCATGCTTTCCCTTTGGTTCCTTATTATCTATGAAATTGGACAATTTTTGTTCTCTAGGCTTAAAACTCATTGTCAGTATTCAGAGTTTTTCAATGCTGATCTTCTCCTGTATAAGTTACCAAAAACCTAAAATATGTATGAAATTTAAAAAACGCTATATTGAAAATGACAGCAGGGAAGTTCCATTTTGTGAATATTGTGTCAATGGATCTCTATTTTGACATCAGTGTTCATTAAAAATGATGACATTTCATGTGAGTATAAATACCAATGTGAAAAAGGAAAGGTAGGAAGAACCTTGAATGTTTAAGTAATTGGTGAAATGACAGGTGTGTGTGTGTGTGTGTGTGTGTGTGTGTGTGTGTGTGTGTGTGTAATTGATTTTCAGTGAATGGTTCAGCTTCTTGTAGGGCCTCCGAGAGAGCCCAGATGAACCTTTCAATGAGTTGGTATCTGTTTTCAGAACATGGGAATCTCTTAGTCCAATAGTCAATCAGGCAAGCTTTGAGGTCTTGAAGAGTTTCAGTCCTCAGCGATGGTGTTGCAGACCCTTGTGAGCAAACCCTAGGGTATGCTCAGAGCCCTCATTTGCTGGTAGCAAGGTGTGACGATTTCAGACGGCATTTCCCAAAGAAGTACCTCTTGAGTCTCTGTCCTTATTAGTTCCCTACACTTCCTTACACTAGTTATGTGTTCAATGTGTTTCAGGATAATCCCCACATGTGATTTTTGCTATTTCCTACTAGTCCTATCTGTTTCTCATCTTCTTCTTTTATGGTAGGTGTTGGGAAGCAACCTGTGCGGTGTAGGAAGGGGTGTGGTAGTTGTCTGCCTTCAGAGGACCGAATGATGCCTAGAAATTGTACTGTAGTTTGAGGTCAATTGTCCATCCTCTGAGTGTCAGGAATTCCATCACTTTACATTGATGCTAGTCTGTTCTTCAAGCTGTCCTCAGAAATAAGGACGTCATCCATCTAGGGAATACTGATTTGTGTGTATGTTTTCATTTTAGGAAAGGCCTTGCTGCTCCTGAAAATAATACTGTAGAGCACCCTTTCCTGTTCTTATTGGCCATCAGTCAATCTTTTGTGAAGTATTCCTTTATAAATAGACTTTTTATGGTTGATGAGCAGGAATTCTTATTGACAAGTCTTTGTCAGTGTGTGTATTGCAAATCTGTACTTCCCAGCCTGTGGTTCACTTTTTCATTTTCTTATGGTCATAAGATAAGGAGAAATGTCACATTTTTATGAAGTCCCACTGAATTCTTTTAAATGGTTAGTGCACCCTATGTCCTGCCCCAAGATTGACAGGTTCTACGTTTTCTTTCAGAAACTGTCCAATGGGAAACACAATCCATCTCAAATTTATAAATTGCATTTTTAATTATAATAGGGTATTTATACACTGTTTTGGATTTTCTATGTACACAATCGTATTATCTTTGAATAGTCACAATTATCCCCTCAATTCTTATACTTTTTGTTTCTCTTGCCTTCTAACACTGGTAAATTCTCCAATGCAACGTTGAGTAGAGCAGCATTGTTTGAAGATTTTAATATACCTTTCTCAATATCTGACAGAAAAAGCAGACAAAACATTGGTAAAATGTGACCTAATGGACATATAGGGAACATTCCATAATAAGTGCAGAATACATTATTTTCAAGTGGTCATAGTCTCTTTACCCAAATAGATGATAGGTGGGGCCACGAATCAAGTCTACAAATGTTAAACCCTGAAATTAACTAGATTCTATTCTTAGACCACAGGGGAATTGAGCCACAGTCATAGGAAAAAGAAAACCAGGAAGTCCTTCAATGTTTAAAAATTAAATGGAACTTTGATACATATCCTAAAGGTAGGAGAGGGAATCTCAATGGAAATTCTGAACGTTTTCTACATGAGGGCTCACACACAATGGCACTTTCTTTGTGAAGAGCATTATAATAACCTAGACAGGAGTTGAGCCTTAAGTCAGAGTTCTGCCTGCCCCAGCCACACCTGGCAGCCTTGGCCTGTGGTCCCCCTCAGCTGTCCTTTCTGGTGGCCCTGAGCTAAGGGGTCAACATGGCCATATGGAAATGGGAAGCTCCCCACTCATAGTGATGGCGGTGCCCCCTCCCCAGCTGCCCTTTCTGGTGGCTCTGAGCTAATGGGGTCAACATGGCCGTATGGAAATTAGAAGCTCCCTACTCTTAGTGATGACGTTGCTATCGTATCGTCCTCACCAGTCCAACAACATGATTTCTGAGTGAAATATGACACAAGAGCGACTTCTTGGCCTTCCTTCAGGTTTGAAAATCATCTGGTGAGTCATCTATTAGGAATATGGATTCAACATGTGTTCTTTCTTCTGGAAAAGAAATAGACCCAATAGCAATTATGGCTTCCTGAGCACCTGTTCCTGAGAGACATCATACTGGCTCTTTGTAGCATTCTGCCTCTTAAAATTCTCAACTAGGGTGTAGATATTTTTAGGCACATTTTCAGGTGGTTAGACAGGGACTCAGATGATATGAGTCACAGCGGATTTTAGTGTCAGAAACCTAAGTGGGATCCCCAAATTGACTCCAAATCCCTTGTTGTTCCATACAGGGTACTATTTCCCTCTTATCTCTGGTCTTCTCGATCTGGAAACCTATCAAGTATCAGGATTTTCTTGTCATGTGGAAAACTGGAACGAATTCAGCGGGCCTTTTCACGTCTGCCCATGGTGATCATTAAGATCATTATCTCAGTGGAGGACCTCTGGGTAAGATACTCAAAGATCCTTAGGAATACAGACAGTATAATATTTTCCTGGTATTAAAGTTACAGAAACCAACTATCATTTTTAGTCGATTCAGGCTCTGGTATGTTCAAACCGTGCTGTAAAACCGGTCTGAAATATTATTTAAAAACACTCAGCTCAGCCTCTTCTACAAAGTGAGCCAATGCTTATAAACATGGCTAAAATATTCCCTTACCTACGATGACTTCCCAGCCATCGTAGTATTTATATGGTATGACTGTGACTTACATTAGTCAACATTTGCAGAGAAAGAACTTAGTGCATCCAGGGGGCACATCATGTTGAAATTAGTTTGTGACAATGAGCTACTGTGTTTTATTCTGCAGTCCAAGGGAATGGTGCCAGACATCTCTAAGGTGTCTAGCAGTTCTACAATTCTGATTTTAAGTGGTCTGTGTGCTTCAGAGATTTGGGCAGGAGAAGGGCAGGAGTCCAGAGACTGTGAACACTTCTGTTACCTGTGCTGACCATGGAGCAGGCAGCCTTCTGTGGACAACATTTTGATTTCTTGGTACTCTTGGGAAAGGTGCTTTTGTCTCACATTCCTCCATTTAGGAGTAATTATAATGATGAAAGTAATTTTTATCTTATATCATCTGTGGGCCCTGATCCTGGGCTCCCAGGGAAGCTATCCTTTAACATTTTACCCAGCTCAAAATGACTGGGCAACACCTCAAAGCATGGGCCCTATTTCTGCCCCAAGCACATGTTGTACATCTGCTTCGAGAAGAAAACAATAACCAAAAATGCCAACATAAAGATAAGACAAAATAAAGAACCTCTTTGGCTCCCATAATATTAAAGTCATACTGACATGTATATACTGAAAATGCATGAAATCATTGCATTTCCTAAAGCCCAAGTCTTGGATGGTCTGAGAGTCACTGACCTTGCCCAGAACCAGGCACACCCCAGCAGGGAGGGCTGGTGCAGAAAGGGAAGGGGCAGGACTCTGAGGGTGGTCTGCAGCTAGAGGGGTCCCTGGAAGGGGCCAGGTGTGTGTGGAGGCCCCAGCCCACGAGCCCACCCATGCCTGTGCCTGGTGTTGGGTAGAGGAGGCTCCTCTTGGGCCCCCTGCACTTTCAGCGTTCCAGGGGCTTGAGGGCGGGTTGCCCAGCATCCAAGGAGCTCAGGCACAGCCCTCCCAGACAATTCACCACTTGGGGGTGGAGCTACATCACTGTGGGCGGTCCCTGATTTGCAGTGGGTTGCAGACCTGGGGCAGAAGGGGCACTGAGAGAGAGAGAGTTGCCCTGTGGAGATCCCTGCTGGTGAGTGAGCAGCATGCACTGGGGTGGGGGTCCGGGTCAGGGTGCGCCCCAGGTGGGAGGCAGGGTTCTGGAAGGGAACGTGGAGAGGGTTCATTGTGTGGACTCAGGTGAGTTTTCCTTTTCCATTTAAAGTCTCTTCTGCCCCATGTCCTCAACTGGCCTTATTCTCCATCCCCGTGAACTATAGGGCGCCCGCTCACCTGAGCTTTTGTGGGATGGGTTGCAGAATTTCAGGGTTTCCCCTGTTCCCCTGGAAGAGTGCGGGAAAGGACCTCACACAATCCCCACCTTCAGTTCTCTGACACAGTGCAGGTGATGCCTCTTGTGCATTAACCCGAATTCAGCAGGGTGTGCCCTGGTCCCCCAGGCACAGGTGTGGCAGTAGCAAGCCCCAGAGCCGTCCCCCAACTTAGCATTATGCCCCCTGTGCCCCCAGGTTAGTGGTAATTGGCTATTAGAAGCATGCAGGAGAATCCTCCAGGTGGGGGCCTGGAGGCGGGCGTAAACCAGACCCCACTCTAGTTGCATTGGGAATAGACGAATTGAGGGTTTCTTTAGAAGAGTAAGTCTGCTTTCCAGAAAAGGCAAGGTCATTGGTCTGTTGAGAATGAAGATAATTACTGCTAAACAACAAGTATGTGTTGCCCCTTCGCCCAGAAACCGAAGCAGGTGTGCAGGCTTTAGGTCAGAGGTGCCTTCTTCTCCACAGGTGAGAACACTTCTCTGCTCTGGCTCCTAGACACCCGAGGTTTTGAACGTCAGCATCAGAGTCAGCGAGGCAGATTGTCACAGGACGCCAGTGTTCAGAGAAAGCACAGGTATGTTTGGCAAAATGTCCTATCTATGTCAGGGCTGGAGGTAAAACCTCTCATTATCCCAAAACCTCCTGGGCTTTTCTCTTTTCTCTAGTTGAGCCACAAAGTAAAATTGAAGTAGCTGTCAGCATTCTGGGTTTGGTGCAAGAATTACTTAGTTTCCCTGCAGGTAGAACTTTGCAGGGGATCACAATTTCTCTGTCCATTTATTGCTTACAAATGTATTTTGACTATCTGTTTCCTAGGAACCCTCTTTTATTAGAAAGGGAAGGTGAGATTCACTCTGTGCCTGTTTGTAACATCTAATTTGTTCCTTCATCTAACAATGTTTATCCAGTTGGGCCTAAGATATGGTTGAGTGGCCAGCATCTAGAGTTAGATGGCTTTTTTTCATCTGATACAGACTTGGATGATGTCATTTGACAAAGGTGATGTTTCATCATTGATTAGTTTATTCATCAGAAGAGTTAAAATTAGGGTGGAGGGAAAATTGAAAATTATCCAAAGCGGCCTGTTCCTGTTTAAAAGTTGAGCTTGACTTTCTAGTTTTACTAAATGTATTATCTCGATATTTTGAGGTGCCATATTCTCTCTGTAGTTTCTTTGGTGGTGGAGTCAGAAGGAGAGTCTGGGAATTCTTTCCGAGAGTGGCATGCTGGTGGCTTCAAGGGGATTGGCATCAGGAGCCTTGGGGTGAATTCTGCAACTGCTTGTCTGACCCTGGGTGCATCTCCCAGAGGTTTTGTTTCCTCTTATGAAATTGCCCGCAGATAATGTTCTGCTTGAAGGGGAACCCTCCCATCCTGTTGGTGGGAATGCAAAGTGGTGCAGCCAGTCTAGGAAACAGTGTGGGGGTTCCTCAAAAAGTTAAACATTGAAAAACCACATGATCCAGCAATTGCTCTCCTAGGTATTTACCCAAAGGATACAAAAATGTGGATTCAAAGGGGGTCCATGCAGCATGATGTTTAGAGCAGCAATGTCCACAGTAGCCAAATTATGGAGAGAATCCCAAAGTCCATGCACTGATCAATGGATCAAGCAGATGTGGGATACCTATATATAATGGAATATGACCCAGCTTCAAAAAGAATGAAATCTTACCACTTGCAAGGATGTGGATGGATCTAGAGTGTATTAAGCTAAGCAAAATCAGTGAGGAAAGACTAATATCCTATCCTCTCACGCTTGTGGAATTTCAGAAAGAAAACAGATGAACAGAGTGTTGGGGTGATGAGAGAGGCAAACAAGGCAATAGACTCAACCTTGGAGAACAAACTGAGTGTTGCTGCAGGACAGGAGTGTGGGGGGAAGAGTTAAATGGGTGAGGGGTATTAAGGAGGGTACTTGTGATGAGCACCAGGTACTGTATGCAGGAGAGGAATCACTAAATCCTACCCCTGAAGCGAATATTCCATGGCATGTGAACTAACTGGAATTTAAGTAAAAGAAGAAAGGAAAAAGTGTTCTGCTTCATGAAGAGTGAGGTAAAATTGTAGTGATTTGGGCTGTACTATTCTATAGAGGATAGATGTAAAACACCCTGTTGTAGGATACACTAGTTTCTTATCACATAAGGAGTACTCAGAGAGCTGCAATGAAAGATTCAGGTCTCAGAGCATGTTCATGTTCCACTGATATGTTACAGTTTGCACAGGTAGGAAAGAAGGTGGAGAGAAAGGCAACAGAAGGGGAAAGTAGGTGTGAACCTTTCATTAGTTAGCATTATATCTTTCTCATGAAAGCCTTGCGCCAGTGTGATTTTGGAAGAAGAGGGGGAATCCGGGAGCATTGGAGGAGACAGGGGAGTTCCAGGTCTGGGTAAAGCTGACAGGGGTCCCAGAGGAGAGCTGAATGCATTCTGCAGCAGGGTGTGGGCAGGGTGGGCTCCAGGGGTGGCTGTGGGTCTCCTGGGTGAGAGTTGTGACAGGTGAGGGCTGTGTGCAAGTTCCTGGCTGAGGACAAGTGAGGCACAGGCGGAGAGCTGTCAGAGAACCTTCTTCTGGGCCACCAACCTCACCCAACACACACAGCCTCATCTTCTGTCCCTGTCACTCCAATTCAGACTTCTCCGAAGGTGAGTGAGAACACATCAAGAGCATTCTGAACAAAAGGGAAAGCATGTGCAATGGCTCTGGGGCAGGAGATTTCCAGGTATGTCCAGGAGCAGCAAGAAGGCCCTGTGGCCACAGGAGACAGCTTAGGACATGAGCTCAGAGAGGTGACAGAAAGCCATTCCAGGGCTATAACCCCATGAGACCCTGTTTCACTGGGCCATCGTGGCTACAGTGTTGAGAACAGATTACAGAGGGTTGAAGACGCAAGGCAGGTCAATGACGAGGCTTTTCCAGGAACTCAGGCACTGTGGACCAGACAGGTGGCCTTGGATGGAGTGGTTAGACCTATTCTGGGTCCATTTTGAAGATGGAGCTCACAGAATTTGCTGATGGGTTAGCTATTAGGAGCAGGAGAACGGAGGCGTTGGGGTAACTCCCAGCTGTTGTGGGTTGTCCTGATCGAGGGGAAGGAGAGTGTTTCTGGGGATAGGAGGTAGTCTGTGTTCCGCATCCTGAGGAAGGTGCCTTTCCCGGTGGGTCTGCTGAGATTTGTGTCTGGGAGAACCTTTCACATCTCCTCCCTCAGAAATGCTCAAGTACAAGTATCCCCCACTTTTTAAGCGTTCACAGTAAGACACTGGGCTTTCTTGAAAGAACTATGTTATTACCCAGCTTCAGTAAGAGGAAGAGACCTGAAGAGGCTTTCCCTCTTATGAAAAAAGGTGAACAGTGAGAATCGCGTTCAGCATCTGTTTTGGGGAGAAGCACAACAGAGGCAGCGTGCACCCCAACCAGCTCCTTCCGCTGGGAACAGCTATCCACATCCAGCCACCAGCACTTTGAATGGTGTCTGTGAGCCTCTGCTGTGCTTTATCTTCATTTATGCTGGGCCTCCCTTAGAAACTTGTGTCCTGAGGCCTAAGAAAAGCCAAAGAGAAGGAATTTTGGAGTCTGAGCACACTGTCTAATTGTTCCGTGTAAATTAATGGCCATTCCTTCTTGACACCATTTCTGCTGTGCAAGGTTTCTCAGAAGCCCTGTACTTTCAAAGAGCAGGGAAACTTATACCCGATGCTTCAGGGTTAGTTTTAGACTCCATGCTGGACAGAACATTTCATGACTGTCGGATTTTCTCACTTCAACATTGAGACTTTGACCACCTTCACCCGTTTCTACCACCCCATCCCCGAATCTGGCACCTACCAATCTGCTCTCAGTGTCTATGTGTTCAGTATTTGTTTATTCCTCGTGGAATGTACATGAGAGCATCTGGTATTGGTCTTTCTGTGTCTGAGTTACTTGGCATAAGGCCCCCAAGGTCTGTGTTTCCATGTCTGGTTCTTGTGAATAATGCTGCAGTGAACGTGGGAGTGCATCTGTCTTTTTGAGGCAGTATTTTTGTGTTCTCCGAATCAATACTCAGTAGAGCCATTACTGGGCCATGGGGTAGTTGCATTAATTTTTTCAGGAACCTCCATACCGTTTGTCACAGTGGCTGCACCAATTTCCATTCCCACCAACAATGCTCAGAGTCCTCTTGTCTGCACACCCTTGACCCCACCTGGTGTCTGTCTCTGGGACAATAGGTGTTCCAACACTTGTGAGGGAATAGCCAGTTGTGGGTTTGACTGATGTTTCCCTGACGATATTTAGTGATGTCGAACAACTTTTTCTGTCTGTTGGCACCTGTGAGCTGTCTTTGGAAAGTATCTATTCACATATTCCCCACATTTTTTATACAGTTTTTTTTGTTTGTTTGTTTTGATTTGTATGAGTGTTGTGTGTATTTTGGATGTTAGCCTCTTCTCACACATATGATTCGCAGATATTTTTTTTCTTATTGGGTCTGTGGCCTTGTAAGTTTTTGCTGGTTTCTTTTTCCGTGTGGAAGATTTCAGTTGAAGTTGTTCCACCTGTTTATTTTTGCTTTTGTTGCCTTTGCATTTGGTGTCCAATCTGAAGACTCTTTGCCAAAACCAATGTCGAGAGACTTAGTACCTGTGTCTTCTTGGAGGTTTATGGATTCAGGTCTTACGTTCATATCATTCATCCATTAAAAATTTTGTGTGTGGTGTAAGAAAGTGACCCAGTTATATTCTTCTGCATTTAGTGTCCAGTTTGCCTGTTACCGCTCACTGAAGAGACAGTCATTCCCTCATGGCATATCTTCTGCTGCTGTGTCGTAAGTTAGGATCATCTACGTGTGGGTAAGTTTCTGAGCTTTCTGTTCTGTTCCACTGACCTGGTGTCTGTGTTTCTGCCAGTACCATCCTGTTTTGATGACAACAGCTTTGTAATCTAGCTTGAAATCCAACAGTGTGTTGTCTGCACCTTTCTTTCTTCACGTTGCTTTGGGTATTTGGGGTGTTTTATGATTCCATACAAGTTTGAGGACTGTTTTCTATTTGCTCGAATAATGCCACTGGAATTCAGATAGGGATTTCATCACATGTGTCAATTGCTTTGGGTACGATGGACATGTTCACATAATTAACTCTTCCAGTTAAGGAGCATGGCGTATGCTTCCATTTGTTTGTGTTGCCTTCCAAATCTTTGACCCATACATCCTGCCCCCCTCGACACACATGTTTTTCATTTCTTTTCTGCCATGTGTTGAGTGTACTATGTCTTTCTCATTCTTGGTTGCTTTTATTCCTAAATTTTTTTTGATGCAATTGTAAATGGCATTGCTTTTTTAATTTCTCTTTGTGAAAGTGTGTCATCAGTATACAGAAATGCAAGAAGTTGGGTCATCTGGGTGGCCCCATAGGTGAAGCGTCCGCCTTCAGCTCAGGTCATGAACCCAGAGTTCTGGGTTCGAGCCCCGTGTTGGGCTCCCCGGTTACAGAGGGTCTGTTTCTCCCTCTTTCTCACACTCCCCCTGCTCGTGCTTTTTCTCTTCCTGTCAAATAAATAAATAAAATCTGAAAATACATAAAGACAACAGGTCTCTGTATATTGACTTTATATCCTGCAGCTTTCTTGAATTTGTTTATTCTAACAGTGGTTTTTTTTTTTTTTGTGGAATCATTCGGGATTTCATGTCATTTGCAAATAGTGACAGTTTTCCTGTATGGATTTCATATCTTTCTTTTTTTAAAATGATGTCACCCTACAGTACTTCATTTGTTTTTGATGTAGTGTTCCATGATTCATTGTTTGCATATAACACCAAGTGCTCATTATGACACATGCCCTCCTTTTTTAAAAAAAGAATTTATTTATTTATTCAACAGATATAGAGACTGCCAGCGAGAGAGGGAACACAAGCAGGGGGAGTGGGAGAGGAAGAAGCAGGCTCACAGCGGAGGAGCCTGTTGTGGGGCTCGATCCCATAATGCCGGGATCACGCCCTGAGCCAAAGTCAGACGCTTAACCGCTGTGCCACCCAGGGGCCCCAACAGGTGCCCTCCTTAATACCCATCACCAGGTTAACCCATTACCCTACCCCTCCCTTTCTGCAATCTTCAGTTTGTTTCCCAGTGTCAATAGTCTCTCATGGTTCATCTCCCCCTCTCATTCCCCCCCTTCACTTTTCCCTTCCTTCTTCTAATGTCCTCCATGCTACTCCTTCCGTTCCACATAGGAGTGAAACCATATGATAATTGTCTTTCTCTGCTTGACTTAATTTCACTTAGCATAATCCCCTCCTGGTCCATCAACCTTGGTGCAAATGGGGGGTATTCATCCTTTCTGATGACTGAGTAATATTCCATTGTATAGATGAACCACATCTTCTTTGTCCAATCATCTGCTGAAGGACATCTTGGCTCCTTCCACAGTTAGGCTATTATGGACATTGCTGCTATGTACATTGGGATACAGGTGCCCCTTCTTTTCATTACTCTGTGTCTATGGGGTAAATACCCAGTAGTTCAATTGGTGGGTCTTAGGATAGCTCTGTTTTTAACGTCTTGAGGAACCTCCATATTGTTTTCAAAAGTGGCTGTACCAGCTTGAATTCTCACGAGTAGTGTAAGAGGGCTCCCCTTTCTTCACATACTCTCTGACTTTTTTTATTTCTGTCTTGTTAATTTTTTTTCAAGATTTTATTTATTCATTCCACAGAGATAGAGACATCCAGCGAGAGAGGGAACACAAACAGGGGAGTGGGAGAGGAAGAAGCAGGCTCATAACGGAGGAGCCTGATGTGGGGTTTGATCCCATAATGCCAGGATCACGCCCTTAGCCGAAGGCAGAGGCTTAACCTCTGTGCCACCCAGGTGCCCCCTGCCTTGTTAATTTTAACATTTCTAACTGGTGTAAGGTGGTATCTCATTGTCATTTTGATTTGTATTTGCCTGATGGCAAGTGATGTGGAGCATTTTTTCATGTGTCTGTTGGCCATTTGTATGTCTTCTCTGGAGAAGTATCTCTTTGTGTCTTCTGCCCATTTTTTTGATGTTGAGTTTGAGGAGTTCTTTATAGATCTTGGATACCAACCCTTTATCTGTAATATCATTTGCAGATATCTTCTTCAATTCCATAGGTTGCCTTTTTGTTTTTTGATCATTTGCTTTGCCAAGCAGAAGCCTTTTATCCTGATGAAGTGCCAATAGTTCATTTTTTGCTTTTATTTCCTGTGCCTTTAGAGACGTGGCTTGCAAGAAGTTGTTGTGTCCAAGGTTGAAGAGTTCTTTTGATTTTGATATGAGACAGGAATCCATTATCTTATTTTCCTGATTGTATTCGAGTCCTCTGTCTTTCTTGGTGAGTCTAGCTAAGTTTGTCAGTTTTGTTTATCTTTCCAAAAAAGGCTGCTCTCATTTTCATTGTTTTTTTTTTTTGTCTTTTTAGTCTCCGTTGGATTTATTAATGCATTCCTTTTTGTTATTTCCTTATTTCTACTAATTTGGGGCTTTGTTTGTTGTTTTTTTTTCTCCTTATTTACCACATAAAGCAGGTTGTTTATTGGAGAGCATTTTCATGGATTGATGAAGACTTTAATTTCTATGAATATCCCCCATAAAGCTACTTTTGCTGCATCCCATAAGTTTTTGTAGGTTGTCTTTTTCATCAGTGACCAGGTACTTCTAAAAGTTTTTTGATTTCTTCTTTGACTGTTGGATGTTCAGTAGCATGTTGTTAAATCTCCACATATTTTTTAAGATTATTTTAGTATCTGACAGAGAGTGAGACAGCGAGAGAGGGAACACAAGCAGGGGGGTGGGAGAGGGAGAAGCAGGCTTCCCACTGAGCAAGGAGCCTGATTTGGGGCTAGATCCCAGGATCCGGGGTCAAGACCTGAGCTGAAAGCACATCCTTAACGACTGAGCCACCCAGGCCCCAAAAATCTCCACCTATTTTTGACTGTCCCATTTTTTTCTTGAGACTGATTTCTAATTTCATATCATTGTGGTTGGACAAGATTTGAAGCAGAAGGTGAAAAGAGCATTCAGATGAAAGGTTTGTTTCCTGGAGGGTTTTCTGAGGGCAGACCATGAGTTCAGTGGGGATGGAGGAAGGTTTTGTGAGACGGGGGGTGGGGTTAACCCTCGTTAGAATTACTGACTACTACCATGCAGGCTGTGTGCTACTGTTCACACCGTAGTCCTGATGGACTTGTACTTCATTAAATATTTTCTAGGAGGTGTAGGCATAGCCTTTACTTAAAGAAAGGTGCCATGTGGGTTCATGGCATTACCCCAGGTCAGCAACCGGGATGTATGGTATTGTGGGGGATCAGAAGCAGGCTTTCTGTGGGAAGCGACAGAAATAGGGTATGGTGAGCTCCATGACCATAGGTGAGGTCCCTCGTGACCCACTGGGTGTTGGGTTCTGTGGATCTGTCTCATCAGGTGCTGTGGAATTCAGGGACACCCTCCTGTCTGTGGATTTGTGTGGAGACAGGTAGACATCAGTGTCTGGCCAGGCACGAGGGTCGCAATGGACCACCACCAGAGGTGCAGCGTGCGGGGGAGCCACTGCTTGGTTTCCCCGAAAGCTGACCAGGGTCTGTGACCGTGATTCCTAGCATCTGCAAGGGAAGAGGAGATCGGGGTGGTGCACACTTCCTAGACTTGTGCTCAGGACTAGTCTGGAGCCCACTGAAGTCAGCCACACCTGGCACAGAAGGCACCCAGTCAGTGTAGCTGTGGGCACTGCTCCCATGGCACTTTTGGGCCGGCTCCATGCTGCCACCTCCTCTTTTCATCATCATCTTCAAGGTCATGTGCCTCTGCTCTTGCCCCATGGCCTCCGGGGTATTGTCCGTCCTCCATCTGGCCCTCATCCCTGGTGCCCTGTGCAGTCCGATGACAGGGTAGCCTTCTCGAGACAAACATCTGGCCCTGATGGAAAACTTCCATGGATCTCTTGTGATGCGAGGATGATGCCCTGCCCTGGAAGGGGGCTGCAGGTCCAAAATCAGGAGAGCCATGTCTCCCTTTTCAGCATGGCCTGCACTCCCCTCAGTCTTCTTCAGGGAAGCTCTCGCCACTTCCTGAGCTGACAGCTCTGAACTTAAAAATGAATGTTATTTTACATATCTCTATGCTTTAGTTCATCCATGGCATGTCTTTCAACCCCGTTAGTGGGTTTTTTTTTTTTTTTTTAGCGGTTCTGAAGGGCTGTCTGCTCAAGGAGGGGATGACCTGGGCAGGGCAGCTTTCCCTCTCATCTCCCTCAGCATGTCTCTGAGCCCTGGGGCCAGCTGTCCCACTGAGGATTGAGGGACCTGAGCCAGCCCATCCTGAGCCCAGGCTGTGTCAGCTCATAGACTGATGCGTGTCGGAGCGGTGGGCAGCTGGCATGGGCCAGGGGCAGGCAGTGTCTCCTTCTCATTCCTTCCCTCCCTTCCTCCCAGAAGTAGCTCAGAGCAGCCTTCAACCCCTGCATCTCCAGATCCCTTGACCTGTGCCTCCTGTGTTCAGCTGGTGACCTTGGAGTTTCGCATGGATTCTACCTCCCGTACCCTCTCCCATAGCAGTTCCTGGATCAGGGGAGGGGTCGGACCCTTGTCTGCTTTTGGTCTTCTTCCTGTCCCGCACCGAGCCCACCGACCGTTTCATCTTCCATGTATGTGCTTGGAAGCAAGCCCATCCACAGGGAACCTATTAGCCAAGTGGATCCAGGCAATGAACATTGAAGTAGAGATCCAGAATCCATAATAAACCTGCTCTGAAACCTGTCCCAAAGTCTGTGACTCTCTCACACTGAAACAGAAACAATAATAGCTTTCTGGACTGTGAAGTGATATGTGTCTCTACTTCCAATCTTGAATGCATAGGTGCTGAACCTGGACAGAAAGGGACCATGGCTCCCGTGGGCTGGGATCCACAGTAAGAACGCAGTGAAATCTGAATTTTAGGCATTAAGTGAATAATTATTGTAGAGTGAATCCCAAGTAGGGCTTTTGCACATTGCACAGGAAAAGCTTTTTCAAAGATGTTTCTGAAAGAAAAATCTTTTTTTTTAAATTTATTTTAATTCCATTAGAGCTAACATACAGTGTTACATTTGTTTCAGGTGTACAGTAGAGTGATTCAGTAATTCTATATATTACAAAGTGGTCATCAAGAAAAGTGTCCTCTTAATCCCCTTCATCTATTTCACTCATCCCTCTATCCACCTCCTCTCTGGTAACCATCCGTTTGTTCTCTATTGAAAAGAGTTTGTATTTTGGTGTGTCTCCTTTTTCTCTTTTAGTTATTTATTTTTGTTTGTTTTTTAAATTCCCCATTAGAGTGACATCATATGGGATTTGTCTTTCTCTGACTGACTGATTTTAGTTTGGATAATACTCTCTAGCTCCATCCATGTGGCTGCAAATGGCAAGGTTTCATTCTTTTTCAAGCCGAGTAATACTCCATTGTGTGTGTGTGTGTGTGTGTGTGTCTGAATACACACATCTATCATCTCATTTGTCAATTTTTCTACAGACACTTGGGTTGCTTCCATATTGTGATATTGTAAATAATAGTGCAAGAAACATAGGGGTGCACGTATCCTTTTTACTTACTGTTTTCCTATTCTTTGGGTAAATACGAGTAGTGTGATTGTTGGATCGTAGGGTAGTTCTATATTTAATTTTTTGAGGAAACTTCATACTGTTTTCCACGGTGGCCACCACAGTTTGCATTCCCACCCACAGTTCACGAGGATTCCCCTTCATCCACATCCTCCCAACACCTGCTCTTTGTTGTGCTTTTGATGTTAGCCATTCTGACAGGTTTGATGTAATACCTCATTGTCCTTTGGATTTACATTTTCCTGATGATGGGTGATGGTGAATATCTTTTCACGGGACTGTTGGCCATTTGTATTTCTTCTTTGGAGAAATGTCTGTCCATGTCTTCTGCCTATTTTTTAACTGGATTATTTGTTTTTTGGGGGGTCGAGTAGTATCAGTTGTATATGTTTTGGACACTATTCCTTTATTGCATATGATCTTTGCAAATATCATCTCCCTTTGAGTAGGTTGTCTTATTACTTTTACGTTTTCATTGTTCTTCTGCCGTGTGGAAACTTTTTATTTTGGTGTATTCCCAATAGTTTATTTTTGCTTTCATTTCCTTTGCCTCAGGACACAGTCTAGAAAAACGTTGGTATGGTCCATGTCAAGAAGTTACTGTCTTCCCTCCTGTAGGATTTTTATGGATTCAGTTCTCATATTGAGGTCTTGAAACTGTTTTGTGTTTGTCTGTATTGTGTAAGAAAGCAGTCTAATTTCATTCTTTTGTGCGTAGCTGTCTAGTTTTCCCAACACCATTTGCTGTAGAGACTGTCCTTTTCCCTTTTGATATCGTTGCTTGCTTTGTGGAAGATTCATGGACCACATAATTATGGGTTTCTGTCTGAACTTGTATCCTGTTCCTTTGGTCGCTGTTTCTATTTTTGTGCCGTACTGTCTTGTTAGGATGACTGCAGCTTTGTAGTATAACCTGAAATCTGAAATTGTGAGTCCTCCAGCTTTGTTTTTCTTTTCCACATTGCACTGTCTGTTCGAAATCTTTAGTGGATCCATACAAATGTTTAGGATTGTTTATTCGAGGTCTTTTGTTCTTTAATTTAAATTCAATTAGCCAACTTACAGTACACCATTAGTTTCAGATGTAGTCTTAAATAAATTTTCAGTCGTGTGTAACACCCAGTGCTCATTGTATCATGTGGCCTCCTTAATGCTACTCACCCAGTTACCCCCCCCAACTTCTCCAACAATCATCAGTTTCTTGCGATAGTTAAGAGTCCATCATGGGTTTTCTCCCTCTCTGATGACTTCCCATTCTATTTTCCCTTCCTTCCCCTATGGTCTTCTTCCTTGTTTCTGATATTCCACATAGGAGTGAAAGCATATGATCATTGTCTTTCTTTCATTGACTTATTCCACTCAGCATAATACCCTCCAGCTCCACCCATGTCGGTGTGATGGTAAGTATTCATCCTTTCTGATGGCTGAGTAATATTCCATTATATATATATATATGATCCACATCTTCTTTATCCATTCATCTGTCCATGATCATCTGCACTCCTTCCACAGTTTGTCTATTATGGACATTGCTGCTATGAACACTGGGGTGCATGTGTCCCGTCTTCACTACATCTGTCTCTTTGGGGTCGATACCCCGTAGTGCAATTGCTGGGACATAGGGTAGCTTTATTTATAACTTCTTGAGGAAACTCTGTACCATTTTCAAGAGTGGCTGTACCGCACTGCATTCTTACAGGGGTGTAAGAGGGTTCCCGTTTCTCCACATCCTCTCCAAGATGTGTAGTTTCATGTCTTCTTATTTTTAGATATTCGGCCTCGTGTGGTAGGGCATCTATAGGGGTTAAGATTTCCATTTCCCTGAAGCCAAGTGATATGAAGCATTTATGCATGTATCTTTTGGTCACCAGTATGTCGTCATCATTGAAATGACTTCCCATTTTAATCCATCTCAAGACCTAAAGCTGGGTAAGGCACTGAAGCTGGATGATGCCATCGGTTGGAAGTGTGGAGAATTTCAAAAGATCTCCGTGGAGACCAAGTTTAAAGGTCAGTTTGAAGCTACTAATTGGATCCGGGGAGATCTCTGAAAGTGGGGGTTGCCTGGGATGGGCTGAGGGGGGCCCTCCGATTTTCCTATGAATCCTTGCTTCAGCCCCAAATGGACAGTTTCCTCCTGTGGGGCACGGTGAGTCCTCTAGTCGTACAGAGGTGAGCCCAATGCCTGGTGCCTTGGAGGCAGGCAAACGGGGAGGGACCCTCAGCAGAAGACCCAGAGTTAGGTTAGGCCTCAAGAGACAGCAGGTCCGAACTGCCCAGTGCTCAGAGAACTCCCAGGCCGAGTGAGATGAGGGCACAAGGGCGGGTGAGTGTGAGCCTGAGGTTCCATCCGGAAGGGCCCACAAAGGTCGGGGTTCAGCAGAAGGAGCTCTCAGGGGGTGCCCCAATTCTCTTGCCCTGAATGCTCTGTTGTGCCCCAAAATGGTACAGTTTACTGTGGGTTGCAGGCTGAGTCCTACGGTGGGTCTTGGGTGTCCCCAATCCGCTGGAGTGGGGTGCCAGGACCCCGGGGAGGGGCCCCTCTGTGGCCAACCTTGGGTAAGGGTTAGTGTTCAGGAGCCCGGCAGGGACAATCTGCAGGCTGTGCGGCGAGCTCTGTGGAGGGCTGAGAGGAGGCCATTGGGGAGGGTGAGCATGGGCCTCAGGGTTGGGGCACGGGGGGCTGCCAAAGGATGGGGATGGGCTCCGGGGGCCTCCCCAAGTTCTCGTGCCCTGTAGGCTCTGTAGAGCCCCAAGGGGCACGGTTTCCTGTCGGGTGGCAAGCTGAGTCCTGCGGTGGGGCACTGGTATCCCAATTACCCGGGTCTGTGGTGTAAGGCTCCTGGGGAGGCCCCCAAACCCACGGCAGACCTAGGGCTAGGGATAGGCCCAGGAGCCCCGCAGGCCCGATCTGTTGGCTGTATGGCGAGCTACACGGGCTGAGGTGAGGATGTGGGGAGAGTGAGCATGGGCCTCAGGGTTGGGGTGCGGGAGGCCACCGAAGTTCGCTGGTGGCTCAGGAGGGCCCTCCTGGTTCTCCCGCCCTGAATGCTCTATGGCCTCCCAAGGCACACGGTTTCCTGCAGGGTGGCAAACTGAGTCCTGCTGTGGGGCTCAGGTGTCCCGAATCCCCGCGGCTGCGGCTCCAGGCTCCTGGGGAGGGGCCCCTCCACAGATGAACTATGGTTAGGGTTGGGGCCCAGGAATCCCGCAGGCCAGATCTGCCCACTATGTGGCAAGCTCTGCCCTGGGCTGAGTTGAAGGTGCGGGGTGGGGTGAGCATGGGCTTCACGGTTGAGTTTAGGGATCGCCGAAGTTCGCCGGGGGCTCTGGGGGCCCTCCTGGTTCTTCCGCCCTGAATGCTCTACAGCCTCCCAAGGGGCACAGTTTCCCGCGGGCTGGCAGGCTTTATCCTTCAGTGGGGCTCAGGTGTCCCCAGTCCCTGGGGCTGCGGCACCGGGCCCCAGGGGAGGGGCCCTACCCAGCCGACCTAGGGTCAGGTGTAGGCCCCAGGAACCCAGCAGGCCTGATCTGCCGGCTCTGCGACGAGTTCGGTGGCAAGCTGAAGGGAAGGCGTGGGGCGGGATGAGTGTGGGCCTCAGGGTTGGGGTGTAGGGGCCACCGAGGATCCCTGGGGGCTCAGGGGGGCCCTACCAGTTCTCTTGCATGGGATGTTCTGTGGCGCCCCAATGGGCATGGTTTCCTGAGGGGTGGCAGGATGAGTCCCGTGGTGGGGCTCAGGTGTACCCAATCCCTGGGGTTAGGGTACAGATTAGGGTATGGGTTGAGGTTAGGGTATGGGTTAAGGTTAGGGTATGGGTTACGGTTAGGGTATGGGTGAGGGTAGGGGTTAGGGTTAGGGTAAGGAGAGGGTACGGGTTAGGGTTGGGTTTTGGGGTTACAGGTTAGAGGTTATGGGTTAGGGTACAGATTAGGGTTTAGGGTACGGGTTAGGGTTTAGGGTTCGGGTTTAGGGTTAGGGTTAGGGTTGGAGTACGGGTTAGGTTTAGGGTATGGGTTAGGTTTAGGGTATGGGTTAGGGTACGCATTAGGGTACGGTTTAGGGTACAGGTTAGGGGACGGTTTAGAGTAAGTGTTGGCATACGGATTTGGGTACGGCATAGGGTACGGATAGGGTTAGGGTACGGGTTAGGAAACACGTTAGGGATTGGGATTGGGTACGGTTTAGGGTTAGGGTATGGGTTAGGGTACGGGTTAGGGTACAGATTAGGGTTAGGTATGGGTTAGGGTATGGGTTAGGGTCCAGGTTAGTGATAGGGTACGGGTTAGTTTATGGGTTAGGGTACGGGTTAGGGTATGGGTTAAAGTTAAGGTAAGGGTACTGGTTAGGGTTAGGGTAAGGGTTACAGTTTAGTGTTTAGGGTTACGGTTGGGGTATGGGTTAGGGTTAGGTTATGGGTAGGGTTAGGGTACGGGTTATGGTATGAGTTAGGACATGGGTTAGTGTCAGGTTTTAAGGTTTAGGGTTAAAGTTAGGGTATGGGTTAGGGTACTTGTTAGGGTTACGGTTAGGTTTAGGGTACGGTTTAAGTTACGGGTTAGGGTACAGTTTAGGGTTAGGGTTAGGGTATGGGTTAGAGTACGTTTTAGGGTTATGGTTAGGGTTAGGGTACAGGTTAGGTTTAGGGTTAGGGTACGGGTAGGGTTAGGGTACGGGTTAGGGTTAGGTTTAGGGTTAGGTTACGGGTTATGGGTAGGGTTAGCTGAAGGGGTAGGGTTAGGGGTTAGGGTTAGGGGTTAAGTTTTAGGGTTTAAGGTTAGGTGTTAGGGTTTAGGCTTAGGGTTAGACCCCAGTAGGCCAGCAGGACCGATGCGCCTGCTGTGCGGGGAGCGGAGGAGTGGGACGAGGTGAGGGCGCTGGCGAGCAGGAGTATGGTATCCAGCGTTTTGGCGCAGGAGGCCTTTGAACATTGCTAGAGGCTCGGAGGGCCCTGCCCGTTCTCCCGCCCTAAATGACCAGTGACGCCCCAGCGGGCCGATGTCGACGGGGCGGCAGGGTGAGTCCGGCACTGCAGCTCGGGTGTCCCCAATCCCCGGCTTTGGTCACCAGTCCCCTTGTGAGGGCCCCCTCTGGGGCCAATCTAGTGTTAGGGTTAGCCCCCAGGAGGCCAGCAGGCCCCATACGCCAGCTGTGCGGTGAGCGGAGGGGCGGGCCATGGTGAGGGACTGGCGAGCTGGAAGGTGGTACCCCAAATTTTGGCGCCGGGGGTCCTCAAATGTCGCCGGGGACTCAGAGGGCCCTGCCCATTCTCCTGCCCTGAATGAGTGGCGGCTCCACTAGCAGCCCGAGTGGTGGCGGGGCGGCAGGGTGGGTCTGGCGCTGAGGCTCGGGGGTCTCCAATGCCAGACGTTGCAGCAGGAGGCCCCTTGGGAGAGGCCCCTTGGGGGCCGACCTAGGGTAAAGGTTAGCTCCTGGAGGCCGTAGGCACAATCCGCAGTCTGGGGCGAATGGAGACGCGGTCGAAGATCAGGGCGCTGGCGAGCAGGAGAGTGGGCCCCAGCCTTTTGGTGCTGGGGGCCTTCGAAGGTCACCGGGGCAGGGAGGGCCCTGCCCATTCTCCAGCCCTGAATGATCGGCGGTACCCTAGTGGCCCGGGTGTGGGCGGGGCGGAACGGTGAGTCCAGCGTTGTGACTCGGGGGTCCCCAATCCCTGGCGTTCGGCGGCAGTCCCTTTGGGAGGGGCCCCTTGGAGGCCGACCTAGGGTTAGGGTTAGCCCCCAGGAGGCTGGCAGTCTCGATCCACCGGCTCCGTGGCAAATGGAGGGGTGGGCCAAGGTGAGGTCGCTGGCGAGCGGAAGCGTGGGCCCCAACATTTTGGCTCGGTGGGCCTTCGAATGTCGCAGGGGGCTCGGAGGGCCCTGCTCGTTCTCCCGCCATGAAGGACCGGTGACGCCCTTAGCTCCCTGGGTGGCAGCGGGGTGGCAGGGTCAGTCCTGCACTGGTGCTTGGGTTTCCCCAATCCCCAGCGTTGCGGCGCCAGGCCCCTTGGGAGGGGCCCCTCGGGGACTGTCCTAGGGTTAGGTTAACCCCCAGGAGGCCGCAGTCCAGATCCGCCGGCTGTGCAGTGAGCGGAGGGATTGACCGTGGTAGGGCGCAGTCGAGCGGTAGCGTGGTACCCAGCGTTTTGGCGTGGGGGCCTTCTTATTTTACCGGAGGCTCGGAGGGCCCTGCCGGTTATCCCGCCCTGAATGCCCGGCGGCACCCCTAGCGGCCCACGTGGCGGCGGGGCGGCAGGGTGAGCCCGGCGCTGGGGCTTGCAGGTCCCCAATCCCTGCCGTTGCGGCACCAAGCCTCTTGGGAGGGGCCACTCTGGGGCCCACCTAGGGTTACGGTTAGCCCTGAGGAGCCTGGGAGGCAGGATCTGCCAGCTGTGTGGCTAGAGGGGGGGCAGGCCGAGGTGAGGGCGCTGTAGAGCGGGAGCATGGGCCTCAGCGTTTTGGCATGGGGGACCTACGAATGTCGCCGGGGGCTCGGAGGGCCATGCCCGTTCCCCCACCCTGATTGACCGGCGGCGCCCCAAGTGCCCCGGGTGGCGGCAGAGGGGCAGGTTGAGTACATCGCTGGGGCTTGTGGGTCCCCAATGTCCGGCGTCGCGGTGCCAGGCCCTTTGGGAGTGCCCTTCGGGGGCCGACCTAGGGTTAGGGTTAGCCCCCAGGAGGCCGGCAGTCCGGATACGATGGCTGTGGGGCGAGCGGAGGGGTGGGCCGAGGTGAGGGTGCTGGGGAGCGGGATTGTGGGCCCCTGCATTTTGGCGCTGGAGGCTTCAAATGACGCTTGTTTCTCCAGGGCCCTGTCCCTTCTACCGCCCTGAATGACCGGCGGCGCCCCTAGCGGCCCGTGTGGCAGTGTTGTGGGAGGGTGAGTCTGGCTCTGGGGCTTGGAGTCCCAGATCCCAGGCTTAGTGGCACCAGGACCCTTGGGAGGGGCCCTAGGGTTAGGGTTAGCCCCAAGGAGACCGTCAGGCCCAATCCGCACACTGTGCGGCGAGCGGAGGTGCGGGCCCAGGTGAGGGCGCTGGGGAGCAGGAGCGTGGGAACCAGCGTTTTGGAGTGGGGAGCCTTTGAAGGTCACCGGTGGCTCAGAAGGCCCTGCCCTTCTCTCGCTCTCTATGACCGGCTGCGCCCCTAGCGGCCCGGGTGGGTACAGTGCGGCAGGGTGAGTCTGGCTCTGGGGCTCTGAGTCACCAATCCCCAGCATTGCAGAGCCAGGCTTCTTGGGATGTCCCCACAGGGCCGACCTAGGTTTTGGTTAGCTGCCAGGAGCCCGGCAGGCCCTATCCACCAGCTCTGAAGCAAGCGGAGGGGCGGGCCGAGGTGAGGGCACTGGCGAGCAGGATCCTGGGAGCCAACGGTTTTGCACGGGGAGCCTTCAATGGTCAGCGTGGGCTCGGAGGGCCCTGCCCGATCTCCTGCCCTGATTGACCGGCGGGGCCTCTAGTGGCTCGGGTGGCTGAAGGGCAGCAGGGTGAGTCCGGCACATGGGCTCGGGGTCCCCATCCCCAGTGTTGCGACGCCAGGCCCCTTGGGAAGTGCCCCTCGGTGGCCGACCTATGGTTAGGGTTAGCCTCCAGGAGCGCCGCAGGCCCGATACACCACCTGTGCGTCGAGCGGAGAGTTGGGCCGAGGTGAGGGTCCTGGTGAACATGAGCCTGGGCCCAAGCGTTTTGGTTCGGTGTGCCTTCGAATGTCGGCAGGGGTTCGGAGGGCCCTCCAGTTCTCCCACCCTGAATGAATGGCGGCGCCCTTAGCGGCCCATGTGGGGTGGGGCGGCAGCGTGAATCCGGCGCTGGGGCTTGGGGGTCCCCAATCCCTGGCGGTGCGGCGTCAGGCCCCTTAGGAAGGGACCTTCAGGGGCTGTCCTAGGGTTAGTGTTAGTGCCCAGGAGGCCGGCAGGCCCGAGTCGCTGGCTCTGCGAAGAGTGGAGGTGTGGGCCGAGTTGAGGGTGATGCAGAGCGGGAGCGTGATCCCCAGCGTTTTGGCGCCCTGGGCCTTCGAATGTTGCCATGTCTCGAAGGGCCCTGCCTGTTCTCCTGCCCTGAATAACCAGCGGCGCGCTTTGTGGCTCCGTTGGCGGTGGGGTGGCAGGGTGATTCCCGTGCTGCAGCTCAGGTATCCCCAATCCCCGGCGTTGCAGCGCCACGCCGCTTGGGAAGGGCCCCTCGGTGGTCGACCTAGGGTTAGAATTTGCCCCCAGGAGGCCGGCAGGCCTGATCCGCGGGCTCTACTACGAGCAGAGGTGCGGGCCGAGATGAGGATGCTGGCGAACAGGAGGGTAGGCCCAACCGTTTTGGCGCGGGGGGCCTTCGTAAGTCGCCGGGGGCTCGGAGGGCCCTACACGTTCTCCCGCCCTGAATGACCGGCGGCGCCCCTAGCGGCTCGGCTGCTGGCAGAGTGGTAAGGTTAGTCTGGTGCTGGGGTTCGGTGGTCCCCAATCCCCGCATTGCGGTGCCAGGCCCCTTGGGAAGGGCCCCTCGGTGGTCGACCTAGGGTTAGGGTTAACCCCCAGGAGGCCGGCAGTCCCGATCCACCCATTGGGTGGCGAGCGGAGGGGCGGGATGAGGTGAGGGTGCTGACGAGTGCGAGCCTGGACCCAAGCGTTTTGGTGCGGTGGGCCTTCGAAGGACAAGGGGGGCTCGGAGGCCCCTGCCCGTGCTCACGCCCTGAATGACCAGCGGCGCCTCTAGAGGCCCGGGTGTCAGCGGGGCAGCACGGTCAGTCCGGCGCTGGAGCTCACGGTTCAGCAGTCCCAGGCGTTGAGGCGCCAGGACCCATCGGACGGGTCCCTGGGGGGCCGACCTAGGGTTTGAGTTAGCCCCCAGGAGTCGGGCAGGCCTGATCCGCCCTCTGTCGGGCGAGCGAAGGGGCAGGCCTAGGTGAGGGCGCTGGCGAGCGGGAGCATGGGCCCAAGCGTTTTGGCGCGGGGCGCCTTCAAATGTCACCGTGGGCTAGGAGGGCCCTGCCCGTTCTCATACCCTGTATGACCGGCGGCGCCCCTAGAAGCCCAGATGGTGGCGGAGCGGCAGGTTGAGTCCGACGCTAGGGCTCTGGGGTGTCCAATTACCAGCGTTGTGGCCCCAGACCCCTTGAGAGGGCCCCCTTGGGTGCCGACCTAGGGTTAGGGTTACCCCAGGAGGCCAGTAGGCCCGATCTGCCAGCTGTGCAGTGAGCAGAGGGGCGTGTTGAGATGACGGCGTTGGCGAGCGGGAACGTGGGCCCAAAGTTTTGGAGTGAGGGGCCTTCGAAGGTCACCAGGGGCTCAAGGGTCCTGCCCATTCTCCTGCCCTGAATGACAGGGGGTGCCCCTTGTGGCCCGGGTGGCGGTGGGGGGCATGGTGAGTCCGGCGCTGGGGCTCAGGAGTCCCCAATCCCCCTCGTTGCAGCGCCAGGCCCCTTGGGAGGGGCCACTAGGGGGCAGACCTAGGTTTTGGGTTAGCCCCCAGAAGGCCCCCAGGCCTGATCCGCCAGCTGTGTGGCGAGCGGGGGGGAGGGCCGAGGTAAGGGCGCTGGCGAGCCAGAGCGTGGGCCCAAGCGTTTTGGTGCGGGGGTCCTTCAAAGGTCGCCGTGGGCTCGGAGGGCCCTGCCCATTCTCCTGCACTGAATGACCAGCGGCACCCCTAGCGGCCCGGGTGGCGGCGGGGCAGCACGGTGATTCCGGCGCTGGGGCTCGGGGGTCCCTAATACCCGGCGTTGCGGCGCCAGGCCCCTTGGGACGGGCCCCTCGGGGGCTGACCTAGGGTTAGGGTTAGCCCCCAGGAGACTGGCAGGCTCGTTCCACCCATGTGCAGAGAATGGAGGTGTGGGTCCAGGTGAGGTAGCTGGCGAGCGGGAGCGTGGGCCAGAGCATTTGGCTTTGGCTCGGGGTGCCTTCGAAGGTCGTAGGTGGCTCAGAGGGTCCTGCCCGTTCTGTCGCCCTGAAGGACTGGCGACGCCCCTAGCACCCCATGTGGCAGCGGGGCGGCAGGGTGCGTCCGGTGCTGGGACTTGGGGTCCCCAATCCCTGGCATGTGGCGCCAGGCCACTTGGGAGGGGCCCCTTGGGGGTGACCTAGGGATAGGGTTAGCCCCCAGGAAGCCAGCAGGCCCGATCCGCCAGCTCTGCAGCGAGCGGAGGGGTGAGCCGAGGTTAGGGCGCTGGCGAGCAGGAGCGTGGAAGCCAGAGTTTTTGTGCGGGGAGCCTTCGAAGGTCGCAGGGGGATCAGAGGGCCCTGCCCGTTCTCCCTTCCTGAATTACTGCCCACGCCCCTAGCGCCCTGGGTGATTGCGGGGTGGCAGAGTGAGTCCAGCACTGGGGCTCGGGGGTCCCAAACCCCTGGCATTGCGGTGCCAGGCTCCTTGGGAGGGGCTTCTCGGGGGCCGACCTAGGGTAAGTGTTAGCCTCCAGGATTCCAGCAGGCCCCTTCCGCCAGCTCTGCGGCAGGCAGAGGGGCAGGCCGAGGTGAGGGCACTAGCGAGAGGGAGTGTAGGCCCAAGCGTTTTGGTGCGGGGGGCTTCAAAGGTCGCCGGGGGCTTGGAGGGCCCTGCCTGTTCTCTCGCCCTGAAAGACTGGCGGCGCCCCTAGCAGCCCGGGTTGCTGGGGGGTGGCAGGGTGACTCCAGCGCTGGGCTCGGGTGTCCACAATCCCCAGCGTTGTGGCGCCAGGCCCCTTGGGAGGGGCCCCTCGGGGGCCAAGCTAGGGTTAGGGTTCGTCCCCAGGAGGCCGGCAAGCCCAGCGCTAAGTGGCTCTGGCAATGTAACAAAAATGCCATACACTTATCTGTAAGAAATAACAGTGTACAGGAACCCTCTTAGCCCTAACATCATCCTTTGTGAATATGGAAGCCAGCCCCAAAGTGGTCGTGGAAGTCTGACGAAAAGGCTAAGCACTTTTCTCTGAGTCACCACACTATACAGGGAAAGACCAATGTACATCATCTTTCACGAGTAGGAAGCATTAATGAAAAGGTTCTGGAATTTCGAGGACTCTGACCCATCCTTATTGGTAATAAACCACCGTGTACAGGAAAACACCTTCAACTCTCATCAGCCTCCTCAATCCTGATTCCGATTCAACTTTTGGTGTGTAGGACTAGGGAAATGTCCACATCTTATTGCTAAGAAAGAACGATGTCAGGGTAATGCCCTTCAAGTCACCTCAGCCTTCCTGAAGACGGAAGCAGGAATCAAGCTGGTTATGTTACCATGAGGTAAGGAAGATGTGCATAGAAGTGAGAAACAACAGTGGGCAGGACCTCTCTTCCAAGGAACAGTATCTTTGCTTAATATTGAATCCCTATGGTAAGTGGTTGTGGGCATTTGTGAGGTGAAAATCTTGAGTGTTTTGTAAAACCTCTTGGCCATTCACAGATGAGACTAAGGTAGTTGGGGACTCCTAGGCAGTGATTTGTCCACTGTCAAAAATATGAAAAGATAAAAGAGACAGATGAGGTCTCCTCAGGCATTGTCCTTTATCCTCATCCTCCGTGAGGATGGCCATCTCTGGACAGCTCAGTGGCAGGGTCTCATTCACAATGGGGGCATCTGTTCCTCACAGACATCAGGCAGGGAAATGGATTTGGTTCTCTGTGCCAGCCCAGCCACAGCTGAGTGTCACAGCACCCTCTCGTGGGCTCATAAGAGTTTCACTGTCACCAGGCAGGTCATTGTATTTGATAAACCACTGTGAGAGTTTGCAATTGCCTTCATCTACAACCTCCTAGAGGCAAATGCAGGTGTCTGGTACCATGTGAAGTCATGTGAAGGCATTGTGAGAAAGTGTCCTTTTGCTTAAGAAAAACATGGCTGGGGCTCCTGGCTGGCTCAGCCAGTTAAGCATGTGCCTTTGGTTCAGGTTATGATCCCAGGGTTCTGGGATCGAGCCCGGGCTCCCTGCTCAGCTGGAAAGGAGGTAGGGAAATAGCTTAGAACCCACAGAGAATGTGAATAAAGGGGAGTTAAATGGAACTTGGTCTGTGTTTGGCTGTAGGGATTGGAAGTTAGTTTTTTCTCAATTGTGATTGTTCTTGAAACAGAAAAGCTGTATTGTTTTTTTTTAACCTTTTTTTCTAATAACAATTTTTTATTATGATATGGTAGTCACTATACAGTATTTCCTTAGATTTTGATGTAGTGTTCCGTGATTCATTATTTGCATATAACACCCAGTGCTCCATGCAATATGTACCTTCCTTAATACCCATCACTGGCCCATCCCAATCCCCCACCCCTCTCCCCTCTGAAGCCCTCAGTTTGTTTCCCAGAGTCCATAGTCTCTCGTGGTTCATTCCCCCTTCTGTTTAGGGTCCATTGTCTAAAGGGACAGACAGTGGAAGTTCACCGAATATAAGATCGAAATTTCATTGTTCATTATAGATGCTGCCAAGTAGTTCCCAGACATTTCATTCTACTGTAGTAATTCATTATACCTGTGCAGGTGCATGTGGAAGATAACTGATGCATGTTTAGTGGTAATAAAACACGCCCCTCAGTAGTAAAATAGTAGAGGATGCACATGTGTAAAATTATTCGACTGCAGCTTCCATGCTTTCCCTTTGGTTCCTTATTATCTATGAAATTGGACAATTTTTGTTCTCTAGGCTTAAAACTCATTGTCAGTATTCAGAGTTTTTCAATGCTGATCTTCTCCTGTATAAGTTACCAAAAACCTAAAATATGTATGAACTTTAAAAAACGCTATATTGAAAATGACAGCAGGGAAGTTCCATTTTGTAAATATTGTGTCAATAGATCTCTATTTTGACATCAGTGTTCATTAGAAATGATGACATTTCATGTGAGTATAAATATCAATGTGAAAAAGAAAAGGTAGGAAGAACCTTGAATGTTTAAGTAATTGGTGAAATGACAGGGGTGTGTGTGTGTGTGTGTGTGTGTGTGTGTGTGTGTGTGTGTGTAATTGATTATCAGTGAATGGTTCACCTTCTTGTAGGGCCTCCGAGAGAGCCCAGGTGAACCTTTCAATGAGTTGGTATCTGTTTTCAGAACATGGGAATCTCTTAGTCCAATACTCAATCAGGCAAGCTTGGAGGTCCTGAAGAGTTTCAGTCCTCAGAGATGGTGTTGCAGACCCTTGTGAGCAAACCCTAGGTATGCTCAGAGCCCTCATTAGCTGGTACCAACGTGTGACGATTTCAGACAACATTTCCCAAAGAAGTACCTCTTGAGTCTCTGTCCTTGTCAGTTCCCTACACTTCCTTACACTAGTTATGTGTTCAGTGTGTTTCAGGATAATCCCCACATGTGATTTTTGCTATTTCCTACTAGTCCTATCTGTTTCTCATCTTCTTCTTTTATGGTAGGGGTTGGGAAGCAACCTGTGTGGTGTAGGAAGGTGTGTGGTAGTTGTCTGCCTTCAGAGGACCGAATGCTGCCTAGAAATTGTACTGTAGTTTGAGGTCAATTGTCCATCCTCTGAGTGTCAGGAATTCCATCACTTTACTTTGATGCTAGTCTGTTCTTCAAGCTTTCCTCAGAAATAAGGACGTCATCCATCTAGGGAATACTGGTTTGTGTGTATGTTTTCATTTTAGGAAAGGCCTTGCTGCTCCTGAAAATAATACTGTAGAGCACCCTTTCCTGTTCTTATTGGCCATCAGTCAATCTTTTGTGAATTATTTGTTTATAAATAGTCTTTTTATGGTTGATGAGCAGGAATTCTTTATTGACAAGTCTTTGTCAGTGTGTGTATTGCGAATCTGTACTTCCCAGCCTGCGGTTCACTTTTTCATTTTCATATGGTCATAAGATAAGGAGAAATGTCACATTTTTATGAAGTCCCACTGAATTCTTTTAAATGGTTAGTGCACCCTATGTCCTACCCCAAGATTGACAGGTTCTATGGTTTCTTTCAGAAACTGTCCAATGGGAAGCTACAATCCATCTCAAATTTATAAATTGCATTTTTAATTCTAATAGGGTATTTATAGACTGTTTTGGATTTTCTATGTACACAATCGTATTATCTGTGAATAGTCACAATTATCCCCTCAATTCTTATACTTTTTGTTTCTCTTGCCTTCTAACACTGGTAGACTCTCCGATGCCACGTTGAATAGAGCAGCATTGTTGAAGATTTTAATATACCTTTCTCAATATCTGACAGAAAAGGAGACAAAACATTGGTAACAAATGTGACCTAATTGACATATAGGGAACATTCCATAATAAGTGCAGAATACATTATTTTCAAGTGGTCATAGACTCTTTACCCAAATAGATGATAGGTGGGGCCACGAATGAAGTCTACAAATGTTAAACCCTGAAATTAACTAGATTCTATTCTTAGACCACAGGCGAATTGAGCCACAGTCATAGCGAAAAGAAAACCAGGAAGTCCTTCAATGTTTAAAAATTAAATGGAACTTTGCTACATATCCTAAAGGTGAGAGAGGGAATCTCAATGGAAATTCTGAACCTTTTCTACGTGAGGGCTCACACACAATGGCACTTTCTTTGTGAAGAGCATAATAATAACCTAGCCAGGAGTTGAGCCTTAAGTCAGAGTTCTGCCTGCCCCAGCCACACCTGGCAGCCTTGGCCTGTGGTCCGCCTCAGCTGTGCTTTCTGGTGGCCCTGAGCTAAGGGGGTCAACATGGCCATATGGAAATGGGAAGCTCCCCACTCATAGTGATGGTGGTTCCCCCTCCCCAGCTAACCTATCTGGTGGCTCTGAGCTAAGGGGGTCAACATGGCCGTATGGAAATTAGAAGCTCCCCACTCTTATTGATGACGTTGCTATCGTATCGTCCTCACCAGTCCAACAACATGATTTCTGAGTGAACTATGACACAGCGTGACTTCTTGGCCTTCCTTCAGGTTTGAAAATCATCTGGTGAGTCATCTATTACAAATATGGATTCAACATGTGTTCTTTCTTCTGGAAAAGAAATAGAACCAATAGCAATTTTGGCTTCCTGAGCACCTGTACTTGAGAGACATCATACTGGCTCTTTGTAGCATTCTGCCTCTTAAACTTCTCAACTAGGGTGTAGATATTTTTAGGCACATTTTCAGGTGGTTAGACAGGGACTCGGATGATATGAGTCACAGAGGATTTTAGTGTCAGAAACCTAAGTGGGATCCCCAAATTGACTCCAAATCCCTTGTTGTTCCATACAGGGTACTATTTCCCTCTTATCTCTGGTCTTCTCGATCTGGAAACCTATCAAGTATCAGGATTTTCATGTCATGTGGACAACTGGAACGAATTCAGCAGGCCTTTCACCTCTGCCCATGGTGATTATTAAGATCATTATCTCAGTGGAGGACCTCTGGGTAAGATACTCAAAGATCCTTAGGAACAGAGACAGTATAATATTTTTCTGGTATTAAAGTTACTGAAACCAACTATCTTTTTTAGTCCATTCAGGCTCTGGTATGTTCAGAGGGTGCTGTAAAACAGGTCTGAAATAGTATTTAAAAACACTCAGCTCAGCCTCTTCTACAAAGTGAGCCTATGCTTATAAACATATCTAAAATATTCCCTTACCTACGATGACTTCCCAGCCATCGTAGTGTTTATATGGTATGACTGTGACTTACATTAGTCAACATTTGCAGAGAAAGAACTTAGTGCATCCAGTGGGCACTTCATGTTGAAATTAGTTTGTGACAACGAGCTACTGTGTTTTATTCTGCAGTACAAATGAATAGTGCCAGACATCTCTAAGGTGTCTAGCAGTTCCACAATTCTGATTTTAAGTGGTCTGTGTGCTTCAGAGATTTGGGCAGGAGAAGGGCAGGAGCCCAGAGACTGTGAACACTTCTGTTACCTGTGCTGACCATGGAGCAGGTAGCCTTCTGTGGGCATCATTTTGATTTCTTGGTACTCTTGTGAAAGGTGCTTTGTCTCAAATTCCTCCATTTTAGAAGTAGTTATAATGATGAAAGTAATTTTTATCTTATATCATCTGTGGGCGCTGATCCTGGGCTCCCAGGGAAGTTATCCCTTTACATTTTACCCGGCTCAAAATGACTAGGCAAAACCTCAAAGCATGGGCCTTGTTTCTGCCCCAAGCATGTTGTACATCTGCTTTGAGAAGAAAACAATAACCAAAAATGCCAACATAAAGATAAGAAAAAATAGAGAACCTCTTTGGCTCCCATAAGATTAAAGTCATACTGACATGTACATACTGAAAACATAAGAAAGAGTCTGCCACTTTCTGGAATCTAAGAAGATCCTCATTGTGGTGTGTAACTCTGTATGTAAAACAAAACAGAAAAAAATACATAAGCGTGCCCCAAAAGTTCCTTCCCCGGAGCACTCCCTTCTTGGTGAAGATTGTGTCTCCCAGGCAGCTGTCCTGACTTGGGTTTGAATAAAGGTCTCTTCCTTTCTCTCTAAAATGTTTTTAAAAGTTCATTCACGCAGTGTCGACAATAACAGTGTTTTCTATTTAAGTTAGAAATAAATGTTCCACTCTAGTTGCATTGGGAATAGACGAATTGAGGGTTTCTTTAGAAGAGTAAGTCTGCTTTCCAGAAAAGGCAAGGACATTGGTCTATTGAGAATGAAGATAATTACTGCTAAACAACAAGTATGTGTTGCCCCTTCGCCCAGAAACCGAAGCAGATGTGCAGGCTTTAGGTTAGAGGTGGCTTCTTCTCCCCAGCTGACAGCACTTCTCTGCTCTGGCTACAAGACACCCGAGGTTTTGAACGTCACCATCTGAGTCAGCGAGGAAGCTTGTCACAGGACGCCAGTGTTCAGAGAAAGCACAGGTATGTTTGGCAAAATGTCCTATCTATGTCAGGGCTGGAGGTAAAACCTCTCATTATCCCAAAACCTCCTGGGCTTTTCTCTTTTCTCTAGTTGAGCCACAAAGTAAAATTGAAGTAGCTGTCAGCATTCTGGGTTTGGTGCAAGAATTACTTAGTTTCCCTGCAGGTAGAACTTTGCAGGGGATCACAATTTCTCTGTCCATTTATTGCTTACAAATGTATTTTGACCATCTGTTTCCTAGGAACCCTCTTTTATTAGAAAGGGAAGGTGAGATTCACTCTGTGCCTGTTTGTAACATCTAATTTGTTCCTTCATCTAACAGTGTTTATTCAATTGGGCCTAAGATATGGTTGAGTGGCCAGCATCTAGAGTTAGGTGGCTTTATTCATCTGATACAGACTTGGGTGATGTCATTTGACAAAGGTGATGTTTCATCATTGATTAGTTTATTCATCAGAAGAGTTAAAATTAGGGTGGAGGGAAAATTGAAAATTATCCAAAGCGGCCTGTTCCTGTTTAAAAGTTGAGCTTCACTTTCTAGTTTTACTAAATGTATTATCTCGATATTTTGAGGTGCCATATTCTCTCTGTAGTTTCTTTGGTGGTGGAGTCAGAAGGAGAGTCCGGGAATTCTTTTGGATAGTGGCATGCGGTGGCTTCAAGGGGCTTGGCGTCAGGAGCCTTGGGGTGAAGTCTGCAACTGCTTGCCTAACCCTGGGTGCATCTCCCAGAGGTTTTGTTTCCTCTTATGAAATTGCCCGCAGATAATGTTCTGCTTGAAGGGGAACTCTCCCATCCTGGTGGTGGGAATGCAAAGTGGTGCAACCAGTCTGGGAACCAGTGTGGGGGTTCCTCAAAAAGTTAAACATTGAACAACCCCATGATCCAGCAATTGCTGTCCTAGGTATTTACCCAAAGGATACAAAAATGCGGATTCGAAGGGGGAACATGCACCATGATGTTTATAGCAGCATTGTCCACAGTAGACAAACTATGGAGAGAATCCCAAAGTCCATGCACTGATGAATGGATAAAGCAGATGTGGGATACATATATATAACGGAATATGACCCAGCTTCAAAAAGAATGAAATCTTACCATTTGCAAGGATGTGGATGGACCTAGAGTGTATTAAGTTAAGCAAAATCAGTGAGGAAAGACAAATATCCTATGCTCTCACGCTTGTGGAATTTCAGAAAGAAAACAGAGGAACAGAGTTGAGGGGTGGTGAGAGTGGCAAACAAGGAAATAGACTCAACCTTGGAGAACAAACTGAGTGTTGCTGCAGGACAGGGGCGTGGGGGGAAGAGTTAAATCGGTGAGGGGTATTAAGGAGGGCACTTGTGATGAGCACCGGGTACTCCTTGCAGGTGAGGAATCACTAAATCCTACCCCTGAAGCGAATATTCCATCGCATGTGAACTAACTGGAATTTAATAAAAGAAGAAAGGAAAAAGTGTTCTGCTTCATGAAGAGTGAGGTAAAATTGTAGTGATTTGAGCTGTAGTCTTCTATAGATGATATTTGTAAAACACCCTGTTGTAGGATACACTAGTTGCTTATCACATAAGGAGTCCTCAGAAAGCTGCAATGAAAGATTCAGGTCTCAGAGCATGTTCATGTTCCACTGATATGTTACAGTTTGCACAGGTAGGAAAGAAGGTGGAGAGAAAGGCAACAGAAGGGGAAAGTAGGTGTGAACCTTTCATTAGTTAGCGTTATAGCTTTCTCATGAAAGCCTTGCGCCAGTGTGATTTTGGAAGCAGAGAGGTAATCCGGGAGCTTTGCAGGAGATGGGGGAGTTGCAGGTCTGGGTAAAGCTGACAGGGGTCCCAGAGGAGAGCTGAATGCATTCTGCAGCAGGGTGTGTTCATGGTGGGCTCCAGGGGTGGCTGTGGGTCTCCTGGGTGAGACTTGTGACAGGTGAGGGCTGTGTGCAAGTTCCTGGCTGAGGACAAGGGAGGCACAGGCAGAGAGCTGGCAGAGAACCTTCTTCTGGGCCACCAGCCTCACCCAACACACACAGCCTCATCTTCTGTCCCTGTCACTCCAATTCAGACTTCTCCGAAGGTGAGTGAGAACACATCAAGAGCATTCTGAACAAAAGGGAAAGCATGTGCAATGGCTCTGGGGCAGGAGAATTCCAGGTATGTCCAGGAGCAGCAAGAAGGCCCTGTGGCCACAGGAGACAGCTTAGGACATGAGCTCAGAGAGGTGACAGAGGGTGACAGAAAGCCATTCCAGGGCTATAACCCCATGAGACCCTGTTTCACTGGGCCATCGTGGCTACAGTGTTGAGAACAGATGACAGAGGGTTGAAGATGGCAAGTAGGTCAATGACGAAGCTTTTCCAGTTACTCAGCCACTGTGGACCAGACAAGTGGCCTTGGATGGAGTGGTTAGACCTATTCTGGGTCTATTTTGAAGATGGAGCTCACAGGATTTGCTGATGGGTTAGCTATTAGAAGCAGGAGAATGGAGGAATTGGGGTAACTCCCAGCTGTTGTGGGTTGTCCTGATTGAGGGGAAGGAGAGGGTTTCTGGGGGTAGGAGGTAGTCCGTGTTCTGCATGCTGAGGAAGGTGCCTTTCCCAGTGGATCTGCTGAGGTTTGTGTCTGGAAGAACCTTTCACATCTCCTCCCTCAGCATTGCTTAAGTACAATTATCCCCCACTTTTTGAACGTTCACAGTAAGACACTGGGCATTCTTGAAAGAACTACATTTATTACCCAGCTTCAGTAAGAGGAAGATACCTGAAGAGGATTTTCCTCTTATGAAAAAAGGTGAACAGTGAGAATCGCGTTCAGCATCTGTTTTGGGGAAAAGCACAACAGAGGTGGCATGCACCCTAACCAGCTCCTTCTGCTGGGAACCGCTCTCCGCATCCAGCCACCAGCACTTTGAATGGTGTCTGTGAGCCTCTGCTGTGCTTTATCTTCATTTATGCTGGGCCTCCGTTAGAAACTTGTGTCCTGAGGCCTAAGAAAAATCAAAGAGAAGGAATTTTGGAGTCTGAGCACACTAAATGTTCCGTGTAAATTAATGGCCATTCCTTCTTGACACCATTTCTGCTGTGCAAGGTTTCTCAGAAGTCCTGTACTTTTGAAGAGCAGGGAAACCTATACCCCATGCTGTGGGGTTAGTTTTAGTCTCCATGCTGGACAGAACATTTCATGACTGTCGGATTTTCTCACTCAAACATTGAGACTTGGACCACCTTCACCCGTTTCTACCACCCCATCCCCGAATCTGGCACCTACCAATCTGCTCTCAGTATCTATGCGTTCAGTATTTGTTTATTCCACGTGGAATGTACATGAGAGCATCTGGTATTGGTCTTCCTGTGTCTGAGTTACTTGGCATAAGGCCCCCAAGGTCTGTGTTTCCATGTCTGGTTCTTGTGAATAATGCTGCAGTGAATGTGGGAGTGCATCTGTCTTTTTGAGGCAGTATTTTTGTGTTCTCTGAATCAATACTCATTAGAGCCATTACTGGGTCATGGGGTAGTTGTATTTATTTTTTCAGGAACCTCCATACCGTTTGTCACAGTGGCTGCACCAATTTCCATTCCCACCAACAGTGCACAGTGTCTCCTCGTCTGCACACCCATAACCCCACTTTTTGTCTGTCTCTGGGACAATTGCTGTTCCAACAGTTGTGAGGGGATAGCCGATTGTGGGTTTGACTGATGTTTCCCTGACGATGATTAGTGATGTCGAACAACTTTTTCTGTCTGTTGGCACCTGTGTGCCATCTTTGGAAAGTATGTATTCACATATACCCCCCATTTTTATACCTTTTTTTGTTTGTTTGTTTTGATTTGTATGAGTGTTGTGTGTATTTTGGATATTAGCCTCTTCTCACACATATGATTCACAGATATTTTTTTCATATTGGGTCAGTGGCCTTTTAAGTTTTTGCTGGTTTCTTTTGCTGTGTGGAAGATTTCAGTTTGATGTTGTTCCACTGGTTTATTTTTGCTTTTGTTGTCTTTGCATTTGGTGTCCGATCTGAAGACTCTTTGCCAAAACCAATGTCGAGAGACTTAGTACCTGTGTCTTCTTGGAGGTTTATGGATTCAGATCTTATGTTCAAATCATTCATCCATTAAAAATTTTGTGTGTGGTGTAAGAAAGTGACCCAGCTATATTCTTCTGCATTTAGTGTCCAGTTTGCCTGTTACCGCTCACTGAAGAGACAGTCCTTCCCTCATGGCATATCTTCTGCTGCTGTGTCGTAAGTTAGGATCATCTACGTGTGGGTAAGTTTCTGAGCTTTCTGTTCTGTTCCACTGACCTGGTGTCTGTGTTTCTGCCAGTACCATCCTGTTTTGATGACAACAGCTTTGTAATCTAGCTTGAAATCCAGGAGTGTGTTGACTGCACCTTTCTTTCTCCAGGTTCCTTTGGGTATTTGGGGTCTTTAGTGACTCCATCCAAGTTTGAGGACTGTTTTCTACTTGCTGGAATAATGCCACTGGAATTCAGATAGGGATTTCATCACATCTGTCGATTGCTTTGGGTACGATGGACATGTTCACATAATTAACTCTTCCAGTCAAGGAGCATGGCGTATGCTTCCATTTGTTTGTGTTGCCTTCCAAATCTTTGACCCATACATTCCGCCCCCCTCGACAGATATGTTTTTCATTTCTTTTCTGCCATGTGTTGAGTGTACTATGTCTTTCTCATTTCTGGTTACTTTTATTCCTAGATTTTTTTGATGCAATTGTAAATGGCATTGCTTTTTAAATTTCTCTTTACGATATGTGTCATCAATATACAGAAATGCAAGAAGTTGGGTCATCTGGGTGGCCCCATAGGTGAAGCATCTGCCTTCAGCTCAGGTCATGATCCCAGAGTTCTGGGATTGAGCCCCGTGCTGGGCCCCCGCTTAGCAAGGGTCTGCTTCTCCCTCTTTCTGACACTCCCCCTGCTCGTGGTTTTTCTCTTCCTGTCAAATAAATAAATAAAATCTGAAAAAAAATAAAGACAACAGGTCTCTGTATATTGACATTATATCCTGCAGCTTTCTTGAATTTTTTTATTCTAACAGTTTTTTTTTTTTTTTTTTGTGGAATCTTTCGGGATTTCATGTCATTTGCAAATAGTGACAGTTTTCCTTTATGGATTTCATATCTTTCTCTTTTTTTAAAATGATGTTAGTCACCCTACAGTACTTCATTTGTTTTTGATGTAGTGTTCCATGATTCATTGTTTGCATATAACACCTAGTGCTCATTATGACACGTGCCCTCCTTAATACCCATCACCAGGATAACCCATTCCCCTACCCCTCCCTTTCTGCAACCTTCAGTTTGTTTCCCAGTGTCAATAGTCTCTCATGGTTCATCTCCCCCTCTCATTCCCCCTCTTCACTTTTCCCTTCCTTCTCCTAATGTCCTCCATGCTATTCCTTCCATTCCACATAGGAGTGAAACCATATGATAATTGTCTTTCTCTGCTTGACTTAATTTCACTTAGCATAATCCCCTCCTGGTCCATCCACGTTGGTGCAAATGGTGGGTATTCATCCTTTCTGATGACTGAGTAATATTCCATTGTACAGATGACCACATCATCTTTGTCCATTCATCTGCTGAAGGACATCATGGCTCCTTCCACAGTTTGGCTGTTATGGACATTGCTGCTATGAACATTGGGATACTGGTGCCCCTTCTTTTCATTACTCTGTGTCTATGGGGTAAATACCCAGTAGTACAATTGGTGGGTCGTAGGATATCTCTGTGTTTAACGTCTTGAGGAGCCTCCATATTGTTTTCAAAAGTGGCTGTACCAGCTTGAATTCTCACGAGTAGTGTAAGAGGGCTCCCCTTTGTCCACATCCTCTCTGACTTTTTTTATTTCCTGTCTTGTTAATTTTTTTCAAGATTTTATTTATTTATTCCACAGAGATAGAGACAGCCAGCGAGAGAGGGAACACAAGCAGGGGGAGTGGTAGAGGAAGAAGCAGGCTCATAACGGAGGAGCCTGATGTGGGGCTCGATCCCATAATGCCAGGATCACGCCCCTAGCCGAAGGCAGACACTTAACTGCTGTGCCACCCAGGTGCCCCCTGCCTTGTTAATTTTAACCATTCTATCTGGTGTAAGGTGGTATCTCATTGTCGTTTTGATTTGTATTTGCCTGATGGCAAGTGATGTGGAGCATTTTTTCATGTGTCTGTTGGCCATTTGTGTTTCCCCTCTGGAGAAGTATCCCTTTGTGTCTTCTGCCCATTTTTTGGGTGTCGAGTTAGAGGAGTTCTTTATAGATCTTGAATACCAGCCCTTTATCTGTAATATCATTTGCAGATATCTTCTTCGATTCCATAGATTGCCTTTTTGTTTTGTTGATCGTTTGCTTTGCCGAGCAGAAGCTTTTTATCCTGATGAAGTGCCAATAGTTCATTTTTGCTTTTATTTCCTTTGCCTTTAGAGACGTGGCTTGCAAGAAGTTGTTGTGTCCAAGGTTGAAGAGTTCTTTTGATTTTGATATGAGACAGGAATCCATTATCTTCCTTTCCTGATTGTATTGGAGTCCTCTGTCTTTCTTGGTGAGTCTAGCTAAGTTTGTCAGTTTTGTTTATCTTTCCAAAAAAGGCCAATCTCATTTTCATTGTTTTTTTTTTTTGTCTTTTTAGTCTCCTTTGGATTTATTTATGCATTCCTTTTTGTTATTTCCTTATTTCTACTAATTTGGGGCTTTGTTTGTTGTTTTTTTTTTCTACTTCTTTACCACATAAATCAGGTTGTTTATTGGAGAGCATTCTCATGGATTGATGAAGACTTGAATTTCTACGAATGTCCCCCATAAAGCTACTTTTGCTGCATCCCATAAGTTTTTGTAGGTTGTCTTTTGCATCAGTGTCAAGGTACTTCTAAAAATTTTTTGTTTTCTTCTTTGACTGTTGGTTGTTCAGTAGCATGTTGTTAAGTCTCCACATATTTTTTTAAGATTATTTGAGTATCTGACAGAGAGTGAGACTGCGAGAGAGGGAACGCAAGCAGGGGGGTGGGAGAGGGAGAAGCGGGCTTCCAACTGAGCAAGGAGCCTGATTCGGGGCTAGATCCCAGGATCCTGGGATCACGACCTGAGCTGAAAGCAGATCCTTAACGACTGAGCCACCCAGGCCCCCCAATCTCCACCTATTTTTGACTGTCCCATTTTTTTCTTGAGACTGATTTCTAGTTTCATATCATTGTGGTTGGACAAGATTTGAAGCAGAAGGTGAAGAGAGCATTCAGATGAAAGGTTTGTTTCCTGGAGGGTTTTTTGAGGCATACCATGAGTTCAGTGGGGATGGAGGAAGGTTTTGTGAGACGGGAGTTGGGGTTAACCCTTGTTAGAATTACTGACTACTACCATGCAGGCTGTGTGCTACTGTTCACACCATAGTCCTGATGGACTTGTACTTCATTAGAAATATTTTCTAGGAGGTGTAGGCATAGCCTTCTCTAAAAGAAAGGTGCCATGTGGGTTTATGGCATGACCCCAGGTCAGCAACCAGGATGTATGGTATTGTGGGGGATCAGAACCAGGCTTTCTGTGGGAAGTGACAGAAATGGGGTATGGTGAGCTCCATGACCATAGGTGAGGTCCCAAGTGACCCACTGGGTGTTGGGTTCTGTGGATCTGTCTCATCAGGTGCTGTGGAATTCAGGGACACCCTCCTGTCTGTGGATTTGTGTGGAAACAGGTAGACATCAGTGTCTGGCCTGGCATGAGGGTCGCACTGGACCGCCACCAGAGGTGCAGCGTGCGGGGGAGCCACTGCTTGGTTTCCATGAAAGCTGACCAGGGTCTGTGACCGTGATTCCTAGCAGCTGCAAGGGGAGAGGAGGCCGGGGTAGTGCACACTTCCTAGACTTGTGGTCAGGACTAGTCTGGAGCCCACTGAAGTCAGCCACACCTGACACAGAAGGCACCCAGTTAGTGTAGCTGTGGGCACTGCTCCCATGTTACTTTCAGGCTGGCTCCGTGCTGCCACCTCCTGCTTTTCATCATCATCTTCAAGGTCATATGCCTCTGTTCTTGCCCCATGGCCTCTGGAGTATTGTCCGTCCTCCATCTGGCCCTCGTCCCTGGTGCCCTGTGCAGTCCGATGACAGGGTAGCCTTCTCGAGACAAACATCTGGCCCTGATGGAACACTTCCATGGATCTCGTGTGATGCGAGGTTGATACCCTGCCCTGGAAGGGGGCTACAGGTCCCCAATCAGGAGAGCCATGTCTCCCTTTTCAGCATGGCCTCCCCTCCCCTCAGTCTTCTTCAGGGAAACTCTCCCCTCTTCCTGAGCTGACAGCTCTGAACTTAAAAATGAATGTTATTTTACATATCTCTATGCCTTAGTTCATCCATGGCATGTCTTTCAACCCCGTTAGTGGTTTTTTTTTTAGCAGTTCTGAAGGGCAGTCTGCTCAAGGAGGGGATGACCTGGGTGGGGCAGCTTTCCCTCTCATCTCCCTCAGCATGTCTCTGAGCCCTGGGGCCAGCTGTCCCACTGAGGATTGAGGGACCCAAGACAGCCCATCCTGAGCCCAAGCTGTGTCAGCTGTGTAGACTGATGCGTGTCGGAGCGGTGGGCAGCTGGCATGGGCCAGGGGCAGGCAGTGTCTCCTTCTCATTCCTTCCCTCCCTTCCTCCCAGAGGTAGCTCAGAGCAGCCTTCAACCCCTGCACCTCCAGATCCCTTGACCTGTGCTTCCTGTGTTCAGCTGGTGACCTTGGAGTTTCGCATGGATTCTACCTCCCGTACCCTTTCCCGTAGCAGTTCCTGGATCAGGGAAGGGGTCTGACCCTTGTCTGATTTTGGTCTTCTTCCTGTCCCGCAGCAAGCCCACCCACCTTTGCATCTTCCATGTATGTGCTTGGAAGCAAGCCCATCCACAAGAAACCTATTAGCCAAAGGGATCCAGGCAATGAACATTGAAGTAGAGATCCAGGATCCATAATAAACCTGCTCTGAAACCTGTCCCAAAGTCTGTGACTCTCTCACACTGAAACAGAAACAATAATAGCTTTCTGGACTGTGAAGTGACATGTGTCTCTACTTCCAATCTTGAATGCATAGGTGCTGAGCCTGGACTGAAAAGGACCATGGCTCCCGCGGGCTGGGATCCACGATAAGAACTCAGTGAAATCTGAATTTGAGGCATGGAGTGAATAATTATTGTAGAGTGAATCCTCCCAAGTAGGGTTTATGCACATTGCACAGGAAAAGATTTTTCAAAGAGGTACCTGAAAGAAAAATCTTTTAAAAAATTTATTTTAATTCCAGTAGAGCTAACATACAGTGTTACATTTGTTTCAGGTGTACAATAGAATGATTCAGTAATTATATATTACTCAGTGGTCATCAAGAAAAGCGTCCTCTTAATCCCCTTCATCTATTTCACTCATCCCTCTATCCACCTCCTCTCTGGTAACCATCCGTTTGTTCTCTATTGTTAAGAGTTTGTATTTTGGTGTATCTCCTTTTTCTCTTTTAGTTATTTATTTTTCTTTGTTTCTTAAGTTCCCCATTAGAGTGACATCGTATGGGATTTTTCTTTCTCTGCCTGATTTTAGTTAGGATAATACTCTCTAGCTCCATCCATGTGTCTGCAAATGGCAAGGTTTCATTCTTTTTCAAGCTGAGTAATACTCCATTGTGTGTGTGTATGTGTGTGTGTGTGTGTGTGTGTGTCCGTGTGTGTGTGTGTGTGTGAATACACACATCTATCATCTCATTTGTCAATTTTTCTACAGACACTTGGGTTGCTTCCATATTGTGATATTGTAAATAATGGTGCAAGAAACATAGGGGTGCACGTATCCTTTTACGTTACTGTTTTCCTATTCTTTGTGTAAATAGGAGTAGTGTGATTGTTGGATCATAGGGTAGTTCTATATTTAATTTTTTGAGGAACCTTCGTACTGTTTTCCACGGTGGCCACCACAGTTTGCATTCCCACCCACAGTTCGCGAGGATTCCCCTTTATCCACATCCTCCCAACACCTGCTCTTTGTTGTGCTTTTGATGTTAGCCATTCTGACAGGTTTGAGGTATTACCTCATTGTCCTTTGGATTTACATTTTCCTGATGATGGGTGATGGTGAACATCTTTTCACGGGACTGTTGGCCATTTGTATTTCTTCTTTGGAGAAATGTCTGTCCATGTCTTCTGCCTATTTTTTAACTGGATTATTTGTTTTTTTGGGGGTCGAGTAGGATCAGTTCTATATGTTTTGGACACTATCCCTTCATTGCATATGATCTTTGCAAATATCTTCTCCCTTTGAGTAGGTTGTCTTATTATTTTTACGTTTTCATTGTTCTTCTGCCGTGTGGAAACTTTTTATTTTACTGTATTCCCAATAGTTTATTTTTGCTTTCATTTCCTTTGTCAGGACACAGTCCAGAAAAACGTTGGTATGGTCCATGTCAAGAAGTTACTGTCTTCCCTCCTGTAGGATTTTTATGGATTCAGGTCTCATATTGAGGTCTTGAAACTGTTTTGTGTTTGTCTGTATTGTGTAAGAAAGCAGTTTAATTTCATTCTTTTGTGCGTAGCTGTCTAGTTTTCCCAACACCATTTGTTGTAGAGACTGTCCTTTTCCCTTTTGATATCGTTGCTTGCTTTGTGGAAGATTCATGGACCACATAATTGTGGGTTTCTGTCTGAACTTGTATCCTGTTCCTTTGGTCGCTGTGTCTATTTTTGTGCCATACTGTCTTGTTAGGATGACTGCAGCTTTGTAGTATAACCTGAAATCTGAAATTGTGAGTCCTCCAGCTTTGTTTTTCTTTTCCACATTGCACTGGCTGTTTGGAATCTTTAGTGGTTCCATACAAATGTTTAGGATTGTTTATTTGAGGTCTTTTGTTCTTTAATTTAAATTCAATTAGCCAACTTACAGTACACCATTAGTTTCCGATGTAGTCTTCAATAAATTTTCAATCGTGTGTAACACCCAGTGCTCATTGTATCGTGTGACCTCTTTAATGCTACTCACCCAGTTACCCCCCCCCAACTTCTCCTCCAACAATCATCAGTTTCTTGTGATAGTTAAGAGTCCATCATGGGTTTTCCCCCTCTCTGATAACTTCCCATTCTATTTTCCCTTCCTTCCCCTATGGTCTTCTTCCTTGTTTCTGATATTCCACATAGGAGTGAAAGCATATGATCATTGTCTTTCTTTCATTGACTTATTCCACTCAGCATAATACCCTCCATCTCCACCCAGGTCAGTGTGATGGTAAGTATTCATCCTTTCTGATGGCTGAGTAATATTCCATTATATATATGATCCACATCTTCTTTATCCATTCATCTATCCATGGTCATCTGCACTCCTTCCACAGCTTGTCTATTATGGATATTGCTGCTATGAACACTGTGATGCATGTGTCCCGTCTTCAGTACCTGTCGCTTTGGGGTAAATACCCAGTAGTGCAATTGCTGGGACATAGGGTAGTTTTATTTATAACTTCTTGAGGAAACTCCGTACCATTTTCAGGAGTGGCTGTACCGGACTGCATTCGTATAGGGGTGTAAGAGGTTTGCCGTTTCTCCACATCCTCTCCAACATGTATAGTTTCATGTCTTCTTATTTTTAGATATTTGGCCTCGTGTGATATGGCATGTATAGGGGTTTAGATTTGCATTTCCCTGAAGCCAAGTGATATGAAGCATTTATGCATGTATCTTTTGGTCACCAGTACGTCGTCATCAGTGAAGTGACTTCCCATTTTAATCCATCTCAAGAGCTAAAGCTGGGTAAGGCACTGAAGCTGGATAATGCCATCAGTTGGAATTGTGGAGAATTTCAAAAGATCTCCGTGGAGAGCAAGTTCAGTGTGAAGCTACTAATTGGATCCGGGGACATCTCTGAAAGTGGGGTTGCCTGGGATGGGCTGAGGGGGACCCTCTGATTTTCCTATGAATTCTTGCTGCAGCCCCAAATGGACAGTTTCCTGCTGTGGGGCAGGCTGAGTCTTCTAGTCCTGCAGAGGTGAGCCCAATGCCTGGTGCCTTGGAGGCAGGCAAACGGGGAGGGACCCTCAGCAGAAGACCCAGGGTTAGGTTAGGCCTCAAGGACAGCAGGTCTGAACTGCCCAGTGCTCAGAGAGCTCCCAGGCCGAGTGAGATGAGGGCACAAGGGCGGGTGAGTGTGAGCCTTGGGGTTTCATCCGGAAGGGCCCACAAAGGTCGGGGTTCACCAGAAGGGACTCTCAGGGGGTGCCCCAATTCTCTTGCCCTGACTGCTCTGTTGTGCACCAAAATGGTAGAGTTTACTGTGGGCTGCAGGCTGAGTCCTACGGTGGGGCTTGGGTGTCCCCAATCCCCTGGACTGTGGTGCCAGGACCCTGGGGAGGGGCCCCTCTGTGGCCAACCTAGGGTAAGGGTTAGGGTCCCGGAGCCCGGCAGGGACAATCTGCAGGCTGTGAGGTGAGCTTTGTGGAGGGCTGAGAGGAGGCCATGGGGGAGGGTGAGCATGGGCCTCAAGGTTGGGGCACAGGGGGCTGCCAAATGTGGGGACGGGCTCTGAGGGCCTCCCCAAGTTCTCGTGCCCTGTAGGCTCCATAGAGCCCCAAGGGGCAATGTTTCCTGTCAGGTGGCAAGCTGAGTCCTCTGGTGGGGTACAGGTATCCCAATTCCCCGGGGCTGCGGTGTAAGGCTCCTGGGGAGGCCCCCACACCTGCGGCTGACCTAGGGCTAGGGTTAGACCCCAGGAGCCCCGCAGGCCCGATCTGCTGGCTGTATGGCTAGCTACACGGGCTGAGGTGAGGGTGTGGGGAGGGTGAGCGTGGGCCTCAGGGTTGGGGTGTGGGAGGCCGCCAAAGTTCGCTGGTGGCTCAGGAGTGCCCTCCTGGTTCTCCCACCCTGAATGCTCTATGGCCTCCCAAGGCGCATGGTTTCCTGTGGGGTGGCAGACTGAGTCCTGCTGTGGGGCTCAGGTGTCCCGAATCCCCGTGGCTGCGGCTCCAGGCTCCTGGGGAGGGGCCCCTCCACAGATGAACTAGGGTTAGGGTTGGCGCCCAGGAACCCCGCAGGCCAGATCTGCCCACTATGTGGCGAGCTCTGCCATGGGCTGAGGTGAGGGTGCGGGCTGGGGTGAGCATGGACTTCAAGGTTGGGTTTAGGGATCACCAAATTCGCCGGGGGCTCTGGGGGCCCTCCTGGTTCTCCCGCCCTGAATGCTCTATAGCCTCCCAAGGGGCACGGTTTCCTGCGGGCTGGCAGGCTTTGTCCTGCAGTGGGGCTCAGGTGTCCCCAGTCCCTGGGGCTATGGCACCGGGCCCCAGGGGAGGGGCCCTACCCAGCTGACCTAGGGTCAGGTGTAGGCCCCAGGAACCCGGCAGGCCTGATCTGCCGGCTCTGCGATGAGCTCGGTGGCACCTGAAGGGAAGGCGTGGGGTGGGATGAGCGTGGGCCTCAGGGTTGGGGTGTATGGGGCCGCCGAGGATCGCTGGGGGCTCAGGGGGGCACTACCAGTTCTCCTGCATGGGATGCTCTGTGGCGCCCCAAGGGGCATGGTTTCCTGAGGGCTGGCAGGTTGAGTCCCGTGGTGGTGCTCAGGTGTACCCAATCCCCGGGGTTAGGGTATGGATTAGGGTATGGGTTCAGGTTAGGGTATGGGTTACGGTTAGGGTATGGGTGAGGGTAGAGGTTAGAGTTAGGGGAAGGAGAGGGTACGGGTTAGGGTTGGGTTTAGGGGTTACAGGTTAGAGGTTATGGGTTAGGGTACAGATTAGGGTTTAGGGTACGGGTTAGGGTTTAGGGTTTGGGGTTAGGGTTGGGGTTAGGGTTGGAGTACGGTTTAGGTTTAGGGTATGGGTTAGGGTTAAGGTACGAGTTAGGGTACGCATTAGGGTATAGTTTAGGGTACGTGTTAGGTTACGGTTTAGGGTAAGTGTTGTCGTACGGATTTGGGTACGGTTTAGGGTACGGGTTAGGGTTAGGGTACGGGTTAGGGTTAGGTTACAGTTTAGGTTTATGGTACAGGTTAGGTTACGGTTTAGGGTTAGGGTTAGGGTACGGGTTAGGGAACGGGTTACGGATAGGTATAGGGTACGGTTTAGGGTTAGGGTATGTGTTAGGGTACAGGTTAGGGTACAGGTTAGGGTTAGGTATGGGTTAGGGTATGGGTTAGGGTCCGGGTTTGGGATAGTGTACAGGTTAGGGTATGGGTTAGTGTACGGGTTAGGGTATGGGTTAAGGTTAAGGTAAGGGTACTGGTTAGGGTAGGGTACGGGTTACGGTTTAGGGTTTAGGGTTACAGTTAGGGTACGGGTTAGGGTTAGGTTATGGGTTGGGTTAGGGTACAGGTTATGGTACGATTTAGGGTATGGGTTAGGGTCAGGGTTTAGGGTTTAGGGTTAAGGTTAGGGTACAGGTTAGGGTACGGGTTAGGTTTAGATTTAGGGTTAGTTTACGGGTTAGGGGTAGGGTTAGCTGAAGGGGTAGCGTTAAGGGTAGGGTTAGGGTTTGGGGTTAGTGGTTAAGGTAAGGGTTTATTGTTTAGGGCTTCGGGATTAGGGTTAGGGTTTAGGGTTTAGTGTTAATGTTAGGGTTTAGGGTTTAAGGATTAGGGGTTATGGTTAGATTTTGGGTAGGGTTAGGGGTTAAGGTTTAGGGTTTAAGGTTAGGGGTTAGGGTTTAGAGTTAGGGTTAGACCTCAGTAGGCCAGCAGGACCAATGCGCCGGCTGTGCGGCGAGCAGAGGAGTGGGCCGAGGTGAGGGCGCTGGCTAGCGGGAGTATGGTATCCAGCGTTTTGGCGCAGGGGCCTTTGAACGTCACTAGAGGCTCAGAGGGCCCTGCCCGTTCTAACACCCTGAATAACCGGCGTGCCCCTAGCGGCTCCGTTGGCGGTGGGGCAGCAGAGTGAGTCCCAAGCTTCGGCTCGGGTAATCCCAATCCCCGGTGTTGCAGTGCCAGGCCCCTTGGGAAGGGCTCCTCGTGAGCCGACCTAGGGTTAGATTTAGACCCCATTAGGCCGGCAGGCATGATCCTCTGGCTAGGCGGCTAGAGGTGGGTGGGCCGAGGTAAAGGTGCTAGGGAGCGGGATGGTGGGCCCCTGCATTTTGGCGCGGGAGGCTTCAAATGTCCCCAGTTTCTCCAGGGCCCTGTCTGTTCTCCCACCCTGAATGACCGGCGGCGCCCCTAGCGGCCCAGGTGGCAGCGATGTGGGAGGTTGAGTCTGCCTCTGGGGCTTGGGGTACCAGATCCCCGGCGTAGTGGCACCAGGACCCTTGGGAGGGGCCCCTGGGGCGACGACCTAGGGTTAAGGTTAGCCCCAAAAAGACCGTCAGGCCCAATCCGCACACTGTGCGGCGAGTGGAGGTGCGGGCCGAGGTGAGGGCGCTGGGGAGCAGGAAAGTGGGCCCAAGCGTTTTAGCGCAGGGGGTCTTCGAAGGTCGCAAGGGGTTCAGAGGGCCCTGCCCCTTCTCCCTCCTTGAATGATCGGCGGCGCCCTTACTGGGCCAGTTGGCGGCAGGGCGGCAGGTAGAGTCTGGCGCTGGGGCTCGGGTGTCCCCAATCCCCGGTGTTGCGGTGCAAGGCCCCTTGGGAGGGGCCCCTCCTGGGCCGACCAAATGTTAGAGTTAGCCCCCAGGATGCGGGCAGGCCTGATCTGCCGGGTGTGCGGCAAGCGGAAGGGCGGGCCGAGATGTGGGTGCTAGCGAGCAGGAGTGTGGGCCCAAGCGTATTCGCAAGTTGGACCTTCAAAGGTCTCCAGGGGCTCGAAGGGCCCTGCCTGTTCTCCCGCACTGAATGACCGGCAGCGCCCATAGCGGCTCGGGTGGCGTCGGGGTGACAGGGTGAGTCTGGCGCTGGAGCTCAGGGGTCCCCAATCCCTGGCATTGCTGCGCCAGGCCCCTTGGGAGGTTCCCCTCGGGGGCCAACCTAGGGTTAGTGTTAGCCCCCAGGAGGCCCGCAGGCCCGATCCGCTGGCTGTGCGGCCAGCAGAGGGGCTGGCTGAGGTGAGGGCGCTGGTGAGCGGAAGCATGGGCCCAAGCATTCTGGCGCCTGGGGCCTTAGAAGTTCACTGGGACTGGGAGGGCCCTGTCCATTCTCCCACCCTGAATGACCGGCAGTGCCCTAGCTGCCTAGGTGCTGGCGGGGCAGCAGGGTGAGCCCGGCACTGGGGCTGGGGGTCATCAATCCCCAGTGTTGCGTCGACAGTCCCCATGGGAGGGGCCCCTGGGGGGCCAACCTAGGGTTAGGGTTAGCTCCGAGGAGGCCGGCAGGCCCGATCTGCCAGCTGTGTGGCGAGCGGAGGGGCAGGCCGATGTGAGGGCGCTGAAGAGCAGGAGCGTGGGCCCAAGCGTTTTGGCGCGGGAAGCCTTCGAAGGTCGCCAGGGGATCGGAGGACCCTGCCCGTTTTCCCACCCTGAATGACCTGCGGCGCCCCTGGGGCCCGGGTGGCGGCAGGCTGACAGGGTGAGTCCATCGCTGGGGTTGGGGGGTTCCCAATCCCCGGTGTTGCAGCACCAGGCCCCTTTGCAGGGGCCCCTCGGAGGCTGACCTAGGGTTATGGTTAGCCCCCAGGAGGCCGCAGGCCCAATCCACCGGCTGTGCGGTGAGCAGAGGGGAGGGCCGAGGTGAGGGCGCTGGCGAGCGGTAGCGTAGGCCCATGAGTTTTGGCGCGGGGGGCCTTCGAAGGTCGCCGGGGCTCAAGAAGCCCTGCCCGTTCTCCCGCACTGAATGTCCGGCGGTGCCCCTAGTGGCTCAGTTGCCAGGGGGAGCATGGTGAGTCGGATGCTGGGGCTAGCGGTCCGCAAACCCAGGTGTTGCGGTGCCAGGCCCGTTGGGAGGGGCCTCTCGGGGGCCGACGAAGGGATAGGGTTAGCCCCCAGGAGGCTGGCAGGCCCTATCCGCCGGCTGTGCGGCGAGCGGAGGGGCGGGCCGAGGTGAGGGCACTGGCTACCGGGAGAGTGGGCGCAAGCTTTCTGGCGCGGGGGGCCTTCGAAAGAGGCCGGGGGCTCCAAGGGCCCTTCCCGTTCTCCCGCCCTGAATGACCGGTGGTGCCACTAGCGGCCTGTGTGGCGGCGGGGCAGCACGGTGAGTCCAGCACTGTGGCTCGTGGGTCTCCAATGCCCGGCATTGCCGCTCCAGGCACCTTGGGATGAGCCCCTCCGAGGGTGAGCTAGGGTTAGGGTTAGCCCCCAGGAGGCCGGCAGGCCCGATCTGCCAGCTGTGTGGCGAGCGGAGGGGCATGCCGAGGTGAGGGCGCTGAAGAGCAGGAGCGTGGGCCCAAGCGTTTTGGTGCGGGGGCCTTTGAAGGTCACCAGGGGCTCGGAGGACCCTGCCCGTTCTCCCGCCCTGGATGACCGGCGGTGCCCCTAGAGGCCCGGGTGGCAGCGGGGCGGGAGGGTGAGTCTGGCGCTGGGGCTTGTGGGTCCGGAATCCCGGGCATTGCGGCACCAGGCCCCTTGGGAGGGGCCCCTCGAGGGATCGAGCTAGGGTTAGGTTTAGCCCCCAGGGGACCGTCAGGCCCAATCCGTCCGTTGTGCAGGGAGCGGAGGGTGGGCTGAAGTGATGGTGCTGGCGAGCGGGAGCGTGGGCCCAAGGGTTTTGGCGCGGAGGGCCTTCAAACGGCGCTGGGGGCTCCGAGGGCCCTGTCCGTTGTTCTGCCCTGAATGACCGACAGCTCTCCTACCGGCCCGGGTGGCGGCGGGGCGGCACAGTGCGTCCGGCGCTGGGACTCGGGGGTCACCAATCCCAGGCATTGCAGCGATAGGCCCCTTGGGAGGGGCCCCTTGGGGGCCGACCTAGGGTTCGGGTTAGCCCCCAGGAGGCTGGCAGGCCCGATCCGCCGGCTCTGCCACATGCGGAGGGGCTAGCCGAGGTGAGGGCGCTGGCGAGCGGGAGCATGGCCCCAAGCGTTTTGTCGCGGGGGACCTTCGAAGGTCGCCGGGGGCCCGGGGGGCCCTGCCCGTTCTAACGCCCTGAATGAGGACGGCGCCCCTAGCGGGCCGGGTGGTGAGGAGCGGCAGAGTGCGTCCGGCGGTGGGGTTCGGGTGTCCCCAATCCCCAGCGTGGCGGCGCCAGGCCCCTTGGGAGGGGCTCCTCTGGGGCCGACCTAGGTTTAGGGTTAGCCCAAAGGAGGCCGGCAGGCCCGAACCGCCGGCTGTGCGGCGAGCAGAGGGGCGGGCCGAGGTGAGGGCGCTGGCGAGGGGGAGCGTGGGCCCAGGGTTTTGGCACAGGGGGCCTTGGATTGTCACTGGGAGCTTGGAGGGCCCTGCCCATTCTCACACACTAAATGACCGGTGGCGCCCCTGTCGGCCAGGGTGGCGGCGTGTCGGCAGGATGAGTCTGGAGCTGGGGCTCAGTGGTCCCCGATCCCCGGCGCGGTGGCTCCAGGCACTTGGGAGGGGTCCCTCGGGGGCCAACATATGGTGAGTGTTAGCCCAAAGGAGGCCGGCGGGCCCAATCCGCCGGCTGTGCAGCGAGCGGAGGGGTGGGCCGACGTTAATGCGCTGGCAAGCGGGAGCGTGGGCCCAAGCGTTTTGGCATGGGGGGCCTTCGAAGCTCACCGGGGGCTCGGAGGGCCCAGCAAGTTCTCCCGCCCTGAATGCCCGGCGGCTCCCTAGCGGCCAGGGTGGCGGCGGGGAGGCAGGGTGAGTCCGGAGCTCGGGCTCGGGGGTCCCCAGTACCCGGCGTGGCATTGCCAGGCCCCTTGGGAGGGGTCCCTCGGGGGCCGAGCTAGGGTTCTCGTTAGCCCAAAGGAGGCCGGCAGGCCCAATTGGCCGGCTGTGCGGCGAGGGGAGGGGTGAGCCGAGGTGAGGGCGCTGGCGAGCGGGAGCTTAGGCCCAAGCGTTTTGGTGCAGGGGGCCTTCGAAGGTCATCGGGGGCTCGGAGGGCCCTGCCCGTACTCCCTCCCTGAATGACCGCTGGCGCCCCTAGCGTCCGGGGTGGCGGCGGAGCGGCAGGGTGAGTCTGGAGTAGGGCTCAGGGGTCCAAATGCCCCGGCGTGGCGGCGCCTGGCCCCTTGGGAGGGGTCCCTCGGGGGCCGACCTAGGGTTGAGGTTAACCCAAAGGAGGCCGGGCCCGATCCGCCGGCTGTGCAGAGAACGGAGGGGCGGGGCGAGGTGAGGGCGCTGGCGAGCGGGAGCGTGAGCCCAAGCGTTTTGGCGTGTTGGGCCTTCGAAGGTCACCGGGGGCTCAGAGGGCCCTGCCCGTTCCCCAGCCCCGAATGAGGACGGTGCCCCTAGCGATCCGGGTCGCAGCGGGGCGACAGGGTGAGTTCAGCCCTGGTGCTCGGGGGTCCCCAATCACCCGCGTGGCGGCGCCAGGCCCCTTGGGATGGGCCCCTCGGGAGCCGACCTAGGGTTAGGGTTAGCCCCAGGAGGCCGGCAGTCCCGATCTGCCGGCTGTGCGGCGAGCGGAGGGGCGGGCTGAGGAGAGGGTGCTGGCGAGCAGGAGCCTAGGCCCAAGCGTTTTGTCACGGGGGGCCTTCAAAGGTCACTGGGGGCTCGGAGGGCCCTGCCCGTTCTCCCGCCCTAAATAACCGGTGGCGCCCCTAGCAGCCCGGGTGGCAGCAGGGCGGCAGGGTAAGTAATGCGCTGGGGCTTGAGGGTCCCCAATCCCCGGCGTGGCATCGCCAGGCCCCTTGGGAGGGGCCCCTCGTGAGCAGACCTAGAGTTAGGGTTAGTTCCCAGGAGGCTGGCAGGCCCAATCCGCTGTCTGTGCGGTGAGAGGGGGGGCGGACCGAGGTGAGGGCGCTTGCTAGCGGGAGCGTGGGCCCAAGGGTTTTGGCGCGGAGGGCCTTCAAACGGCGCTGGGGGCTCCGAGGGCCCTGTCCGTTGTTCTGCCCTGAATGACCGACAGCTCTCCTACCGGCCCGGGTGGCGGCGGGGCGGCACAGTGCGTCCGGCGCTGGGACTCGGGGGTCACCAATCCCAGGCATTGCAGCGATAGGCCCCTTGGGAGGGGCCCCTTGGGGGCCGACCTAGGGTTCGGGTTAGCCCCCAGGAGGCTGGCAGGCCCGATCCGCCGGCTCTGCCACATGCGGAGGGGCTAGCCGAGGTGAGGGCGCTGGCGAGCGGGAGCATGGCCCCAAGCGTTTTGTCGCGGGGGACCTTCGAAGGTCGCCGGGGGCCCGGGGGGCCCTGCCCGTTCTAACGCCCTGAATGAGGACGGCGCCCCTAGCGGGCCGGGTGGTGAGGAGCGGCAGAGTGCGTCCGGCGGTGGGGTTCGGGTGTCCCCAATCCCCAGCGTGGCGGCGCCAGGCCCCTTGGGAGGGGCTCCTCTGGGGCCGACCTAGGTTTAGGGTTAGCCCAAAGGAGGCCGGCAGGCCCGAACCGCCGGCTGTGCGGCGAGCAGAGGGGCGGGCCGAGGTGAGGGCGCTGGCGAGGGGGAGCGTGGGCCCAGGGTTTTGGCACAGGGGGCCTTGGATTGTCACTGGGAGCTTGGAGGGCCCTGCCCATTCTCACACACTAAATGACCGGTGGCGCCCCTGTCGGCCAGGGTGGCGGCGTGTCGGCAGGATGAGTCTGGAGCTGGGGCTCAGTGGTCCCCGATCCCCGGCGCGGTGGCTCCAGGCACTTGGGAGGGGTCCCTCGGGGGCCAACATATGGTGAGTGTTAGCCCAAAGGAGGCCGGCGGGCCCAATCCGCCGGCTGTGCAGCGAGCGGAGGGGTGGGCCGACGTTAATGCGCTGGCAAGCGGGAGCGTGGGCCCAAGCGTTTTGGCATGGGGGGCCTTCGAAGCTCACCGGGGGCTCGGAGGGCCCAGCAAGTTCTCCCGCCCTGAATGCCCGGCGGCTCCCTAGCGGCCAGGGTGGCGGCGGGGAGGCAGGGTGAGTCCGGAGCTCGGGCTCGGGGGTCCCCAGTACCCGGCGTGGCATTGCCAGGCCCCTTGGGAGGGGTCCCTCGGGGGCCGAGCTAGGGTTCTCGTTAGCCCAAAGGAGGCCGGCAGGCCCAATTGGCCGGCTGTGCGGCGAGGGGAGGGGTGAGCCGAGGTGAGGGCGCTGGCGAGCGGGAGCTTAGGCCCAAGCGTTTTGGTGCAGGGGGCCTTCGAAGGTCATCGGGGGCTCGGAGGGCCCTGCCCGTACTCCCTCCCTGAATGACCGCTGGCGCCCCTAGCGTCCGGGGTGGCGGCGGAGCGGCAGGGTGAGTCTGGAGTAGGGCTCAGGGGTCCAAATGCCCCGGCGTGGCGGCGCCTGGCCCCTTGGGAGGGGTCCCTCGGGGGCCGACCTAGGGTTGAGGTTAACCCAAAGGAGGCCGGGCCCGATCCGCCGGCTGTGCAGAGAACGGAGGGGCGGGGCGAGGTGAGGGCGCTGGCGAGCGGGAGCGTGAGCCCAAGCGTTTTGGCGTGTTGGGCCTTCGAAGGTCACCGGGGGCTCAGAGGGCCCTGCCCGTTCCCCAGCCCCGAATGAGGACGGTGCCCCTAGCGATCCGGGTCGCAGCGGGGCGACAGGGTGAGTTCAGCCCTGGTGCTCGGGGGTCCCCAATCACCCGCGTGGCGGCGCCAGGCCCCTTGGGATGGGCCCCTCGGGAGCCGACCTAGGGTTAGGGTTAGCCCCAGGAGGCCGGCAGTCCCGATCTGCCGGCTGTGCGGCGAGCGGAGGGGCGGGCTGAGGAGAGGGTGCTGGCGAGCAGGAGCCTAGGCCCAAGCGTTTTGTCACGGGGGGCCTTCAAAGGTCACTGGGGGCTCGGAGGGCCCTGCCCGTTCTCCCGCCCTAAATAACCGGTGGCGCCCCTAGCAGCCCGGGTGGCAGCAGGGCGGCAGGGTAAGTAATGCGCTGGGGCTTGAGGGTCCCCAATCCCCGGCGTGGCATCGCCAGGCCCCTTGGGAGGGGCCCCTCGTGAGCAGACCTAGAGTTAGGGTTAGTTCCCAGGAGGCTGGCAGGCCCAATCCGCTGTCTGTGCGGTGAGAGGGGGGGCGGACCGAGGTGAGGGCGCTTGCTAGCGGGAGCGTGGGCCCAAGGGTTTTGGCGCGGAGGGCCTTCAAACGGCGCTGGGGGCTCCGAGGGCCCTGTCCGTTGTTCTGCCCTGAATGACCGACAGCTCTCCTACCGGCCCGGGTGGCGGCGGGGCGGCACAGTGCGTCCGGCGCTGGGACTCGGGGGTCACCAATCCCAGGCATTGCAGCGATAGGCCCCTTGGGAGGGGCCCCTTGGGGGCCGACCTAGGGTTCGGGTTAGCCCCCAGGAGGCTGGCAGGCCCGATCCGCCGGCTCTGCCACATGCGGAGGGGCTAGCCGAGGTGAGGGCGCTGGCGAGCGGGAGCATGGCCCCAAGCGTTTTGTCGCGGGGGACCTTCGAAGGTCGCCGGGGGCCCGGGGGGCCCTGCCCGTTCTAACGCCCTGAATGAGGACGGCGCCCCTAGCGGGCCGGGTGGTGAGGAGCGGCAGAGTGCGTCCGGCGGTGGGGTTCGGGTGTCCCCAATCCCCAGCGTGGCGGCGCCAGGCCCCTTGGGAGGGGCTCCTCTGGGGCCGACCTAGGTTTAGGGTTAGCCCAAAGGAGGCCGGCAGGCCCGAACCGCCGGCTGTGCGGCGAGCAGAGGGGCGGGCCGAGGTGAGGGCGCTGGCGAGGGGGAGCGTGGGCCCAGGGTTTTGGCACAGGGGGCCTTGGATTGTCACTGGGAGCTTGGAGGGCCCTGCCCATTCTCACACACTAAATGACCGGTGGCGCCCCTGTCGGCCAGGGTGGCGGCGTGTCGGCAGGATGAGTCTGGAGCTGGGGCTCAGTGGTCCCCGATCCCCGGCGCGGTGGCTCCAGGCACTTGGGAGGGGTCCCTCGGGGGCCAACATATGGTGAGTGTTAGCCCAAAGGAGGCCGGCGGGCCCAATCCGCCGGCTGTGCAGCGAGCGGAGGGGTGGGCCGACGTTAATGCGCTGGCAAGCGGGAGCGTGGGCCCAAGCGTTTTGGCATGGGGGGCCTTCGAAGCTCACCGGGGGCTCGGAGGGCCCAGCAAGTTCTCCCGCCCTGAATGCCCGGCGGCTCCCTAGCGGCCAGGGTGGCGGCGGGGAGGCAGGGTGAGTCCGGAGCTCGGGCTCGGGGGTCCCCAGTACCCGGCGTGGCATTGCCAGGCCCCTTGGGAGGGGTCCCTCGGGGGCCGAGCTAGGGTTCTCGTTAGCCCAAAGGAGGCCGGCAGGCCCAATTGGCCGGCTGTGCGGCGAGGGGAGGGGTGAGCCGAGGTGAGGGCGCTGGCGAGCGGGAGCTTAGGCCCAAGCGTTTTGGTGCAGGGGGCCTTCGAAGGTCATCGGGGGCTCGGAGGGCCCTGCCCGTACTCCCTCCCTGAATGACCGCTGGCGCCCCTAGCGTCCGGGGTGGCGGCGAGGCAGCCGGGTGAGTCTGGAGTAGGGCTCAGGGGTCCAAATGCCCCGGCGTGGCGGCGCCTGGCCCCTTGGGAGGGGTCCCTCGGGGGCCGACCTAGGGTTGAGGTTAACCCAAAGGAGGCCGGGCCCGATCCGCCGGCTGTGCAGAGAACGGAGGGGCGGGGCGAGGTGAGGGCGCTGGCGAGCGGGAGCGTGAGCCCAAGCGTTTTGGCGTGTTGGGCCTTCGAAGGTCACCGGGGGCTCAGAGGGCCCTGCCCGTTCCCCAGCCCCGAATGAGGACGGTGCCCCTAGCGATCCGGGTCGCAGCGGGGCGACAGGGTGAGTTCAGCCCTGGTGCTCGGGGGTCCCCAATCACCCGCGTGGCGGCGCCAGGCCCCTTGGGATGGGCCCCTCGGGAGCCGACCTAGGGTTAGGGTTAGCCCCAGGAGGCCGGCAGTCCCGATCTGCCGGCTGTGCGGCGAGCGGAGGGGCGGGCTGAGGAGAGGGTGCTGGCGAGCAGGAGCCTAGGCCCAAGCGTTTTGTCACGGGGGGCCTTCAAAGGTCACTGGGGGCTCGGAGGGCCCTGCCCGTTCTCCCGCCCTAAATAACCGGTGGCGCCCCTAGCAGCCCGGGTGGCAGCAGGGCGGCAGGGTAAGTAATGCGCTGGGGCTTGAGGGTCCCCAATCCCCGGCGTGGCATCGCCAGGCCCCTTGGGAGGGGCCCCTCGTGAGCAGACCTAGAGTTAGGGTTAGTTCCCAGGAGGCTGGCAGGCCCAATCCGCTGTCTGTGCGGTGAGAGGGGGGGGCGGACCGAGGTGAGGGCGCTTGCTAGCGGGAGCGTGGGCCCAAGCGTTTTGGCGTGGGGGGCCTCAAAGGTCGCCAGGGGCTCGGAGGGCCCTGCCCATTCTCCCGCTCTGAATGACTGGTGGCGTCCCTACTGGCCCGGTAGCTGTGGGGCGGAAGGGTGACTCCGGCGCTGAGGCTTGGGGGTCACCAATCCCCGGCGTTGTGGCACCAGGCCTTTGGAAGTGGCCTCTTGGGGTCTGACCTAGGGTTAGTGTTAGCCCCCAGGAAACAGGCAGGCCTGATCCGCTAGCTGTTCATCGAGTGGAGGGGCGGGCCGAGAAGAGGGCGCTGGCGAGTGGGAGCGTGGGCCCAAGCATTTTGGCGCGACGGGCCTACGAAGGTCGCGGGGGCTCAGAGGGCCCTGCCTGTTCTCCAGCACTGAATGACCGGCGGCGCCCCTAGCGGACTGGGTGGTGGTGGGGTGGCAGGGAGAGTCCAGCACTGGTGCTCGGGGGTCCCCAATCCCCGGCATTGCGATGCCAGGCCCCTTGGGAGGGGCCCCGTGGGGACAGACCTAGGGTTAGGGTTACACCCAGGGGGCTGACAGGCCCGATCCTACGGCTGTGCGGCGAGTGGAGGGGCGGGCCGAGGTGAGGGCGCTGGCTAGTGGGAGCGTGGGTCAAGTGTTTTGGTGCGGGGGGCCCTTCGAAGGTCGTGGGGGGATCGGAGGACCCTGCCCGTTCTCCCGCACTGAATGACCGGTGGCGCTCCTAGTGGTGCAGGTGGCAGCGGGGCGGCCGGGTGAGTCCGGCACTGGGGTTCAGGGGTCCCCAATCCCCGGTGTTACGACTGCAGGCCCCTTGCTAGGGGCCCCTCGGGGGCCGACATATGGTAAGGGTTAGCCCCCAGGAGGCCCGCAGGCCCGATCCGCCAGCTCTGCGGTGAGTGGAGGGGTGGTCGGAGGTGAGGCCGCTGGCAATCTGGAGAGTGGGCCCAGTCATTTTGGCACGGGGGTCCTTTGAATGTCGCCAGGGGTTCGGACGGCCCTGCCCGTTCTCCCGCCCTGAATGACGGGCGGCTCCCCTAAAAGCCCTGGTGGAGGAGGGGCGGTAGGGTGAGTCGGGCGCTGGGACTCAGAGGTTCCCAATCCCCGGCGTTTTGGCGCCATGCCCCTTGGGAGGGGCCCCTCGGGGACTCACCTAGGGTTAGGGTTAGCTCCGAGGAGGCCGGCAGGCTCGATCCGCCGGCTGTGTGGTGAGCAGAGGGGCAGGCCGAGGTGAGGGCGCTTGTGAGCAGGAGCGTGGGCCCAAGCGTTTTGGCGCGGGGGGCCTTCGAATGTCGCCAGAGGCTCTGAGGGCCCTGCCCGTTGTCCCGCCCTGAATGACCCGCAGCGCCCCTAGTGGCCCATGTGGCAGCGGGGCAGCCGGTTGTGTCCAGCGCTGGAGCTCGGGGTTCTCCAATCCCCGGTGTTGCGGCTCTAGGCCCCTTGCTGGGGCCCCTAGGGGACCGACCTATGGTTAGATTTAGCCCCCAGGAGGCCGGAAGCCCGATCCGCCAGCTCTGCGGCAAGCGGAGAGGCGGGCGGAGGTGAGGCCGCTGGCGAGCGGGAGCGTGGGCTCAGGCGTTCTGGGGCGGGGGTCCTTCGAAAGTCGCTGGAGGCTTGGAGGGCCCTGTACATTCTTCTGCCCTGAATGACCGGCGGCTCCCCTAGCGGCCCGGGTGGAGGAGGGGTGTTAGGGTGACTTGGGCGCTGGGGCTTGGGGGTCCCCAATCCTCGGCGTTGGGGCGCCAGGCCCCTTTGGAAGGGCTCTAGGGGGCCGACCAAGGGTTATTGTTAGCCCCCAGGGGGCCAGCAGGCCAGATCCGCCGGCTGTGAGGCGAGCGGAGGGGTGGACCCAGGTGAGGGCGCTTGAGAGCAAGAATGTGGACCCAAGCGTTTTGGCACCGGGGGCCTTCGAAGGTCATCGGGGGTTCGGAGGGCCCAACCCGTCCTCCTGCCCTGAATGACCAGCAGCGCTACTAGCGGCCCGGGGGGGCGGGGCGGCAGGGTGAGCCCGGCACTGGGGCTTGGGGGTCCCCAATCCCCGGCGTTGCGGGGGCAGACCCTTGGTAGTGGCCCCTCGGGGGCCGACCTAAGGTTACAGTTAGCCCCCAGGAGGCCGGCAGGCCCGATGTGCCAGCTGTGCGGCGAGCGGAGGGGAGGGCCGAGGTGAGGGCGCGGGCGAGCGGGAGCTTGGCCGAAGCGTTTTGGCGCGGGAAGCCTTCGAAAGTCGCCGGGGGATCGGAGGACCCTGCCCGTTTTCCCGCCCTGAATGACCTGCGGCACCCCTGGGGCCCGGGTGGCGGCAGGGCGACAGGGTGAGTCCGTCGCTGGGGTTGGGGGGTTCCCAATCCCCGGTGTTGCGGCACCAGGCCCCTTTGCAGGGGCCCCTTGGAGGCTGACCTAGGGTTATGGTTAGCCCCCAGGAGGCCGCAGGCCCAATCCACCGGCTGTGCGGTGAGCAGAGGGGAGGGCCGAGGTGAGGGCGCTGGCGAGCGGTAGCGTAGGCCCATGAGTTTTGGCGCGGGGGGCCTTCGAAGGTCGCCGGGGCTCAAGAAGCCCTGCCCGTTCTCCCGCACTGAATGTCCGGCGGTGCCCCTAGTGGCTCAGTTGCCGGCGGGGGAGCATGGTGAGTCGGATGCTGGGGCTAGCGGTCCGCAAACCCAGGTGTTGCGGTGCCAGGCCCGTTGGGAGGGGCCTCTCGGGGGCCGACGAAGGGATAGGGTTAGCCCCCAGGAGGCTGGCGGGCCCTATCCGCCGGCTGTGCGGCGAGCGGAGGGGCGGGCCGAGGTGAGGGCACTGGCTACCGGGAGAGTGGGCGCAAGCTTTCTGGCGCGGGGGGCCTTCGAAAGAGGCCGGGGGCTCCAAGGGCCCTTCCCGTTCTCCCGCCCTGAATGACCGGTGGTGCCACTAGCGGCCTGTGTGGCGGCGGGGCAGCACGGTGAGTCCAGCACTGTGGCTCGTGGGTCTCCAATGCCCGGCATTGCCGCTCCAGGCACCTTGGGATGAGCCCCTCCGAGGGTGAGCTAGGGTTAGGGTTAGCCCCCAGGAGGCTGGCAGGCCTGATCTGCCAGCTGTGTGGCGAGCGGAGGGGCAGGCCGAGGTGAGGGCGCTGAAGAGCAGGAGCGTGGGCCCAAGCGTTTTGGTGCGGGGGCCTTTGAAGGTCACCAGGGGCTCGGAGGACCCTGCCCGTTCTCCCGCCCTGGATGACTGGCGGTGCCCCTAGAGGCCCGGGTGGCAGCGGGGCGGGAGGGTGAGTCTGGCGCTGGGGCTTGTGGGTCCGGAATCCCGGGCATTGCGGCACCAGGCCCCTTGGGAGGGGCCCCTCGAGGGATCGAGCTAGGGTTAGGTTTAGCCCCCAGGGGACCGTCAGGCCCAATCCGCCGGTTGTGCAGGGAGCGGAGGGTGGGCTGAAGTGATGGTGCTGGCGAGCGGGAGCGTGGGCCCAAGGGTTTTGGCGCGGAGGGCCTTCAAACGGCGCTGGGGGCTCCGAGGGCCCTGTCCGTTGTTCTGCCCTGAATGACCGACAGCTCTCCTACCGGCCCGGGTGGCGGCGGGGCGGCACAGTGCGTCCGGCGCTGGGACTCGGGGGTCACCAATCCCAGGCATTGCAGCGATAGGCCCCTTGGGAGGGGCCCCTTGGGGGCCGACCTAGGGTTCGGGTTAGCCCCCAGGAGGCTGGCAGGCCCGATCCGCCGGCTCTGCCACATGCGGAGGGGCTAGCCGAGGTGAGGGCGCTGGCGAGCGGGAGCATGGCCCCAAGCGTTTTGTCGCGGGGGACCTTCGAAGGTCGCCGGGGGCCCGGGGGGCCCTGCCCGTTCTAACGCCCTGAATGAGGACGGCGCCCCTAGCGGGCCGGGTGGTGAGGAGCGGCAGAGTGCGTCCGGCGGTGGGGTTCGGGTGTCCCCAATCCCCAGCGTGGCGGCGCCAGGCCCCTTGGGAGGGGCTCCTCTGGGGCCGACCTAGGTTTAGGGTTAGCCCAAAGGAGGCCGGCAGGCCCGAACCGCCGGCTGTGCGGCGAGCAGAGGGGCGGGCCGAGGTGAGGGCGCTGGCGAGGGGGAGCGTGGGCCCAGGGTTTTGGCACAGGGGGCCTTGGATTGTCACTGGGAGCTTGGAGGGCCCTGCCCATTCTCACACACTAAATGACCGGTGGCGCCCCTGTCGGCCAGGGTGGCGGCGTGTCGGCAGGATGAGTCTGGAGCTGGGGCTCAGTGGTCCCCGATCCCCGGCGCGGTGGCTCCAGGCACTTGGGAGGGGTCCCTCGGGGGCCAACATATGGTGAGTGTTAGCCCAAAGGAGGCCGGCGGGCCCAATCCGCCGGCTGTGCAGCGAGCGGAGGGGTGGGCCGACGTTAATGCGCTGGCAAGCGGGAGCGTGGGCCCAAGCGTTTTGGCATGGGGGGCCTTCGAAGCTCACCGGGGGCTCGGAGGGCCCAGCAAGTTCTCCCGCCCTGAATGCCCGGCGGCTCCCTAGCGGCCAGGGTGGCGGCGGGGAGGCAGGGTGAGTCCGGAGCTCGGGCTCGGGGGTCCCCAGTACCCGGCGTGGCATTGCCAGGCCCCTTGGGATGGGCCCCTCGGGAGCCGACCTAGGGTTAGGGTTAGCCCCAGGAGGCCGGCAGTCCCGATCTGCCGGCTGTGCGGCGAGCGGAGGGGCGGGCTGAGGAGAGGGTGCTGGCGAGCAGGAGCCTAGGCCCAAGCGTTTTGTCACGGGGGGCCTTCAAAGGTCACTGGGGGCTCGGAGGGCCCTGCCCGTTCTCCCGCCCTAAATAACCGGTGGCGCCCCTAGCAGCCCGGGTGGCAGCAGGGCGGCAGGGTAAGTAATGCGCTGGGGCTTGAGGGTCCCCAATCCCCGGCGTGGCATCGCCAGGCCCCTTGGGAGGGGCCCCTCGTGAGCAGACCTAGAGTTAGGGTTAGTTCCCAGGAGGCTGGCAGGCCCAATCCGCTGTCTGTGCGGTGAGAGGGGGGGCGGACCGAGGTGAGGGCGCTTGCTAGCGGGAGCGTGGGCCCAAGCGTTTTGGCGTGGGGGGCCTCAAAGGTCGCCAGGGGCTCGGAGGGCCCTGCCCATTCTCCCGCTCTGAATGACTGGTGGCGTCCCTACTGGCCCGGTAGCTGTGGGGCGGAAGGGTGACTCCGGCGCTGAGGCTTGGGGGTCACCAATCCCCGGCGTTGTGGCACCAGGCCTTTGGAAGTGGCCTCTTGGGGTCTGACCTAGGGTTAGTGTTAGCCCCCAGGAAACAGGCAGGCCTGATCCGCTAGCTGTTCATCGAGTGGAGGGGCGGGCCGAGAAGAGGGCGCTGGCGAGTGGGAGCGTGGGCCCAAGCATTTTGGCGCGACGGGCCTACGAAGGTCGCGGGGGCTCAGAGGGCCCTGCCTGTTCTCCAGCACTGAATGACCGGCGGCGCCCCTAGCGGACTGGGTGGTGGTGGGGTGGCAGGGAGAGTCCAGCACTGGTGCTCGGGGGTCCCCAATCCCCGGCATTGCGATGCCAGGCCCCTTGGGAGGGGCCCCGTGGGGACAGACCTAGGGTTAGGGTTACACCCAGGGGGCTGACAGGCCCGATCCTACGGCTGTGCGGCGAGTGGAGGGGCGGGCCGAGGTGAGGGCGCTGGCTAGCGGGAGCGTGGGTCAAGTGTTTTGGTGCGGGGGGCCCTTCGAAGGTCGTGGGGGGATCGGAGGACCCTGCCCGTTCTCCCGCACTGAATGACCGGTGGCGCTCCTAGTGGTGCAGGTGGCAGCGGGGCGGCCGGGTGAGTCCGGCACTGGGGTTCAGGGGTCCCCAATCCCCGGTGTTACGACTGCAGGCCCCTTGCTAGGGGCCCCTCGGGGGCCGACATATGGTAAGGGTTAGCCCCCAGGAGGCCCGCAGGCCCGATCCGCCAGCTCTGCGGTGAGTGGAGGGGTGGTCGGAGGTGAGGCCGCTGGCAATCTGGAGAGTGGGCCCAGTCATTTTGGCACGGGGGTCCTTTGAATGTCGCCAGGGGTTCGGACGGCCCTGCCCGTTCTCCCGCCCTGAATGACGGGCGGCTCCCCTAAAAGCCCTGGTGGAGGAGGGGCGGTAGGGTGAGTCGGGCGCTGGGACTCAGAGGTTCCCAATCCCCGGCGTTTTGGCGCCATGCCCCTTGGGAGGGGCCCCTCGGGGACTCACCTAGGGTTAGGGTTAGCTCCGAGGAGGCCGGCAGGCTCGATCCGCCGGCTGTGTGGTGAGCAGAGGGGCAGGCCGAGGTGAGGGCGCTTGTGAGCAGGAGCGTGGGCCCAAGCGTTTTGGCGCGGGGGGCCTTCGAATGTCGCCAGAGGCTCTGAGGGCCCTGCCCGTTGTCCCGCCCTGAATGACCCGCAGCGCCCCTAGTGGCCCATGTGGCAGCGGGGCAGCCGGTTGTGTCCAGCGCTGGAGCTCGGGGTTCTCCAATCCCCGGTGTTGCGGCTCTAGGCCCCTTGCTGGGGCCCCTAGGGGACCGACCTATGGTTAGATTTAGCCCCCAGGAGGCCGGAAGCCCGATCCGCCAGCTCTGCGGCAAGCGGAGAGGCGGGCGGAGGTGAGGCCGCTGGCGAGCGGGAGCGTGGGCTCAGGCGTTCTGGGGCGGGGGTCCTTCGAAAGTCGCTGGAGGCTTGGAGGGCCCTGTACATTCTTCTGCCCTGAATGACCGGCGGCTCCCCTAGCGGCCCGGGTGGAGGAGGGGTGTTAGGGTGACTTGGGCGCTGGGGCTTGGGGGTCCCCAATCCTCGGCGTTGGGGCGCCAGGCCCCTTTGGAAGGGCTCTAGGGGGCCGACCAAGGGTTATTGTTAGCCCCCAGGGGGCCAGCAGGCCAGATCCGCCGGCTGTGAGGCGAGCGGAGGGGTGGACCCAGGTGAGGGCGCTTGAGAGCAAGAATGTGGACCCAAGCGTTTTGGCACCGGGGGCCTTCGAAGGTCATCGGGGGTTCGGAGGGCCCAACCCGTCCTCCTGCCCTGAATGACCAGCAGCGCTACTAGCGGCCCGGGGGGGCGGGGCGGCAGGGTGAGCCCGGCACTGGGGCTTGGGGGTCCCCAATCCCCGGCGTTGCGGGGGCAGACCCTTGGTAGTGGCCCCTCGGGGGCCGACCTAAGGTTACAGTTAGCCCCCAGGAGGCCGGCAGGCCCGATGTGCCAGCTGTGCGGCGAGCGGAGGGGAGGGCCGAGGTGAGGGCGCGGGCGAGCGGGAGCTTGGCCGAAGCGTTTTGGCGCGGGAAGCCTTCGAAAGTCGCCGGGGGATCGGAGGACCCTGCCCGTTTTCCCGCCCTGAATGACCTGCGGCACCCCTGGGGCCCGGGTGGCGGCAGGGCGACAGGGTGAGTCCGTCGCTGGGGTTGGGGGGTTCCCAATCCCCGGTGTTGCGGCACCAGGCCCCTTTGCAGGGGCCCCTTGGAGGCTGACCTAGGGTTATGGTTAGCCCCCAGGAGGCCGCAGGCCCAATCCACCGGCTGTGCGGTGAGCAGAGGGGAGGGCCGAGGTGAGGGCGCTGGCGAGCGGTAGCGTAGGCCCATGAGTTTTGGCGCGGGGGGCCTTCGAAGGTCGCCGGGGCTCAAGAAGCCCTGCCCGTTCTCCCGCACTGAATGTCCGGCGGTGCCCCTAGTGGCTCAGTTGCCGGCGGGGGAGCATGGTGAGTCGGATGCTGGGGCTAGCGGTCCGCAAACCCAGGTGTTGCGGTGCCAGGCCCGTTGGGAGGGGCCTCTCGGGGGCCGACGAAGGGATAGGGTTAGCCCCCAGGAGGCTGGCGGGCCCTATCCGCCGGCTGTGCGGCGAGCGGAGGGGCGGGCCGAGGTGAGGGCACTGGCTACCGGGAGAGTGGGCGCAAGCTTTCTGGCGCGGGGGGCCTTCGAAAGAGGCCGGGGGCTCCAAGGGCCCTTCCCGTTCTCCCGCCCTGAATGACCGGTGGTGCCACTAGCGGCCTGTGTGGCGGCGGGGCAGCACGGTGAGTCCAGCACTGTGGCTCGTGGGTCTCCAATGCCCGGCATTGCCGCTCCAGGCACCTTGGGATGAGCCCCTCCGAGGGTGAGCTAGGGTTAGGGTTAGCCCCCAGGAGGCTGGCAGGCCTGATCTGCCAGCTGTGTGGCGAGCGGAGGGGCAGGCCGAGGTGAGGGCGCTGAAGAGCAGGAGCGTGGGCCCAAGCGTTTTGGTGCGGGGGCCTTTGAAGGTCACCAGGGGCTCGGAGGACCCTGCCCGTTCTCCCGCCCTGGATGACTGGCGGTGCCCCTAGAGGCCCGGGTGGCAGCGGGGCGGGAGGGTGAGTCTGGCGCTGGGGCTTGTGGGTCCGGAATCCCGGGCATTGCGGCACCAGGCCCCTTGGGAGGGGCCCCTCGAGGGATCGAGCTAGGGTTAGGTTTAGCCCCCAGGGGACCGTCAGGCCCAATCCGCCGGTTGTGCAGGGAGCGGAGGGTGGGCTGAAGTGATGGTGCTGGCGAGCGGGAGCGTGGGCCCAAGGGTTTTGGCGCGGAGGGCCTTCAAACGGCGCTGGGGGCTCCGAGGGCCCTGTCCGTTGTTCTGCCCTGAATGACCGACAGCTCTCCTACCGGCCCGGGTGGCGGCGGGGCGGCACAGTGCGTCCGGCGCTGGGACTCGGGGGTCACCAATCCCAGGCATTGCAGCGATAGGCCCCTTGGGAGGGGCCCCTTGGGGGCCGACCTAGGGTTCGGGTTAGCCCCCAGGAGGCTGGCAGGCCCGATCCGCCGGCTCTGCCACATGCGGAGGGGCTAGCCGAGGTGAGGGCGCTGGCGAGCGGGAGCATGGCCCCAAGCGTTTTGTCGCGGGGGACCTTCGAAGGTCGCCGGGGGCCCGGGGGGCCCTGCCCGTTCTAACGCCCTGAATGAGGACGGCGCCCCTAGCGGGCCGGGTGGTGAGGAGCGGCAGAGTGCGTCCGGCGGTGGGGTTCGGGTGTCCCCAATCCCCAGCGTGGCGGCGCCAGGCCCCTTGGGAGGGGCTCCTCTGGGGCCGACCTAGGTTTAGGGTTAGCCCAAAGGAGGCCGGCAGGCCCGAACCGCCGGCTGTGCGGCGAGCAGAGGGGCGGGCCGAGGTGAGGGCGCTGGCGAGGGGGAGCGTGGGCCCAGGGTTTTGGCACAGGGGGCCTTGGATTGTCACTGGGAGCTTGGAGGGCCCTGCCCATTCTCACACACTAAATGACCGGTGGCGCCCCTGTCGGCCAGGGTGGCGGCGTGTCGGCAGGATGAGTCTGGAGCTGGGGCTCAGTGGTCCCCGATCCCCGGCGCGGTGGCTCCAGGCACTTGGGAGGGGTCCCTCGGGGGCCAACATATGGTGAGTGTTAGCCCAAAGGAGGCCGGCGGGCCCAATCCGCCGGCTGTGCAGCGAGCGGAGGGGTGGGCCGACGTTAATGCGCTGGCAAGCGGGAGCGTGGGCCCAAGCGTTTTGGCATGGGGGGCCTTCGAAGCTCACCGGGGGCTCGGAGGGCCCAGCAAGTTCTCCCGCCCTGAATGCCCGGCGGCTCCCTAGCGGCCAGGGTGGCGGCGGGGAGGCAGGGTGAGTCCGGAGCTCGGGCTCGGGGGTCCCCAGTACCCGGCGTGGCATTGCCAGGCCCCTTGGGATGGGCCCCTCGGGAGCCGACCTAGGGTTAGGGTTAGCCCCAGGAGGCCGGCAGTCCCGATCTGCCGGCTGTGCGGCGAGCGGAGGGGCGGGCTGAGGAGAGGGTGCTGGCGAGCAGGAGCCTAGGCCCAAGCGTTTTGTCACGGGGGGCCTTCAAAGGTCACTGGGGGCTCGGAGGGCCCTGCCCGTTCTCCCGCCCTAAATAACCGGTGGCGCCCCTAGCAGCCCGGGTGGCAGCAGGGCGGCAGGGTAAGTAATGCGCTGGGGCTTGAGGGTCCCCAATCCCCGGCGTGGCATCGCCAGGCCCCTTGGGAGGGGCCCCTCGTGAGCAGACCTAGAGTTAGGGTTAGTTCCCAGGAGGCTGGCAGGCCCAATCCGCTGTCTGTGCGGTGAGAGGGGGGGCGGACCGAGGTGAGGGCGCTTGCTAGCGGGAGCGTGGGCCCAAGCGTTTTGGCGTGGGGGGCCTCAAAGGTCGCCAGGGGCTCGGAGGGCCCTGCCCATTCTCCCGCTCTGAATGACTGGTGGCGTCCCTACTGGCCCGGTAGCTGTGGGGCGGAAGGGTGACTCCGGCGCTGAGGCTTGGGGGTCACCAATCCCCGGCGTTGTGGCACCAGGCCTTTGGAAGTGGCCTCTTGGGGTCTGACCTAGGGTTAGTGTTAGCCCCCAGGAAACAGGCAGGCCTGATCCGCTAGCTGTTCATCGAGTGGAGGGGCGGGCCGAGAAGAGGGCGCTGGCGAGTGGGAGCGTGGGCCCAAGCATTTTGGCGCGACGGGCCTACGAAGGTCGCGGGGGCTCAGAGGGCCCTGCCTGTTCTCCAGCACTGAATGACCGGCGGCGCCCCTAGCGGACTGGGTGGTGGTGGGGTGGCAGGGAGAGTCCAGCACTGGTGCTCGGGGGTCCCCAATCCCCGGCATTGCGATGCCAGGCCCCTTGGGAGGGGCCCCGTGGGGACAGACCTAGGGTTAGGGTTACACCCAGGGGGCTGACAGGCCCGATCCTACGGCTGTGCGGCGAGTGGAGGGGCGGGCCGAGGTGAGGGCGCTGGCTAGCGGGAGCGTGGGTCAAGTGTTTTGGTGCGGGGGGCCCTTCGAAGGTCGTGGGGGGATCGGAGGACCCTGCCCGTTCTCCCGCACTGAATGACCGGTGGCGCTCCTAGTGGTGCAGGTGGCAGCGGGGCGGCCGGGTGAGTCCGGCACTGGGGTTCAGGGGTCCCCAATCCCCGGTGTTACGACTGCAGGCCCCTTGCTAGGGGCCCCTCGGGGGCCGACATATGGTAAGGGTTAGCCCCCAGGAGGCCCGCAGGCCCGATCCGCCAGCTCTGCGGTGAGTGGAGGGGTGGTCGGAGGTGAGGCCGCTGGCAATCTGGAGAGTGGGCCCAGTCATTTTGGCACGGGGGTCCTTTGAATGTCGCCAGGGGTTCGGACGGCCCTGCCCGTTCTCCCGCCCTGAATGACGGGCGGCTCCCCTAAAAGCCCTGGTGGAGGAGGGGCGGTAGGGTGAGTCGGGCGCTGGGACTCAGAGGTTCCCAATCCCCGGCGTTTTGGCGCCATGCCCCTTGGGAGGGGCCCCTCGGGGACTCACCTAGGGTTAGGGTTAGCTCCGAGGAGGCCGGCAGGCTCGATCCGCCGGCTGTGTGGTGAGCAGAGGGGCAGGCCGAGGTGAGGGCGCTTGTGAGCAGGAGCGTGGGCCCAAGCGTTTTGGCGCGGGGGGGCCTTCGAATGTCGCCAGAGGCTCTGAGGGCCCTGCCCGTTGTCCCGCCCTGAATGACCCGCAGCGCCCCTAGTGGCCCATGTGGCAGCGGGGCAGCCGGTTGTGTCCAGCGCTGGAGCTCGGGGTTCTCCAATCCCCGGTGTTGCGGCTCTAGGCCCCTTGCTGGGGCCCCTAGGGGACCGACCTATGGTTAGATTTAGCCCCCAGGAGGCCGGAAGCCCGATCCGCCAGCTCTGCGGCAAGCGGAGAGGCGGGCGGAGGTGAGGCCGCTGGCGAGCGGGAGCGTGGGCTCAGGCGTTCTGGGGCGGGGGTCCTTCGAAAGTCGCTGGAGGCTTGGAGGGCCCTGTACATTCTTCTGCCCTGAATGACCGGCGGCTCCCCTAGCGGCCCGGGTGGAGGAGGGGTGTTAGGGTGACTTGGGCGCTGGGGCTTGGGGGTCCCCAATCCTCGGCGTTGGGGCGCCAGGCCCCTTTGGAAGGGCTCTAGGGGGCCGACCAAGGGTTATTGTTAGCCCCCAGGGGGCCAGCAGGCCAGATCCGCCGGCTGTGAGGCGAGCGGAGGGGTGGACCCAGGTGAGGGCGCTTGAGAGCAAGAATGTGGACCCAAGCGTTTTGGCACCGGGGGCCTTCGAAGGTCATCGGGGGTTCGGAGGGCCCAACCCGTCCTCCTGCCCTGAATGACCAGCAGCGCTACTAGCGGCCCGGGGGGGCGGGGCGGCAGGGTGAGCCCGGCACTGGGGCTTGGGGGTCCCCAATCCCCGGCGTTGCGGGGGCAGACCCTTGGTAGTGGCCCCTCGGGGGCCGACCTAAGGTTACAGTTAGCCCCCAGGAGGCCGGCAGGCCCGATGTGCCAGCTGTGCGGCGAGCGGAGGGGAGGGCCGAGGTGAGGGCGCGGGCGAGCGGGAGCTTGGCCGAAGCGTTTTGGCGCGGGAAGCCTTCGAAAGTCGCCGGGGGATCGGAGGACCCTGCCCGTTTTCCCGCCCTGAATGACCTGCGGCACCCCTGGGGCCCGGGTGGCGGCAGGGCGACAGGGTGAGTCCGTCGCTGGGGTTGGGGGGTTCCCAATCCCCGGTGTTGCGGCACCAGGCCCCTTTGCAGGGGCCCCTTGGAGGCTGACCTAGGGTTATGGTTAGCCCCCAGGAGGCCGCAGGCCCAATCCACCGGCTGTGCGGTGAGCAGAGGGGAGGGCCGAGGTGAGGGCGCTGGCGAGCGGTAGCGTAGGCCCATGAGTTTTGGCGCGGGGGGCCTTCGAAGGTCGCCGGGGCTCAAGAAGCCCTGCCCGTTCTCCCGCACTGAATGTCCGGCGGTGCCCCTAGTGGCTCAGTTGCCGGCGGGGGAGCATGGTGAGTCGGATGCTGGGGCTAGCGGTCCGCAAACCCAGGTGTTGCGGTGCCAGGCCCGTTGGGAGGGGCCTCTCGGGGGCCGACGAAGGGATAGGGTTAGCCCCCAGGAGGCTGGCGGGCCCTATCCGCCGGCTGTGCGGCGAGCGGAGGGGCGGGCCGAGGTGAGGGCACTGGCTACCGGGAGAGTGGGCGCAAGCTTTCTGGCGCGGGGGGCCTTCGAAAGAGGCCGGGGGCTCCAAGGGCCCTTCCCGTTCTCCCGCCCTGAATGACCGGTGGTGCCACTAGCGGCCTGTGTGGCGGCGGGGCAGCACGGTGAGTCCAGCACTGTGGCTCGTGGGTCTCCAATGCCCGGCATTGCCGCTCCAGGCACCTTGGGATGAGCCCCTCCGAGGGTGAGCTAGGGTTAGGGTTAGCCCCCAGGAGGCTGGCAGGCCTGATCTGCCAGCTGTGTGGCGAGCGGAGGGGCAGGCCGAGGTGAGGGCGCTGAAGAGCAGGAGCGTGGGCCCAAGCGTTTTGGTGCGGGGGCCTTTGAAGGTCACCAGGGGCTCGGAGGACCCTGCCCGTTCTCCCGCCCTGGATGACTGGCGGTGCCCCTAGAGGCCCGGGTGGCAGCGGGGCGGGAGGGTGAGTCTGGCGCTGGGGCTTGTGGGTCCGGAATCCCGGGCATTGCGGCACCAGGCCCCTTGGGAGGGGCCCCTCGAGGGATCGAGCTAGGGTTAGGTTTAGCCCCCAGGGGACCGTCAGGCCCAATCCGCCGGTTGTGCAGGGAGCGGAGGGTGGGCTGAAGTGATGGTGCTGGCGAGCGGGAGCGTGGGCCCAAGGGTTTTGGCGCGGAGGGCCTTCAAACGGCGCTGGGGGCTCCGAGGGCCCTGTCCGTTGTTCTGCCCTGAATGACCGACAGCTCTCCTACCGGCCCGGGTGGCGGCGGGGCGGCACAGTGCGTCCGGCGCTGGGACTCGGGGGTCACCAATCCCAGGCATTGCAGCGATAGGCCCCTTGGGAGGGGCCCCTTGGGGGCCGACCTAGGGTTCGGGTTAGCCCCCAGGAGGCTGGCAGGCCCGATCCGCCGGCTCTGCCACATGTGGAGGGGCTAGCCGAGGTGAGGGCGCTGGCGAGCGGGAGCATGGCCCCAAGCGTTTTGTCGCGGGGGACCTTCGAAGGTCGCCGGGGGCCCGGGGGGCCCTGCCCGTTCTAACGCCCTGAATGAGGACGGCGCCCCTAGCGGGCCGGGTGGTGAGGAGCGGCAGAGTGCGTCCGGCGGTGGGGTTCGGGTGTCCCCAATCCCCAGCGTGGCGGCGCCAGGCCCCTTGGGAGGGGCTCCTCTGGGGCCGACCTAGGTTTAGGGTTAGCCCAAAGGAGGCCGGCAGGCCCGAACCGCCGGCTGTGCGGCGAGCAGAGGGGCGGGCCGAGGTGAGGGCGCTGGCGAGGGGGAGCGTGGGCCCAGGGTTTTGGCACAGGGGGCCTTGGATTGTCACTGGGAGCTTGGAGGGCCCTGCCCATTCTCACACACTAAATGACCGGTGGCGCCCCTGTCGGCCAGGGTGGCGGCGTGTCGGCAGGATGAGTCTGGAGCTGGGGCTCAGTGGTCCCCGATCCCCGGCGCGGTGGCTCCAGGCACTTGGGAGGGGTCCCTCGGGGGCCAACATATGGTGAGTGTTAGCCCAAAGGAGGCCGGCGGGCCCAATCCGCCGGCTGTGCAGCGAGCGGAGGGGTGGGCCGACGTTAATGCGCTGGCAAGCGGGAGCGTGGGCCCAAGCGTTTTGGCATGGGGGGCCTTCGAAGCTCACCGGGGGCTCGGAGGGCCCAGCAAGTTCTCCCGCCCTGAATGCCCGGCGGCTCCCTAGCGGCCAGGGTGGCGGCGGGGAGGCAGGGTGAGTCCGGAGCTCGGGCTCGGGGGTCCCCAGTACCCGGCGTGGCATTGCCAGGCCCCTTGGGATGGGCCCCTCGGGAGCCGACCTAGGGTTAGGGTTAGCCCCAGGAGGCCGGCAGTCCCGATCTGCCGGCTGTGCGGCGAGCGGAGGGGCGGGCTGAGGAGAGGGTGCTGGCGAGCAGGAGCCTAGGCCCAAGCGTTTTGTCACGGGGGGCCTTCAAAGGTCACTGGGGGCTCGGAGGGCCCTGCCCGTTCTCCCGCCCTAAATAACCGGTGGCGCCCCTAGCAGCCCGGGTGGCAGCAGGGCGGCAGGGTAAGTAATGCGCTGGGGCTTGAGGGTCCCCAATCCCCGGCGTGGCATCGCCAGGCCCCTTGGGAGGGGCCCCTCGTGAGCAGACCTAGAGTTAGGGTTAGTTCCCAGGAGGCTGGCAGGCCCAATCCGCTGTCTGTGCGGTGAGAGGGGGGGGCAGACCGAGGTGAGGGCGCTTGCTAGCGGGAGCGTGGGCCCAAGCGTTTTGGCGTGGGGGGCCTCAAAGGTCGCCAGGGGCTCGGAGGGCCCTGCCCATTCTCCCGCTCTGAATGACTGGTGGCGTCCCTACTGGCCCGGTAGCTGTGGGGCGGAAGGGTGACTCCGGCGCTGAGGCTTGGGGGTCACCAATCCCCGGCGTTGTGGCACCAGGCCTTTGGAAGTGGCCTCTTGGGGTCTGACCTAGGGTTAGTGTTAGCCCCCAGGAAACAGGCAGGCCTGATCCGCTAGCTGTTCATCGAGTGGAGGGGCGGGCCGAGAAGAGGGCGCTGGCGAGTGGGAGCGTGGGCCCAAGCATTTTGGCGCGACGGGCCTACGAAGGTCGCGGGGGCTCAGAGGGCCCTGCCTGTTCTCCAGCACTGAATGACCGGCGGCGCCCCTAGCGGACTGGGTGGTGGTGGGGTGGCAGGGAGAGTCCAGCACTGGTGCTCGGGGGTCCCCAATCCCCGGCATTGCGATGCCAGGCCCCTTGGGAGGGGCCCCGTGGGGACAGACCTAGGGTTAGGGTTACACCCAGGGGGCTGACAGGCCCGATCCTACGGCTGTGCGGCGAGTGGAGGGGCGGGCCGAGGTGAGGGCGCTGGCTAGCGGGAGCGTGGGTCAAGTGTTTTGGTGCGGGGGGCCCTTCGAAGGTCGTGGGGGGATCGGAGGACCCTGCCCGTTCTCCCGCACTGAATGACCGGTGGCGCTCCTAGTGGTGCAGGTGGCAGCGGGGCGGCCGGGTGAGTCCGGCACTGGGGTTCAGGGGTCCCCAATCCCCGGTGTTACGACTGCAGGCCCCTTGCTAGGGGCCCCTCGGGGGCCGACATATGGTAAGGGTTAGCCCCCAGGAGGCCCGCAGGCCCGATCCGCCAGCTCTGCGGTGAGTGGAGGGGTGGTCGGAGGTGAGGCCGCTGGCAATCTGGAGAGTGGGCCCAGTCATTTTGGCACGGGGGTCCTTTGAATGTCGCCAGGGGTTCGGACGGCCCTGCCCGTTCTCCCGCCCTGAATGACGGGCGGCTCCCCTAAAAGCCCTGGTGGAGGAGGGGCGGTAGGGTGAGTCGGGCGCTGGGACTCAGAGGTTCCCAATCCCCGGCGTTTTGGCGCCATGCCCCTTGGGAGGGGCCCCTCGGGGACTCACCTAGGGTTAGGGTTAGCTCCGAGGAGGCCGGCAGGCTCGATCCGCCGGCTGTGTGGTGAGCAGAGGGGCAGGCCGAGGTGAGGGCGCTTGTGAGCAGGAGCGTGGGCCCAAGCGTTTTGGCGCGGGGGGCCTTCGAATGTCGCCAGAGGCTCTGAGGGCCCTGCCCGTTGTCCCGCCCTGAATGACCCGCAGCGCCCCTAGTGGCCCATGTGGCAGCGGGGCAGCCGGTTGTGTCCAGCGCTGGAGCTCGGGGTTCTCCAATCCCCGGTGTTGCGGCTCTAGGCCCCTTGCTGGGGCCCCTAGGGGACCGACCTATGGTTAGATTTAGCCCCCAGGAGGCCGGAAGCCCGATCCGCCAGCTCTGCGGCAAGCGGAGAGGCGGGCGGAGGTGAGGCCGCTGGCGAGCGGGAGCGTGGGCTCAGGCGTTCTGGGGCGGGGGTCCTTCGAAAGTCGCTGGAGGCTTGGAGGGCCCTGTACATTCTTCTGCCCTGAATGACCGGCGGCTCCCCTAGCGGCCCGGGTGGAGGAGGGGTGTTAGGGTGACTTGGGCGCTGGGGCTTGGGGGTCCCCAATCCTCGGCGTTGGGGCGCCAGGCCCCTTTGGAAGGGCTCTAGGGGGCCGACCAAGGGTTATTGTTAGCCCCCAGGGGGCCAGCAGGCCAGATCCGCCGGCTGTGAGGCGAGCGGAGGGGTGGACCCAGGTGAGGGCGCTTGAGAGCAAGAATGTGGACCCAAGCGTTTTGGCACCGGGGGCCTTCGAAGGTCATCGGGGGTTCGGAGGGCCCAACCCGTCCTCCTGCCCTGAATGACCAGCAGCGCTACTAGCGGCCCGGGGGGGCGGGGCGGCAGGGTGAGCCCGGCACTGGGGCTTGGGGGTCCCCAATCCCCGGCGTTGCGGGGGCAGACCCTTGGTAGTGGCCCCTCGGGGGCCGACCTAAGGTTACAGTTAGCCCCCAGGAGGCCGGCAGGCCCGATGTGCCAGCTGTGCGGCGAGCGGAGGGGAGGGCCGAGGTGAGGGCGCGGGCGAGCGGGAGCTTGGCCGAAGCGTTTTGGCGCGGGAAGCCTTCGAAAGTCGCCGGGGGATCGGAGGACCCTGCCCGTTTTCCCGCCCTGAATGACCTGCGGCACCCCTGGGGCCCGGGTGGCGGCAGGGCGACAGGGTGAGTCCGTCGCTGGGGTTGGGGGGTTCCCAATCCCCGGTGTTGCGGCACCAGGCCCCTTTGCAGGGGCCCCTTGGAGGCTGACCTAGGGTTATGGTTAGCCCCCAGGAGGCCGCAGGCCCAATCCACCGGCTGTGCGGTGAGCAGAGGGGAGGGCCGAGGTGAGGGCGCTGGCGAGCAGTAGCGTAGGCCCATGAGTTTTGGCGCGGGGGGCCTTCGAAGGTCGCCGGGGCTCAAGAAGCCCTGCCCGTTCTCCCGCACTGAATGTCCGGCGGTGCCCCTAGTGGCTCAGTTGCCGGCGGGGGAGCATGGTGAGTCGGATGCTGGGGCTAGCGGTCCGCAAACCCAGGTGTTGCGGTGCCAGGCCCGTTGGGAGGGGCCTCTCGGGGGCCGACGAAGGGATAGGGTTAGCCCCCAGGAGGCTGGCGGGCCCTATCCGCCGGCTGTGCGGCGAGCGGAGGGGCGGGCCGAGGTGAGGGCACTGGCTACCGGGAGAGTGGGCGCAAGCTTTCTGGCGCGGGGGGCCTTCGAAAGAGGCCGGGGGCTCCAAGGGCCCTTCCCGTTCTCCCGCCCTGAATGACCGGTGGTGCCACTAGCGGCCTGTGTGGCGGCGGGGCAGCACGGTGAGTCCAGCACTGTGGCTCGTGGGTCTCCAATGCCCGGCATTGCCGCTCCAGGCACCTTGGGATGAGCCCCTCCGAGGGTGAGCTAGGGTTAGGGTTAGCCCCCAGGAGGCTGGCAGGCCTGATCTGCCAGCTGTGTGGCGAGCGGAGGGGCAGGCCGAGGTGAGGGCGCTGAAGAGCAGGAGCGTGGGCCCAAGCGTTTTGGTGCGGGGGCCTTTGAAGGTCACCAGGGGCTCGGAGGACCCTGCCCGTTCTCCCGCCCTGGATGACTGGCGGTGCCCCTAGAGGCCCGGGTGGCAGCGGGGCGGGAGGGTGAGTCTGGCGCTGGGGCTTGTGGGTCCGGAATCCCGGGCATTGCGGCACCAGGCCCCTTGGGAGGGGCCCCTCGAGGGATCGAGCTAGGGTTAGGTTTAGCCCCCAGGGGACCGTCAGGCCCAATCCGCCGGTTGTGCAGGGAGCGGAGGGTGGGCTGAAGTGATGGTGCTGGCGAGCGGGAGCGTGGGCCCAAGGGTTTTGGCGCGGAGGGCCTTCAAACGGCGCTGGGGGCTCCGAGGGCCCTGTCCGTTGTTCTGCCCTGAATGACCGACAGCTCTCCTACCGGCCCGGGTGGCGGCGGGGCGGCACAGTGCGTCCGGCGCTGGGACTCGGGGGTCACCAATCCCAGGCATTGCAGCGATAGGCCCCTTGGGAGGGGCCCCTTGGGGGCCGACCTAGGGTTCGGGTTAGCCCCCAGGAGGCTGGCAGGCCCGATCCGCCGGCTCTGCCACATGCGGAGGGGCTAGCCGAGGTGAGGGCGCTGGCGAGCGGGAGCATGGCCCCAAGCGTTTTGTCGCGGGGGACCTTCGAAGGTCGCCGGGGGCCCGGGGGGCCCTGCCCGTTCTAACGCCCTGAATGAGGACGGCGCCCCTAGCGGGCCGGGTGGTGAGGAGCGGCAGAGTGCGTCCGGCGGTGGGGTTCGGGTGTCCCCAATCCCCAGCGTGGCGGCGCCAGGCCCCTTGGGAGGGGCTCCTCTGGGGCCGACCTAGGTTTAGGGTTAGCCCAAAGGAGGCCGGCAGGCCCGAACCGCCGGCTGTGCGGCGAGCAGAGGGGCGGGCCGAGGTGAGGGCGCTGGCGAGGGGGAGCGTGGGCCCAGGGTTTTGGCACAGGGGGCCTTGGATTGTCACTGGGAGCTTGGAGGGCCCTGCCCATTCTCACACACTAAATGACCGGTGGCGCCCCTGTCGGCCAGGGTGGCGGCGTGTCGGCAGGATGAGTCTGGAGCTGGGGCTCAGTGGTCCCCGATCCCCGGCGCGGTGGCTCCAGGCACTTGGGAGGGGTCCCTCGGGGGCCAACATATGGTGAGTGTTAGCCCAAAGGAGGCCGGCGGGCCCAATCCGCCGGCTGTGCAGCGAGCGGAGGGGTGGGCCGACGTTAATGCGCTGGCAAGCGGGAGCGTGGGCCCAAGCGTTTTGGCATGGGGGGCCTTCGAAGCTCACCGGGGGCTCGGAGGGCCCAGCAAGTTCTCCCGCCCTGAATGCCCGGCGGCTCCCTAGCGGCCAGGGTGGCGGCGGGGAGGCAGGGTGAGTCCGGAGCTCGGGCTCGGGGGTCCCCAGTACCCGGCGTGGCATTGCCAGGCCCCTTGGGATGGGCCCCTCGGGAGCCGACCTAGGGTTAGGGTTAGCCCCAGGAGGCCGGCAGTCCCGATCTGCCGGCTGTGCGGCGAGCGGAGGGGCGGGCTGAGGAGAGGGTGCTGGCGAGCAGGAGCCTAGGCCCAAGCGTTTTGTCACGGGGGGCCTTCAAAGGTCACTGGGGGCTCGGAGGGCCCTGCCCGTTCTCCCGCCCTAAATAACCGGTGGCGCCCCTAGCAGCCCGGGTGGCAGCAGGGCGGCAGGGTAAGTAATGCGCTGGGGCTTGAGGGTCCCCAATCCCCGGCGTGGCATCGCCAGGCCCCTTGGGAGGGGCCCCTCGTGAGCAGACCTAGAGTTAGGGTTAGTTCCCAGGAGGCTGGCAGGCCCAATCCGCTGTCTGTGCGGTGAGAGGGGGGGCGGACCGAGGTGAGGGCGCTTGCTAGCGGGAGCGTGGGCCCAAGCGTTTTGGCGTGGGGGGCCTCAAAGGTCGCCAGGGGCTCGGAGGGCCCTGCCCATTCTCCCGCTCTGAATGACTGGTGGCGTCCCTACTGGCCCGGTAGCTGTGGGGCGGAAGGGTGACTCCGGCGCTGAGGCTTGGGGGTCACCAATCCCCGGCGTTGTGGCACCAGGCCTTTGGAAGTGGCCTCTTGGGGTCTGACCTAGGGTTAGTGTTAGCCCCCAGGAAACAGGCAGGCCTGATCCGCTAGCTGTTCATCGAGTGGAGGGGCGGGCCGAGAAGAGGGCGCTGGCGAGTGGGAGCGTGGGCCCAAGCATTTTGGCGCGACGGGCCTACGAAGGTCGCGGGGGCTCAGAGGGCCCTGCCTGTTCTCCAGCACTGAATGACCGGCGGCGCCCCTAGCGGACTGGGTGGTGGTGGGGTGGCAGGGAGAGTCCAGCACTGGTGCTCGGGGGTCCCCAATCCCCGGCATTGCGATGCCAGGCCCCTTGGGAGGGGCCCCGTGGGGACAGACCTAGGGTTAGGGTTACACCCAGGGGGCTGACAGGCCCGATCCTACGGCTGTGCGGCGAGTGGAGGGGCGGGCCGAGGTGAGGGCGCTGGCTAGCGGGAGCGTGGGTCAAGTGTTTTGGTGCGGGGGGCCCTTCGAAGGTCGTGGGGGGATCGGAGGACCCTGCCCGTTCTCCCGCACTGAATGACCGGTGGCGCTCCTAGTGGTGCAGGTGGCAGCGGGGCGGCCGGGTGAGTCCGGCACTGGGGTTCAGGGGTCCCCAATCCCCGGTGTTACGACTGCAGGCCCCTTGCTAGGGGCCCCTCGGGGGCCGACATATGGTAAGGGTTAGCCCCCAGGAGGCCCGCAGGCCCGATCCGCCAGCTCTGCGGTGAGTGGAGGGGTGGTCGGAGGTGAGGCCGCTGGCAATCTGGAGAGTGGGCCCAGTCATTTTGGCACGGGGGTCCTTTGAATGTCGCCAGGGGTTCGGACGGCCCTGCCCGTTCTCCCGCCCTGAATGACGGGCGGCTCCCCTAAAAGCCCTGGTGGAGGAGGGGCGGTAGGGTGAGTCGGGCGCTGGGACTCAGAGGTTCCCAATCCCCGGCGTTTTGGCGCCATGCCCCTTGGGAGGGGCCCCTCGGGGACTCACCTAGGGTTAGGGTTAGCTCCGAGGAGGCCGGCAGGCTCGATCCGCCGGCTGTGTGGTGAGCAGAGGGGCAGGCCGAGGTGAGGGCGCTTGTGAGCAGGAGCGTGGGCCCAAGCGTTTTGGCGCGGGGGGCCTTCGAATGTCGCCAGAGGCTCTGAGGGCCCTGCCCGTTGTCCCGCCCTGAATGACCCGCAGCGCCCCTAGTGGCCCATGTGGCAGCGGGGCAGCCGGTTGTGTCCAGCGCTGGAGCTCGGGGTTCTCCAATCCCCGGTGTTGCGGCTCTAGGCCCCTTGCTGGGGCCCCTAGGGGACCGACCTATGGTTAGATTTAGCCCCCAGGAGGCCGGAAGCCCGATCCGCCAGCTCTGCGGCAAGCGGAGAGGCGGGCGGAGGTGAGGCCGCTGGCGAGCGGGAGCGTGGGCTCAGGCGTTCTGGGGCGGGGGTCCTTCGAAAGTCGCTGGAGGCTTGGAGGGCCCTGTACATTCTTCTGCCCTGAATGACCGGCGGCTCCCCTAGCGGCCCGGGTGGAGGAGGGGTGTTAGGGTGACTTGGGCGCTGGGGCTTGGGGGTCCCCAATCCTCGGCGTTGGGGCGCCAGGCCCCTTTGGAAGGGCTCTAGGGGGCCGACCAAGGGTTATTGTTAGCCCCCAGGGGGCCAGCAGGCCAGATCCGCCGGCTGTGAGGCGAGCGGAGGGGTGGACCCAGGTGAGGGCGCTTGAGAGCAAGAATGTGGACCCAAGCGTTTTGGCACCGGGGGCCTTCGAAGGTCATCGGGGGTTCGGAGGGCCCAACCCGTCCTCCTGCCCTGAATGACCAGCAGCGCTACTAGCGGCCCGGGGGGGCGGGGCGGCAGGGTGAGCCCGGCACTGGGGCTTGGGGGTCCCCAATCCCCGGCGTTGCGGGGGCAGACCCTTGGTAGTGGCCCCTCGGGGGCCGACCTAAGGTTACAGTTAGCCCCCAGGAGGCCGGCAGGCCCGATGTGCCAGCTGTGCGGCGAGCGGAGGGGAGGGCCGAGGTGAGGGCGCGGGCGAGCGGGAGCTTGGCCGAAGCGTTTTGGCGCGGGAAGCCTTCGAAAGTCGCCGGGGGATCGGAGGACCCTGCCCGTTTTCCCGCCCTGAATGACCTGCGGCACCCCTGGGGCCCGGGTGGCGGCAGGGCGACAGGGTGAGTCCGTCGCTGGGGTTGGGGGGTTCCCAATCCCCGGTGTTGCGGCACCAGGCCCCTTTGCAGGGGCCCCTTGGAGGCTGACCTAGGGTTATGGTTAGCCCCCAGGAGGCCGCAGGCCCAATCCACCGGCTGTGCGGTGAGCAGAGGGGAGGGCCGAGGTGAGGGCGCTGGCGAGCGGTAGCGTAGGCCCATGAGTTTTGGCGCGGGGGGCCTTCGAAGGTCGCCGGGGCTCAAGAAGCCCTGCCCGTTCTCCCGCACTGAATGTCCGGCGGTGCCCCTAGTGGCTCAGTTGCCGGCGGGGGAGCATGGTGAGTCGGATGCTGGGGCTAGCGGTCCGCAAACCCAGGTGTTGCGGTGCCAGGCCCGTTGGGAGGGGCCTCTCGGGGGCCGACGAAGGGATAGGGTTAGCCCCCAGGAGGCTGGCGGGCCCTATCCGCCGGCTGTGCGGCGAGCGGAGGGGCGGGCCGAGGTGAGGGCACTGGCTACCGGGAGAGTGGGCGCAAGCTTTCTGGCGCGGGGGGCCTTCGAAAGAGGCCGGGGGCTCCAAGGGCCCTTCCCGTTCTCCCGCCCTGAATGACCGGTGGTGCCACTAGCGGCCTGTGTGGCGGCGGGGCAGCACGGTGAGTCCAGCACTGTGGCTCGTGGGTCTCCAATGCCCGGCATTGCCGCTCCAGGCACCTTGGGATGAGCCCCTCCGAGGGTGAGCTAGGGTTAGGGTTAGCCCCCAGGAGGCTGGCAGGCCTGATCTGCCAGCTGTGTGGCGAGCGGAGGGGCAGGCCGAGGTGAGGGCGCTGAAGAGCAGGAGCGTGGGCCCAAGCGTTTTGGTGCGGGGGCCTTTGAAGGTCACCAGGGGCTCGGAGGACCCTGCCCGTTCTCCCGCCCTGGATGACTGGCGGTGCCCCTAGAGGCCCGGGTGGCAGCGGGGCGGGAGGGTGAGTCTGGCGCTGGGGCTTGTGGGTCCGGAATCCCGGGCATTGCGGCACCAGGCCCCTTGGGAGGGGCCCCTCGAGGGATCGAGCTAGGGTTAGGTTTAGCCCCCAGGGGACCGTCAGGCCCAATCCGCCGGTTGTGCAGGGAGCGGAGGGTGGGCTGAAGTGATGGTGCTGGCGAGCGGGAGCGTGGGCCCAAGGGTTTTGGCGCGGAGGGCCTTCAAACGGCGCTGGGGGCTCCGAGGGCCCTGTCCGTTGTTCTGCCCTGAATGACCGACAGCTCTCCTACCGGCCCGGGTGGCGGCGGGGCGGCACAGTGCGTCCGGCGCTGGGACTCGGGGGTCACCAATCCCAGGCATTGCAGCGATAGGCCCCTTGGGAGGGGCCCCTTGGGGGCCGACCTAGGGTTCGGGTTAGCCCCCAGGAGGCTGGCAGGCCCGATCCGCCGGCTCTGCCACATGCGGAGGGGCTAGCCGAGGTGAGGGCGCTGGCGAGCGGGAGCATGGCCCCAAGCGTTTTGTCGCGGGGGACCTTCGAAGGTCGCCGGGGGCCCGGGGGGCCCTGCCCGTTCTAACGCCCTGAATGAGGACGGCGCCCCTAGCGGGCCGGGTGGTGAGGAGCGGCAGAGTGCGTCCGGCGGTGGGGTTCGGGTGTCCCCAATCCCCAGCGTGGCGGCGCCAGGCCCCTTGGGAGGGGCTCCTCTGGGGCCGACCTAGGTTTAGGGTTAGCCCAAAGGAGGCCGGCAGGCCCGAACCGCCGGCTGTGCGGCGAGCAGAGGGGCGGGCCGAGGTGAGGGCGCTGGCGAGGGGGAGCGTGGGCCCAGGGTTTTGGCACAGGGGGCCTTGGATTGTCACTGGGAGCTTGGAGGGCCCTGCCCATTCTCACACACTAAATGACCGGTGGCGCCCCTGTCGGCCAGGGTGGCGGCGTGTCGGCAGGATGAGTCTGGAGCTGGGGCTCAGTGGTCCCCGATCCCCGGCGCGGTGGCTCCAGGCACTTGGGAGGGGTCCCTCGGGGGCCAACATATGGTGAGTGTTAGCCCAAAGGAGGCCGGCGGGCCCAATCCGCCGGCTGTGCAGCGAGCGGAGGGGTGGGCCGACGTTAATGCGCTGGCAAGCGGGAGCGTGGGCCCAAGCGTTTTGGCATGGGGGGCCTTCGAAGCTCACCGGGGGCTCGGAGGGCCCAGCAAGTTCTCCCGCCCTGAATGCCCGGCGGCTCCCTAGCGGCCAGGGTGGCGGCGGGGAGGCAGGGTGAGTCCGGAGCTCGGGCTCGGGGGTCCCCAGTACCCGGCGTGGCATTGCCAGGCCCCTTGGGATGGGCCCCTCGGGAGCCGACCTAGGGTTAGGGTTAGCCCCAGGAGGCCGGCAGTCCCGATCTGCCGGCTGTGCGGCGAGCGGAGGGGCGGGCTGAGGAGAGGGTGCTGGCGAGCAGGAGCCTAGGCCCAAGCGTTTTGTCACGGGGGGCCTTCAAAGGTCACTGGGGGCTCGGAGGGCCCTGCCCGTTCTCCCGCCCTAAATAACCGGTGGCGCCCCTAGCAGCCCGGGTGGCAGCAGGGCGGCAGGGTAAGTAATGCGCTGGGGCTTGAGGGTCCCCAATCCCCGGCGTGGCATCGCCAGGCCCCTTGGGAGGGGCCCCTCGTGAGCAGACCTAGAGTTAGGGTTAGTTCCCAGGAGGCTGGCAGGCCCAATCCGCTGTCTGTGCGGTGAGAGGGGGGGGCGGACCGAGGTGAGGGCGCTTGCTAGCGGGAGCGTGGGCCCAAGCGTTTTGGCGTGGGGGGCCTCAAAGGTCGCCAGGGGCTCGGAGGGCCCTGCCCATTCTCCCGCTCTGAATGACTGGTGGCGTCCCTACTGGCCCGGTAGCTGTGGGGCGGAAGGGTGACTCCGGCGCTGAGGCTTGGGGGTCACCAATCCCCGGCGTTGTGGCACCAGGCCTTTGGAAGTGGCCTCTTGGGGTCTGACCTAGGGTTAGTGTTAGCCCCCAGGAAACAGGCAGGCCTGATCCGCTAGCTGTTCATCGAGTGGAGGGGCGGGCCGAGAAGAGGGCGCTGGCGAGTGGGAGCGTGGGCCCAAGCATTTTGGCGCGACGGGCCTACGAAGGTCGCGGGGGCTCAGAGGGCCCTGCCTGTTCTCCAGCACTGAATGACCGGCGGCGCCCCTAGCGGACTGGGTGGTGGTGGGGTGGCAGGGAGAGTCCAGCACTGGTGCTCGGGGGTCCCCAATCCCCGGCATTGCGATGCCAGGCCCCTTGGGAGGGGCCCCGTGGGGACAGACCTAGGGTTAGGGTTACACCCAGGGGGCTGACAGGCCCGATCCTACGGCTGTGCGGCGAGTGGAGGGGCGGGCCGAGGTGAGGGCGCTGGCTAGCGGGAGCGTGGGTCAAGTGTTTTGGTGCGGGGGGCCCTTCGAAGGTCGTGGGGGGATCGGAGGACCCTGCCCGTTCTCCCGCACTGAATGACCGGTGGCGCTCCTAGTGGTGCAGGTGGCAGCGGGGCGGCCGGGTGAGTCCGGCACTGGGGTTCAGGGGTCCCCAATCCCCGGTGTTACGACTGCAGGCCCCTTGCTAGGGGCCCCTCGGGGGCCGACATATGGTAAGGGTTAGCCCCCAGGAGGCCCGCAGGCCCGATCCGCCAGCTCTGCGGTGAGTGGAGGGGTGGTCGGAGGTGAGGCCGCTGGCAATCTGGAGAGTGGGCCCAGTCATTTTGGCACGGGGGTCCTTTGAATGTCGCCAGGGGTTCGGACGGCCCTGCCCGTTCTCCCGCCCTGAATGACGGGCGGCTCCCCTAAAAGCCCTGGTGGAGGAGGGGCGGTAGGGTGAGTCGGGCGCTGGGACTCAGAGGTTCCCAATCCCCGGCGTTTTGGCGCCATGCCCCTTGGGAGGGGCCCCTCGGGGACTCACCTAGGGTTAGGGTTAGCTCCGAGGAGGCCGGCAGGCTCGATCCGCCGGCTGTGTGGTGAGCAGAGGGGCAGGCCGAGGTGAGGGCGCTTGTGAGCAGGAGCGTGGGCCCAAGCGTTTTGGCGCGGGGGGCCTTCGAATGTCGCCAGAGGCTCTGAGGGCCCTGCCCGTTGTCCCGCCCTGAATGACCCGCAGCGCCCCTAGTGGCCCATGTGGCAGCGGGGCAGCCGGTTGTGTCCAGCGCTGGAGCTCGGGGTTCTCCAATCCCCGGTGTTGCGGCTCTAGGCCCCTTGCTGGGGCCCCTAGGGGACCGACCTATGGTTAGATTTAGCCCCCAGGAGGCCGGAAGCCCGATCCGCCAGCTCTGCGGCAAGCGGAGAGGCGGGCGGAGGTGAGGCCGCTGGCGAGCGGGAGCGTGGGCTCAGGCGTTCTGGGGCGGGGGTCCTTCGAAAGTCGCTGGAGGCTTGGAGGGCCCTGTACATTCTTCTGCCCTGAATGACCGGCGGCTCCCCTAGCGGCCCGGGTGGAGGAGGGGTGTTAGGGTGACTTGGGCGCTGGGGCTTGGGGGTCCCCAATCCTCGGCGTTGGGGCGCCAGGCCCCTTTGGAAGGGCTCTAGGGGGCCGACCAAGGGTTATTGTTAGCCCCCAGGGGGCCAGCAGGCCAGATCCGCCGGCTGTGAGGCGAGCGGAGGGGTGGACCCAGGTGAGGGCGCTTGAGAGCAAGAATGTGGACCCAAGCGTTTTGGCACCGGGGGCCTTCGAAGGTCATCGGGGGTTCGGAGGGCCCAACCCGTCCTCCTGCCCTGAATGACCAGCAGCGCTACTAGCGGCCCGGGGGGGCGGGGCGGCAGGGTGAGCCCGGCACTGGGGCTTGGGGGTCCCCAATCCCCGGCGTTGCGGGGGCAGACCCTTGGTAGTGGCCCCTCGGGGGCTGACCTAAGGTTACAGTTAGCCCCCAGGAGGCCGGCAGGCCCGATGTGCCAGCTGTGCGGCGAGCGGAGGGGAGGGCCGAGGTGAGGGCGCGGGCGAGCGGGAGCTTGGCCGAAGCGTTTTGGCGCGGGAAGCCTTCGAAAGTCGCCGGGGGATCGGAGGACCCTGCCCGTTTTCCCGCCCTGAATGACCTGCGGCACCCCTGGGGCCCGGGTGGCGGCAGGGCGACAGGGTGAGTCCGTCGCTGGGGTTGGGGGGTTCCCAATCCCCGGTGTTGCGGCACCAGGCCCCTTTGCAGGGGCCCCTTGGAGGCTGACCTAGGGTTATGGTTAGCCCCCAGGAGGCCGCAGGCCCAATCCACCGGCTGTGCGGTGAGCAGAGGGGAGGGCCGAGGTGAGGGCGCTGGCGAGCGGTAGCGTAGGCCCATGAGTTTTGGCGCGGGGGGCCTTCGAAGGTCGCCGGGGCTCAAGAAGCCCTGCCCGTTCTCCCGCACTGAATGTCCGGCGGTGCCCCTAGTGGCTCAGTTGCCGGCGGGGGAGCATGGTGAGTCGGATGCTGGGGCTAGCGGTCCGCAAACCCAGGTGTTGCGGTGCCAGGCCCGTTGGGAGGGGCCTCTCGGGGGCCGACGAAGGGATAGGGTTAGCCCCCAGGAGGCTGGCGGGCCCTATCCGCCGGCTGTGCGGCGAGCGGAGGGGCGGGCCGAGGTGAGGGCACTGGCTACCGGGAGAGTGGGCGCAAGCTTTCTGGCGCGGGGGGCCTTCGAAAGAGGCCGGGGGCTCCAAGGGCCCTTCCCGTTCTCCCGCCCTGAATGACCGGTGGTGCCACTAGCGGCCTGTGTGGCGGCGGGGCAGCACGGTGAGTCCAGCACTGTGGCTCGTGGGTCTCCAATGCCCGGCATTGCCGCTCCAGGCACCTTGGGATGAGCCCCTCCGAGGGTGAGCTAGGGTTAGGGTTAGCCCCCAGGAGGCTGGCAGGCCTGATCTGCCAGCTGTGTGGCGAGCGGAGGGGCAGGCCGAGGTGAGGGCGCTGAAGAGCAGGAGCGTGGGCCCAAGCGTTTTGGTGCGGGGGCCTTTGAAGGTCACCAGGGGCTCGGAGGACCCTGCCCGTTCTCCCGCCCTGGATGACTGGCGGTGCCCCTAGAGGCCCGGGTGGCAGCGGGGCGGGAGGGTGAGTCTGGCGCTGGGGCTTGTGGGTCCGGAATCCCGGGCATTGCGGCACCAGGCCCCTTGGGAGGGGCCCCTCGAGGGATCGAGCTAGGGTTAGGTTTAGCCCCCAGGGGACCGTCAGGCCCAATCCGCCGGTTGTGCAGGGAGCGGAGGGTGGGCTGAAGTGATGGTGCTGGCGAGCGGGAGCGTGGGCCCAAGGGTTTTGGCGCGGAGGGCCTTCAAACGGCGCTGGGGGCTCCGAGGGCCCTGTCCGTTGTTCTGCCCTGAATGACCGACAGCTCTCCTACCGGCCCGGGTGGCGGCGGGGCGGCACAGTGCGTCCGGCGCTGGGACTCGGGGGTCACCAATCCCAGGCATTGCAGCGATAGGCCCCTTGGGAGGGGCCCCTTGGGGGCCGACCTAGGGTTCGGGTTAGCCCCCAGGAGGCTGGCAGGCCCGATCCGCCGGCTCTGCCACATGCGGAGGGGCTAGCCGAGGTGAGGGCGCTGGCGAGCGGGAGCATGGCCCCAAGCGTTTTGTCGCGGGGGACCTTCGAAGGTCGCCGGGGGCCCGGGGGGCCCTGCCCGTTCTAACGCCCTGAATGAGGACGGCGCCCCTAGCGGGCCGGGTGGTGAGGAGCGGCAGAGTGCGTCCGGCGGTGGGGTTCGGGTGTCCCCAATCCCCAGCGTGGCGGCGCCAGGCCCCTTGGGAGGGGCTCCTCTGGGGCCGACCTAGGTTTAGGGTTAGCCCAAAGGAGGCCGGCAGGCCCGAACCGCCGGCTGTGCGGCGAGCAGAGGGGCGGGCCGAGGTGAGGGCGCTGGCGAGGGGGAGCGTGGGCCCAGGGTTTTGGCACAGGGGGCCTTGGATTGTCACTGGGAGCTTGGAGGGCCCTGCCCATTCTCACACACTAAATGACCGGTGGCGCCCCTGTCGGCCAGGGTGGCGGCGTGTCGGCAGGATGAGTCTGGAGCTGGGGCTCAGTGGTCCCCGATCCCCGGCGCGGTGGCTCCAGGCACTTGGGAGGGGTCCCTCGGGGGCCAACATATGGTGAGTGTTAGCCCAAAGGAGGCCGGCGGGCCCAATCCGCCGGCTGTGCAGCGAGCGGAGGGGTGGGCCGACGTTAATGCGCTGGCAAGCGGGAGCGTGGGCCCAAGCGTTTTGGCATGGGGGGCCTTCGAAGCTCACCGGGGGCTCGGAGGGCCCAGCAAGTTCTCCCGCCCTGAATGCCCGGCGGCTCCCTAGCGGCCAGGGTGGCGGCGGGGAGGCAGGGTGAGTCCGGAGCTCGGGCTCGGGGGTCCCCAGTACCCGGCGTGGCATTGCCAGGCCCCTTGGGATGGGCCCCTCGGGAGCCGACCTAGGGTTAGGGTTAGCCCCAGGAGGCCGGCAGTCCCGATCTGCCGGCTGTGCGGCGAGCGGAGGGGCGGGCTGAGGAGAGGGTGCTGGCGAGCAGGAGCCTAGGCCCAAGCGTTTTGTCACGGGGGGCCTTCAAAGGTCACTGGGGGCTCGGAGGGCCCTGCCCGTTCTCCCGCCCTAAATAACCGGTGGCGCCCCTAGCAGCCCGGGTGGCAGCAGGGCGGCAGGGTAAGTAATGCGCTGGGGCTTGAGGGTCCCCAATCCCCGGCGTGGCATCGCCAGGCCCCTTGGGAGGGGCCCCTCGTGAGCAGACCTAGAGTTAGGGTTAGTTCCCAGGAGGCTGGCAGGCCCAATCCGCTGTCTGTGCGGTGAGAGGGGGGGGCGGACCGAGGTGAGGGCGCTTGCTAGCGGGAGCGTGGGCCCAAGCGTTTTGGCGTGGGGGGCCTCAAAGGTCGCCAGGGGCTCGGAGGGCCCTGCCCATTCTCCCGCTCTGAATGACTGGTGGCGTCCCTACTGGCCCGGTAGCTGTGGGGCGGAAGGGTGACTCCGGCGCTGAGGCTTGGGGGTCACCAATCCCCGGCGTTGTGGCACCAGGCCTTTGGAAGTGGCCTCTTGGGGTCTGACCTAGGGTTAGTGTTAGCCCCCAGGAAACAGGCAGGCCTGATCCGCTAGCTGTTCATCGAGTGGAGGGGCGGGCCGAGAAGAGGGCGCTGGCGAGTGGGAGCGTGGGCCCAAGCATTTTGGCGCGACGGGCCTACGAAGGTCGCGGGGGCTCAGAGGGCCCTGCCTGTTCTCCAGCACTGAATGACCGGCGGCGCCCCTAGCGGACTGGGTGGTGGTGGGGTGGCAGGGAGAGTCCAGCACTGGTGCTCGGGGGTCCCCAATCCCCGGCATTGCGATGCCAGGCCCCTTGGGAGGGGCCCCGTGGGGACAGACCTAGGGTTAGGGTTACACCCAGGGGGCTGACAGGCCCGATCCTACGGCTGTGCGGCGAGTGGAGGGGCGGGCCGAGGTGAGGGCGCTGGCTAGCGGGAGCGTGGGTCAAGTGTTTTGGTGCGGGGGGCCCTTCGAAGGTCGTGGGGGGATCGGAGGACCCTGCCCGTTCTCCCGCACTGAATGACCGGTGGCGCTCCTAGTGGTGCAGGTGGCAGCGGGGCGGCCGGGTGAGTCCGGCACTGGGGTTCAGGGGTCCCCAATCCCCGGTGTTACGACTGCAGGCCCCTTGCTAGGGGCCCCTCGGGGGCCGACATATGGTAAGGGTTAGCCCCCAGGAGGCCCGCAGGCCCGATCCGCCAGCTCTGCGGTGAGTGGAGGGGTGGTCGGAGGTGAGGCCGCTGGCAATCTGGAGAGTGGGCCCAGTCATTTTGGCACGGGGGTCCTTTGAATGTCGCCAGGGGTTCGGACGGCCCTGCCCGTTCTCCCGCCCTGAATGACGGGCGGCTCCCCTAAAAGCCCTGGTGGAGGAGGGGCGGTAGGGTGAGTCGGGCGCTGGGACTCAGAGGTTCCCAATCCCCGGCGTTTTGGCGCCATGCCCCTTGGGAGGGGCCCCTCGGGGACTCACCTAGGGTTAGGGTTAGCTCCGAGGAGGCCGGCAGGCTCGATCCGCCGGCTGTGTGGTGAGCAGAGGGGCAGGCCGAGGTGAGGGCGCTTGTGAGCAGGAGCGTGGGCCCAAGCGTTTTGGCGCGGGGGGCCTTCGAATGTCGCCAGAGGCTCTGAGGGCCCTGCCCGTTGTCCCGCCCTGAATGACCCGCAGCGCCCCTAGTGGCCCATGTGGCAGCGGGGCAGCCGGTTGTGTCCAGCGCTGGAGCTCGGGGTTCTCCAATCCCCGGTGTTGCGGCTCTAGGCCCCTTGCTGGGGCCCCTAGGGGACCGACCTATGGTTAGATTTAGCCCCCAGGAGGCCGGAAGCCCGATCCGCCAGCTCTGCGGCAAGCGGAGAGGCGGGCGGAGGTGAGGCCGCTGGCGAGCGGGAGCGTGGGCTCAGGCGTTCTGGGGCGGGGGTCCTTCGAAAGTCGCTGGAGGCTTGGAGGGCCCTGTACATTCTTCTGCCCTGAATGACCGGCGGCTCCCCTAGCGGCCCGGGTGGAGGAGGGGTGTTAGGGTGACTTGGGCGCTGGGGCTTGGGGGTCCCCAATCCTCGGCGTTGGGGCGCCAGGCCCCTTTGGAAGGGCTCTAGGGGGCCGACCAAGGGTTATTGTTAGCCCCCAGGGGGCCAGCAGGCCAGATCCGCCGGCTGTGAGGCGAGCGGAGGGGTGGACCCAGGTGAGGGCGCTTGAGAGCAAGAATGTGGACCCAAGCGTTTTGGCACCGGGGGCCTTCGAAGGTCATCGGGGGTTCGGAGGGCCCAACCCGTCCTCCTGCCCTGAATGACCAGCAGCGCTACTAGCGGCCCGGGGGGGCGGGGCGGCAGGGTGAGCCCGGCACTGGGGCTTGGGGGTCCCCAATCCCCGGCGTTGCGGGGGCAGACCCTTGGTAGTGGCCCCTCGGGGGCTGACCTAAGGTTACAGTTAGCCCCCAGGAGGCCGGCAGGCCCGATGTGCCAGCTGTGCGGCGAGCGGAGGGGAGGGCCGAGGTGAGGGCGCGGGCGAGCGGGAGCTTGGCCGAAGCGTTTTGGCGCGGGAAGCCTTCGAAAGTCGCCGGGGGATCGGAGGACCCTGCCCGTTTTCCCGCCCTGAATGACCTGCGGCACCCCTGGGGCCCGGGTGGCGGCAGGGCGACAGGGTGAGTCCGTCGCTGGGGTTGGGGGGTTCCCAATCCCCGGTGTTGCGGCACCAGGCCCCTTTGCAGGGGCCCCTTGGAGGCTGACCTAGGGTTATGGTTAGCCCCCAGGAGGCCGCAGGCCCAATCCACCGGCTGTGCGGTGAGCAGAGGGGAGGGCCGAGGTGAGGGCGCTGGCGAGCGGTAGCGTAGGCCCATGAGTTTTGGCGCGGGGGGCCTTCGAAGGTCGCCGGGGCTCAAGAAGCCCTGCCCGTTCTCCCGCACTGAATGTCCGGCGGTGCCCCTAGTGGCTCAGTTGCCGGCGGGGGAGCATGGTGAGTCGGATGCTGGGGCTAGCGGTCCGCAAACCCAGGTGTTGCGGTGCCAGGCCCGTTGGGAGGGGCCTCTCGGGGGCCGACGAAGGGATAGGGTTAGCCCCCAGGAGGCTGGCGGGCCCTATCCGCCGGCTGTGCGGCGAGCGGAGGGGCGGGCCGAGGTGAGGGCACTGGCTACCGGGAGAGTGGGCGCAAGCTTTCTGGCGCGGGGGGCCTTCGAAAGAGGCCGGGGGCTCCAAGGGCCCTTCCCGTTCTCCCGCCCTGAATGACCGGTGGTGCCACTAGCGGCCTGTGTGGCGGCGGGGCAGCACGGTGAGTCCAGCACTGTGGCTCGTGGGTCTCCAATGCCCGGCATTGCCGCTCCAGGCACCTTGGGATGAGCCCCTCCGAGGGTGAGCTAGGGTTAGGGTTAGCCCCCAGGAGGCTGGCAGGCCTGATCTGCCAGCTGTGTGGCGAGCGGAGGGGCAGGCCGAGGTGAGGGCGCTGAAGAGCAGGAGCGTGGGCCCAAGCGTTTTGGTGCGGGGGCCTTTGAAGGTCACCAGGGGCTCGGAGGACCCTGCCCGTTCTCCCGCCCTGGATGACTGGCGGTGCCCCTAGAGGCCCGGGTGGCAGCGGGGCGGGAGGGTGAGTCTGGCGCTGGGGCTTGTGGGTCCGGAATCCCGGGCATTGCGGCACCAGGCCCCTTGGGAGGGGCCCCTCGAGGGATCGAGCTAGGGTTAGGTTTAGCCCCCAGGGGACCGTCAGGCCCAATCCGCCGGTTGTGCAGGGAGCGGAGGGTGGGCTGAAGTGATGGTGCTGGCGAGCGGGAGCGTGGGCCCAAGGGTTTTGGCGCGGAGGGCCTTCAAACGGCGCTGGGGGCTCCGAGGGCCCTGTCCGTTGTTCTGCCCTGAATGACCGACAGCTCTCCTACCGGCCCGGGTGGCGGCGGGGCGGCACAGTGCGTCCGGCGCTGGGACTCGGGGGTCACCAATCCCAGGCATTGCAGCGATAGGCCCCTTGGGAGGGGCCCCTTGGGGGCCGACCTAGGGTTCGGGTTAGCCCCCAGGAGGCTGGCAGGCCCGATCCGCCGGCTCTGCCACATGCGGAGGGGCTAGCCGAGGTGAGGGCGCTGGCGAGCGGGAGCATGGCCCCAAGCGTTTTGTCGCGGGGGACCTTCGAAGGTCGCCGGGGGCCCGGGGGGCCCTGCCCGTTCTAACGCCCTGAATGAGGACGGCGCCCCTAGCGGGCCGGGTGGTGAGGAGCGGCAGAGTGCGTCCGGCGGTGGGGTTCGGGTGTCCCCAATCCCCAGCGTGGCGGCGCCAGGCCCCTTGGGAGGGGCTCCTCTGGGGCCGACCTAGGTTTAGGGTTAGCCCAAAGGAGGCCGGCAGGCCCGAACCGCCGGCTGTGCGGCGAGCAGAGGGGCGGGCCGAGGTGAGGGCGCTGGCGAGGGGGAGCGTGGGCCCAGGGTTTTGGCACAGGGGGCCTTGGATTGTCACTGGGAGCTTGGAGGGCCCTGCCCATTCTCACACACTAAATGACCGGTGGCGCCCCTGTCGGCCAGGGTGGCGGCGTGTCGGCAGGATGAGTCTGGAGCTGGGGCTCAGTGGTCCCCGATCCCCGGCGCGGTGGCTCCAGGCACTTGGGAGGGGTCCCTCGGGGGCCAACATATGGTGAGTGTTAGCCCAAAGGAGGCCGGCGGGCCCAATCCGCCGGCTGTGCAGCGAGCGGAGGGGTGGGCCGACGTTAATGCGCTGGCAAGCGGGAGCGTGGGCCCAAGCGTTTTGGCATGGGGGGCCTTCGAAGCTCACCGGGGGCTCGGAGGGCCCAGCAAGTTCTCCCGCCCTGAATGCCCGGCGGCTCCCTAGCGGCCAGGGTGGCGGCGGGGAGGCAGGGTGAGTCCGGAGCTCGGGCTCGGGGGTCCCCAGTACCCGGCGTGGCATTGCCAGGCCCCTTGGGATGGGCCCCTCGGGAGCCGACCTAGGGTTAGGGTTAGCCCCAGGAGGCCGGCAGTCCCGATCTGCCGGCTGTGCGGCGAGCGGAGGGGCGGGCTGAGGAGAGGGTGCTGGCGAGCAGGAGCCTAGGCCCAAGCGTTTTGTCACGGGGGGCCTTCAAAGGTCACTGGGGGCTCGGAGGGCCCTGCCCGTTCTCCCGCCCTAAATAACCGGTGGCGCCCCTAGCAGCCCGGGTGGCAGCAGGGCGGCAGGGTAAGTAATGCGCTGGGGCTTGAGGGTCCCCAATCCCCGGCGTGGCATCGCCAGGCCCCTTGGGAGGGGCCCCTCGTGAGCAGACCTAGAGTTAGGGTTAGTTCCCAGGAGGCTGGCAGGCCCAATCCGCTGTCTGTGCGGTGAGAGGGGGGGGCGGACCGAGGTGAGGGCGCTTGCTAGCGGGAGCGTGGGCCCAAGCGTTTTGGCGTGGGGGGCCTCAAAGGTCGCCAGGGGCTCGGAGGGCCCTGCCCATTCTCCCGCTCTGAATGACTGGTGGCGTCCCTACTGGCCCGGTAGCTGTGGGGCGGAAGGGTGACTCCGGCGCTGAGGCTTGGGGGTCACCAATCCCCGGCGTTGTGGCACCAGGCCTTTGGAAGTGGCCTCTTGGGGTCTGACCTAGGGTTAGTGTTAGCCCCCAGGAAACAGGCAGGCCTGATCCGCTAGCTGTTCATCGAGTGGAGGGGCGGGCCGAGAAGAGGGCGCTGGCGAGTGGGAGCGTGGGCCCAAGCATTTTGGCGCGACGGGCCTACGAAGGTCGCGGGGGCTCAGAGGGCCCTGCCTGTTCTCCAGCACTGAATGACCGGCGGCGCCCCTAGCGGACTGGGTGGTGGTGGGGTGGCAGGGAGAGTCCAGCACTGGTGCTCGGGGGTCCCCAATCCCCGGCATTGCGATGCCAGGCCCCTTGGGAGGGGCCCCGTGGGGACAGACCTAGGGTTAGGGTTACACCCAGGGGGCTGACAGGCCCGATCCTACGGCTGTGCGGCGAGTGGAGGGGCGGGCCGAGGTGAGGGCGCTGGCTAGCGGGAGCGTGGGTCAAGTGTTTTGGTGCGGGGGGCCCTTCGAAGGTCGTGGGGGGATCGGAGGACCCTGCCCGTTCTCCCGCACTGAATGACCGGTGGCGCTCCTAGTGGTGCAGGTGGCAGCGGGGCGGCCGGGTGAGTCCGGCACTGGGGTTCAGGGGTCCCCAATCCCCGGTGTTACGACTGCAGGCCCCTTGCTAGGGGCCCCTCGGGGGCCGACATATGGTAAGGGTTAGCCCCCAGGAGGCCCGCAGGCCCGATCCGCCAGCTCTGCGGTGAGTGGAGGGGTGGTCGGAGGTGAGGCCGCTGGCAATCTGGAGAGTGGGCCCAGTCATTTTGGCACGGGGGTCCTTTGAATGTCGCCAGGGGTTCGGACGGCCCTGCCCGTTCTCCCGCCCTGAATGACGGGCGGCTCCCCTAAAAGCCCTGGTGGAGGAGGGGCGGTAGGGTGAGTCGGGCGCTGGGACTCAGAGGTTCCCAATCCCCGGCGTTTTGGCGCCATGCCCCTTGGGAGGGGCCCCTCGGGGACTCACCTAGGGTTAGGGTTAGCTCCGAGGAGGCCGGCAGGCTCGATCCGCCGGCTGTGTGGTGAGCAGAGGGGCA